>NC_136896.1:31806225-31941225 GCF_949152265.1 Phoxinus phoxinus
TGAAAGTCAATATTGTTTGGACCCCATTGACTTTCAAAATATCTTCTCGTTTTTTGTCATATTGAATAGGAATGACAGGAGGTCGAGTAAATAAAGACAGAATTTATCTTAAAAAAATATTTTTAACTAAGTAAATGTTCGTTATAAATATGAACTTCTAACCAACATCCTCATGATGTTCTTCCTCAGTGTCTCTGTCTGGTTTTCCAGCACAAACATCCAAACATTCTTAAATCAAGACACATTTACTGGAGAGGAATGAAGCTTGAAGAGTTTCACCGAGTTTAAAAAGTGAAGCTTATGAAACCTGACCTCAAGCATGAACCCGAAGGCCAGAACACTATGATATCTCAATAGATGGAGTGCATGTTTTGGTCTTGGAAAGCTCACGCTGACTCCTTCCCCGGCCAGAGCAATTACCTGACGAAAGGAAAGGCCGAGAGCGAGCGATGAGGAAAAGCGGGATCCGACAAACAAACATTTGCGTGACACGTTACAGGAGAGCCTCTCTCGCGCTGACGAGGACCATGAGTGGAAAGATCTGCAGAAATTCAACATCCACCTTCATCTCTGAACATCATGGAGTCAGCGCTCAAGGAGAGAACAAAAGCCGGAGCAGCTTTGAAGAGTTGCCATTTTTCCCACCCTGCTGTTTACAGAACATTTGTTTGAACGTTCATTTCAAACAGGCTTTGCTTCAAGTGTGCGATGCAGAACTCGTCACCTTCACCTCACACTACATCTATAGCGGATTACATCTAAACCTCACTCCATATCTAACCCTCGCTACATCCTGAAGCTGTGGCACAACCCATTACTCAACGCTTCGAGCACTGGAACTGTGTTTAAAACAGTGCATGTACTCAGAGACCCACTGTAGGTTTCTTAACCCTCTGTGCTCAAAGATTACAGACTTTTTATTTATTCCAATGAAAGGATGTACTATATTTTAGCTTGATAATGTTTTTTATTTAATATTTTGTATTTTTAGGGGATTTTACGGAACTACATTATATTCACGCTGTATTTATAATCCATTTATTCACTTTTTGAGCATAGACCTGAACATTTTATTTCCAACTTAAACTGAGGTAAATCTTGAACACTTTAAAGTACAGACGGAAGTTTGATCTCTTTACACAGACGACACTTGACAGATTATTGCTGAAGTGAAAAAAGTTTTAAAAAGTGAACTTAAAAAAAAGATACAGAACTGTACATTTATTGTTATGAAAAATGGACAAAATACTATTTAAAATTTTTATAAGTCTACATTTTCAAAAACATGTTTTACTCTAAAACTGCAAGAAAATAAAACCCAAAAATCTAAACAAGTTGTGTTCAAAATTTGGGGTTGATATCAAATGATCTCTCAGTGAGATGTTGTTCGGCTGCAGTACCGAACGCTTCCACTAGAGGAAACTCTCATTCATTTACAATGCGTCATTTCTGACCGCGAGGAGCACAAGTGTGGTTTTCAGGGCCATTTGACCTGTTCAGATCATGTCCATGATTTTTTTTGTGTTCACACAGCAAGTGCCAAAACCTTTACCAAGTTTCGTACCATTCCGGAAAAAAAAGGTACAATTCTATCACCATTCTACCATCATTTCCTCACTCCTGAACCTGTATGCTTTTCTTTGTTCTGTGGAAGATGTTTATGATAATGTCTGAGATGCTCTCTTCCACATAATGAAAGCGGATGGAAAAAACCCAACAACATTAGGCTGCTTAGATATTTTTCTTCTACTGTCCCTCATGTCGATTAAAACCTGCATGATTTTCTTTCTTAGAACGTATTTTGAATATTTTAACTGTGAAAGTCAGTGGGGTGCAAAGCAACACCAGAACCCATTGACATTCACCGAATGGACGCAAATATTTTTCTCCCGAACTATATTCTTTTAGGTTCCAAAGAAGAAAGAGAGCGACATGAATGCGAGAACATTTAGCGAATTTTTATTTTCAGGCGAACTCTTCTTTTAAATATGCAAATCCTAAATATGGCACTCACATTTTGTGTGTTAATTCTGGACCTCGTTTCAAAGTGTTTCATCACTCGTCTGATTGCCGAAGAGTAAACGATGTTTAGATTATACCGATAGCCTTCACAGGAATTTGAGCCCATGACGTAAGGATCATTTGATTTTCCGACATGAAACGTATTATTTTAATAGAAAAAATAGCCTTAATTTCTAAGGTACAAATTCCAAACGTAAGTTTAGAAGAGGCCTAAATAGCGTAAGTACTAATATGGAGAGTCTTGTTTGTGTAATTGGCAAGCGGCTGAGATTAGTAAACAGTAAAAAATGTGGTATTCCAGAAGAAATGGCAGAGCGAAGGTCACCAGCATTATATTTTGTTAAACTGCGCAATGTTCTAGCGCTCCGCCAAAGAAGCTGTAAACCGAGATTATTGTGGTGTTTGATAACACACAGGCTATTTCCACTGCAACACATCTCATATAGCACTACCTTATAAGCGGATGGCCTTATGGATCCCTCTACACTTGTGCTTCTTTTCACGAGTCAGATGAAGAACTCGGCGTGCAGAAACTCTGAGGGAAGACAATCGTGGAAAACACACACACACACACACAGTGGCGGTCACACGGCGTGTGGAAACAGAAGAGCGCGGTGACGCGTGTACAGCCAGCTTATCTGTTCTTCACTCGCTTTAATTTATGCTCAAACCTCCAACACAAGCAAAGCTCCTGCCAGTGGAATCCAGTCTGACCTGGTGTGTGTGTGTGTGTGTGTGTGTGTGTGTGTGTGTGTGTGTGTGTGTGTTAGAGCAGTGGGAGAAGCTTCACTCCTGAATCCCTCGAGCCCAGAGATGCTCGACTGTATCATTCTTCAAACATTATGGGAACTTTAGTTTTGAATGTTTTCTGAACGTTCGCGGTAACATTTAAAGAAGATTAGACGAATGTCCAAATAAAATTTTCCAGGTAACTTTGAATGAACGTTCTATTAACGTTACTGAAGAACTCTAGACCTTTACTATAGAACCTTTAAGCCAAGAAATATTCCTTTGAACATTTAGGGATGCACCGATATGAAATATTTGGCCGATAACCGATAATTCTTTATATTTGAAAGCCGATAACCGATATGTTGGTCGATACATCTAAATCCAAATTTGTATAACATTTTTGAGAGCCTGATGACAAAAACAAAAGTCTCATCATGTCCCAATCACACAATAATAATGATATTCTCATTACAATTTTATGAAGCCGATATGACAGACTTACGCTGCACATGTTGCACTTTACTGTATTTTCCTTTTTGAAGTGATTAAATCATATTTCAGAAGCATAATGATGAACAGTGCGCATCTGAAGTGTCTCAGCTGAAGGAGATAATACATTATTTATCGGCTTTAATATATCAGACACATTTTCTTATCGGGCCGATAACGATAACAATAAAATGAACATATATCGGCCGATACCGATATGATGACCGATATATTGTGGATCATTGTCATCATTTATTCATTTGATTCTAAACCTGTATTACTTTATATTATGAAGGATATTTCAACTGTTTTTGTCCATTAAACATTATGGACAAATCTTAATTTCTACAATTTTGAGCACATTTGATTTACTATTAAAAAGCACATTATATACAGTACACATACTGACCCGTGCTCTTCAGACATCAGTAGTGCATTGAAAAATCGACACAAGTTTTAAGTCCAGTAAAGTAAAGCAAAAGCTCAATAAAACACCAGCTGTGATGCGATGCTTTCAGGCTCTGCCTCTCTATTGTCATATAAAACATCTCGTTTCTCACTCCGGCATTTCATAAAAAAGCTTTTAACCACTAAGGACAGTGCATTGGCCCAGTACGTCATGCAACACACGTACGCTGTCAGTCTGCAGAGATCACAGAACAACAGCAGGACCCTGATGGAGATCAACAGGCACTAACCTACAACTTACAAACTACTACATGTGTTTACGTTGTGCCATTAAACTTTAAACTGGAACGCATATGTACAAACTACATATTTAAGGAAGCCTCCGATCAGGAGTAAAATACAGGAGTAAGATTATATTTCAAATAAATGCTGTTCTTTTTAACTTTCTATTCATGAAAGAATCCTGAAAAATAAAACACTAATATCAACACTGATAATAATAATGAATGTTTCTTGATCATCAGATCATCATATTATTCTGATTTCTGAAGGATCATGTGACACTGAAGACTGGAGTAATGATGCTGAAAATTCAGCTTTGATCACAGGAATAAATCGCATTTTAAAATATATTAAAATATATATTTTTTTGTTGCATTTTTAATCAGATAAATGCAGCCTCAGTGAGCAAAAGAGACTTCTTTTAAAAACATTACAAATCTTTCCGATCCCAAACGTTTGACTGGTAGTGTATTGGATCATTGGTGGTAAACGACTACGCTTTACTTTACACAGAGCTTACGATCTACTAGACAGAGTTAGTTACAAACTAGCTGGAGTTTACGTGAGTTGCCTGACCCTGGGGTCGTCGGCCGACCTTTGACCTTTGACCTGGGATATGAGTTTGACCTGCAGGATCAGGGCCGAGAGAAGCGAGGTGTTGAACACATCTGCCTCGTCTCTAACCAACAACACTTTCTGACGTGATGTGACAAAAAAGCTGAAAAATAAAAGCATAGTTTTAACACCCAATAAAAGTCAATCTTCACAGGAGCCGGTGCAGGAGAGTGTGTGTGGCCGAGCGCAGCGGTACACAGGTTTACACAGGCACACAGTTTAAACAAACGTAAGACTCTGTGGATCATTATTCTGCTGGACTGAACGAGGACGTTTTACAGTATTTCTGCAGCATGAGTTAAAGGGCGGCTCGCGGCGCTGATTTATTCCGTTATTCCACATTCGTTAAACAGAAGAGGCGACAGACAACCCGAACCCAGGCTTGTTTTCATTACAAGTTTCATTTTTATACACCGTAACAGGTTAAGACTTTAAAAGCTGCTCCACTTGGTAAATTAGTCTCGAGAACATTTGTAGCAAAGGATGATTGAACTTTAGAAATCTTGGTTACACTTTACAATAAGGCTTGTTCACATTAGTTAACATGAACTATGAAGAATACTTCTACAACATTTATTAATGTCAGCTTTTACTGATACATTATTAATGACAAATATTTGCTTGACAATTAATCATCAGCACACAACGGTGGTGACAGGCCTAGTTAACTTCCTTGTTAACCTCAGGAAAAAATATTTTATTTAAGTTCTTGAATAAATAAATCCTGTATCTTATTTTACAGCAGTCCTGTGGTTTCCCCTGATCATGAAGAGTGCCAATCAAACACGTTTCTAGAGAGCATGACTGCATTTCTCTTCTGCTTTCTAATATGAAGCTCAGTAATATTCTGTGGTGGTTTTAGTGGTGAGCTGATGTTATAATAAACAGGGGGTTATGGGACAGTGGCTGCTGCTCTACATGTGCAACTCCTTCATTTCACCATTTATTTGCTTTCAGTTTGCAGAACTAAACCAACATTCTGTAATTACTGTATATTCAGTCCTGAGAAAAGCATTGTATCAAAACAGAGATTTGTCACCACCACCGGTCATGTGAGAGTGACACACACACACACACACACACACACACACACACACACACACACACACACACACACACACACACACAACACACACACACACACACACACACACACAAACACACTCACACACACACACACACACACACACACACACACACACACACACACACAAACACACACACACACACACACACACACACACACAAACACACACTCACTCACACACACACACACACACACACACACACACACACACACACACACACACACACACACACTCACACTAAAGTTAGAACGAGTGCATTTTCTCTCTGTCTTCTGTAGTTTGATTAGTGTTATTATAGAGACGGCAGGAATATTAGAAAATGGATCAGAGAGTCTACACAACTTCGCTAACGGATGTTCTTTGTGCCAGCTGTTGGCAGCGTCACCCTCCGGTTTTAGAGAATAATCGCAGAACCTATTCGATATTCAGTAATTGTACTTGCACGTCAAATTCTTTTTAACAATTTGTGATTGTTATTAGACATGCGGCGTGTCAAGTGTTTTGTAAATCGTGTTTCATACGCTCATACACGCGGGTGATTTTAATTTCGTTTCTCTGGCAGCGCAAAATCAAACAGCCTAAATGTCTTTAGCCTGGTGGAAGATAACACTCGCTCATACCATTTACTAGAAAACATGAAGATATGAGAAAAGAGATCGACTGTCTCTTTCCTGCTCATGTCCCACATCCCTCTCTAAGCACAGAGCGGTACATAGGCTGTATCACGCGTCTGTGTGGAAATATACAACTTTTTTTTTTAAATAGATCAACTTTATTATATTATTTAAAGCACCATTATTTACTGATATTTATTTCAATGCATTACATGCTTTAGTGTGTTGTTTCTTGTAGTTGGTCCATTACCGCCGCTGGTAGTTGGTCCATTACCGCCGCTGGTAGTTGGTCCATTACCGCCGCTGGTAGTTGGTCCATTACCGCCGCTGGTAGTTGGTCCATTACCGCCGCTGGTAGTTGGTCCATTACCGCCACTGGTAGTTGGTTCATTACTGCCGCTGGTAGTTGGTCCATTACCACCGCTGGTAGTTGGTCCATTACCGCCGCTGGTAGTTGGTCCATTACCGCCACTGGTAGTTGGTTCATTACTGCCGCTGGTAGTTGGTCCATTACCTCCGCTGGTAGTTGGTCCATTACCGCCGCTGGTAGTTGGTCCATTACTGCCGCTGGTAGTTGGTCCATTACCGCCGCTGGTAGTTGGTCCATTTCCGCCGCTGGTAGTTGGTCCATTACCGCCGCTGGTAGTTGGTCCATTTCCGCCGCTGGTAGTTGGTCCATTTCCGCCGCTGGTAGTTGGTCCATTACCGCCGCTGGTAGTTGGTCCATTTCCGCCGCTGGTAGTTGGTCCATTACCGCCGCTGGTAGTTGGTCCATTTCCGCCGCTGGTAGTTGGTCCATTTCCGCCGCTGGTAGTTGGTCCATTACCGCCGCTGGTAGTTGGTTCATTACCGCCGCTGGTAGTTGGTCCATTACTGCCGCTGGTAGTTGGTCCATTACCGCCGCTGGTAGTTGGTCCATTACCGCCGCTGGTAGTTGGTCCATTACCGCCGCTGGTAGTTGGTCCATTACTGCCGCTGGTAGTTGGTTCATTACCGCCGCTGGTAGTTGGTCCATTACCGCCGCTGGTAGTTGGTCCATTACTGCCGCTGGTAGTTGGTCCATTACCGCCGCTGGTAGTTGGTCCATTACCGCCGCTGGTAGTTGGTCCATTACCGCCGCTGGTAGTTGGTCCATTACTGCCGCTGGTAGTTGGTCCATTACCGCCGCTGGTAGTTGGTCCATTACTGCCGCTGGTAGTTGGTTCATTACCGCCGCTGGTAGTTGGTCCATTACCGCCGCTGGTAGTTGGTCCATTACTGCCGCTGGTAGTTGGTCCATTACCGCCGCTGGTAGTTGGTCCATTACCGCCGCTGGTAGTTGGTCCATTACCGCCGCTGGTAATTGGTCCATTACCGCCGCTGGTAGTTGGTCCATTACCGCCGCTGGTAATTGGTCCATTACCGCCGCTGGTAGTTGATCCATTACCGCCGCTGGTAATTGGTCCATTACCGCCGCTGGTAGTTGGTCCATTACCGCCGCTGGTAGTTGGTCCATTACCGCCGCTGGTAGTTGGTCCATTACCGCCGCTGGTAGTTGGTCCATTACCGCCGCTGGTAGTTGGTCCATTACCGCCGCTGGTAGTTGGTCCATTACCGCCGCTGGTAGTTGGTCCATTACCGCCGCTGGTAATTGGTCCATTACCGCCGCTGGTAGTTGGTCCATTCCCGCCGCTGGTAGTTGGTCCATTACCGCCGCTGGTAGTTGGTCCATTACCGCCGCTGGTAGTTGGTCCATTACCGCCGCTGGTAGTTGGTCCATTACCGCCGCTGTTGGTAAGAAAACTGCTACCGTCACAGCTGATATAGGGTACACATTTTTCCACGAGGAATTTGTTCATAAGAATCAAGGTAGAGAGTAACTAACTGTTACTGAACTGTTAACTAGAATGACAAATCATTAGCGTGTCCACTTATAATGTACATAGTAGAGGATATAGACTACCTTGCTAAAGCATTATTATAGTCTGCTTTTAATGAAGCATTATGGTATCAATATGTTCTGTCTATTGTTGTCCAAGTGAACGGCGACAATATTATTAGCCGAATGCTATCATCATCAGTTAACATTTTTCTCTGGCAATGTCTGTGTTTATGTGTGTGTGTTTGCGTGTCAGTATCAGTACGCTACAATAACTCTTGCTCGTTGCATTTATTTACTTGTTGCCCTAACCGCAAGAAGATTACCACGACGATTGCGTATTTCCGGTCACAAATACGGAAGTTTTAGAGAAGGCAGGAATATTAGCGCTGTCACTTTAAGAGCTGCACGGATCCACTATACTGATACACATACACAGAGTCGTCTTGAACGGTGTAAAGTCATTAAAATGATCACAAAGGAATCGATAAGAGGACAAGTATCCGATTCTGGACCTCAAGTATTTAATTCCAGAACTGGAATTGAATTTTGATTCCCAGCCCTACTCGTGTTTGATGAGTTTGCATCATTGATTCTGTTATTTCCCTGTTTATTACTGTGAAGCGTATTACTGTGACGAATCTGTCGTGTATCGAGTGCAAAAGACCTGACATTGGGAAGCCTTGCACAGATCCTGCAGAGGTTATGAAGCACGACGGCAGTATTCTGATGACTTCAGTGCCTCGTAATCCCTGACTTCCTCTGAGAGCCACAGCCTTCACTAATAGCTTTCTTTTCAAATGACCGCTTTGGTACTCCACTTCAGAGGAGAAGCCCAAGCATGAAATTCAATTATGCAGCACACGCTCGTCCCGTGTTAATCCTCAGCATGCCCTGGGGATTTTCCCTCGCCTCGGTCCCGGTCCGAGAGCCATGGATGTGCAAACACCATCGCTGAAGCACAACAGCCCAGGACCAGCACGCCAGGAGCGACTCACATATACTGAAGGAAAGCCAATAGCCAATCATTCTAGAGATAAATCAGAGAACGCTTGACCGTTACGATAAGCTGAGGACGGTCAATGAATAAAAATGTACTCTCCCCCACGTCAAGATGTCCATGTCTTTCTCTCTTCAGTGGAAAAGAAGGTTTTTGAGGAACACACTCCAGGATGTTCTCCATATAGTGTCTTCAATGGTCCAGTGGGTCGAAGGTCCAGATGTGAGTTTCAGCTTCAAAGTCTCGATCCAGCCGAGGAATAAGCGTCTCATCTAGACGGTCAATGAATAAAACCAAAGATATTTGTCCCTCCATTGACTATTGTCTATTCACCCAAAACCGACAGTTTAAAACGTTCATAAAGAGATGGTAGAATTACGTGGTTTAATCCAAGTCTTCTGAAGAGACTCAATCATTTTATACGATTAATTTAGGATTTTATTCACATATAAACATTGATCAGCAAACGTACGGTAACTCAAATATAGTAAAGCTCAAGCATTCCTGCAAGACTATTCTCACGCCGACAGAAATCACTAAAAATATCTTCATTTGCGTGACGAAGGAAAGTCGCATGTGTTTGGAATGACATGAGGGCCAGTAAATGATGACAGAATTTACATTTTTGTGTGAACTATCCCTTCAAGTGTCAACACTCACTGTAGCTCAAGACTATTGCTTCATACCATCATCGCAAAAATAGAAGGACAAATATGCATATTTAATTTAAGGCTTAGGCCTACATAATAATACCCTGAATCTGTGTTTTAACTTTCTGCATTTGTGACTGATAACTGCACAGTTTTTAGAACGGACTGTCTGCAGAGATGAATGTCGCTGCTCTATTGACAATAGACAAATTCGCTTTTTTGGCAGTGAAATTTCAGTCAAAGATTGAGAAATGAAGCCTCTATGCGTCAGAAACAGCTTCAGACGACACCATATACTGCGTCCCGGACGCACACTTCTCAAAATCTGACGTCCCACAAAAACAATCAGATTTTAATTACATTTTAAACCAAATTATCTGATTTTCTTGCACAATAAATGACAAAAATCTCAGAAAATTCTGATTGCTCAAACTGAGATGCATTGACAAAAGCATTGATTTTAAACAGATTTCAAACCATATCCAGAGGTGGATTGGATTCAGCTTGTGGAAATGTATTTCCTATTTTGTTTTTTAATTAAATATTGTATCATGTTTCAGACTACAAAAAACAAACAAAAGCAAACCCAGAATTGGGTCTGATAATGATGCCTGTAAATACTTCAGTGCTTCAGACTGGGTTGAGAAAAACTGTTTTTTTTTTGTTGTTTTTGTTTTGCGGTTCAATCTACATAAAATAAAGCGGCAGTTCCTCGCGGCGCAGCGAATGAGCACTGGATGTTTCCCTGACACGGACTTCAGCTTCACTCACACAGGGTGAAAACAGTCTCGGCCTCACCGAGGGTCAATGGACAACCAGCGAGAAATGCAGAGGAGTTTCCCTGAGAACACACACTCGCGGTCCTCTGGTGGAGTGTGTGTTCTGGACCCGCGGAGGAGATCGAGTGTGTGTTCTGTTGTTATGGCTCGATGACCCGCTGGTGGAGATTTGTGTCACTGACGACATGATCTCAGGTCTCCAGACGCAACCAAACAACTGAGAAGAATGTGTTCAGTGGAAGAGACTGAAGTCACCATGAAATCAAAATGGACAATTCCATTTTTTTAATGGAATATTGTGGTGTTCATTCTAAATGTTTTATCTTTGATTGAGTTAAACTGGTGTTCCTGGTAATCTTAAATCAGAATAACAGCTTCTCTTCTCTGATGATGAGGGCGGGGCAACCTGTCACTCACATGAGATCAGCCAATAGCAAACCACCACCATCCAATCACCGCCGCTGTCTCCAATCCAGCGACACTCGAAACATTAGAATATCGTGCAAAAGTTCATTTATTTTGCCGCATTGAGGCAGTAATTCATGCTAAAGTGGCCCAAACCACTGAGTACATGTGCATTTTTCAGAGGGCCTACATTTCTGTATTTAAAATCCTTTTTTTAATTGATTTCATAAAATATTCACATTTTCTGAGATTTTGAATTTGTGGTTTTGAAGCTGTGATCATCCCAGTGGTGCTGGTGGTGTTGAGGAGAGATTACCCCGACACGATTGTAAAGCGCTTTGGGTGTACAGTAGTCTATAAATGCCTCATTCATTCATTCATAATCATCAAAATTATAACTTTTGGACGATATTAAACATTTTCGAGTTTTACCTGTACATTCAAACGTGAATACTTATAGCCTGAACGCGTCATACGCCGTCATTGTGCGCCGTCAGTGTCTTCACAGATTCGCGTTTTTGAAGTTTACATCGAGATGAACACGTTTTTTTTTTTCATAACTTGGAACTGGTTTCATAATTTCCGTTCTCGAGCTCCAAACACTGTCGTGTAAATGAACGACATCAAAAGCATGATCTATGAAAGTCCACGTCACTGTAACCACGGCCGAGAGCTGGAGTTTGTGAATGTTGGTTTCGGGAATCACTGAACTTGCGTCCATAGTTGGAGAACAAAGCTTCTGGGAAACTCAGACTCTCCATGACCGGGAGAGCGATGTACATTTCTCCTCTGAGTTCCATGGAGGTTCCTAAGGCTTGAAGGTACATGTATTTTGGGGGAATTACTCCAACATGTCCCTTGAGCTCTTATCTGATGCTGTCGATGTGAATTCCCATCCGTCAGCCTCAGCGGGGAGTGAACACTGAGATTACGGGCCGCAAATCTCGGCTGATGGATTGGATTTAAATCAGTCACAATTCAACATGAGCTCGTCTCGTTGTGGCCTTCTGCGCGACTGCTCTTATTTTAGCAGCGATGATGGAACACGGCCAGATAAATAAGCCTTGGGACGGACCCAGGACTGGGGAAACCCCTTCAGATGTTCAAACCACCGGAGCCTTGTGTGTGTGTGTGTGTGTGTGTGTGTATCTGGGAACGGGCCGATGTTCTCTGCTGGTCCTGTGGGAGTCGAGAGAAGATCTGGGATGCCAGCGTTGAGACCGTCCCGCAGAGAAACACAACCATTCATCCGTTTTCCAGACCTGAGCTTCAGCAAATCAGGGTCTTGAGCTTGAGACATTTAAGGCCTCCAGGGGAAAAGGTCTAATTTCACACATGCACATTCCCAGGACATGTACAATTTAATTGTAATGTTTTGTACATCCGTTACATGACTTTACATGCTACTAAACTCAAATCGGATGGAAATAAACTGCAAAAATGATTTCTGTCTTGTTTTCCAGCACAAACATCTAAACATCCTTAAATCAAGATACATTTATCAAGAAGAAGCAAATAGACTGAATGATATTTTAAGATATTTAAAAATTAAGTGACTTTTTGCTTTAAACAAATGTCTGCAAATGGAGTCAGAAAAATACCCTTGTTTTTCCTTTGATTGAAGTTTATTTTTTGGACTCATTACCAGATATTTGAAAGCAAAAAGTCCCTTAATTTTGAAATATCTTAAAATATCAGCTGCTTCTCCAGTAAATGTATCTGGATTTAAGAATGTTTAGATGTTTGTGCTGGAAAACAAGACAAAAATACTGAGGAAGAACATCATTTTTAGCAGTGTGTGACACTGTGATGATTTATGATGTTTGTAGTTTAAGGATCACAGAGAAAACACCAATGAAGCTTGGCTGCGAAGACCTTCAGGAATCAGTTTATTGGGAAAGAGAAGTGCTGTAATGTTTTGGTAACCTTCTAAACTCTTGTAATCCTGCCACTGATGGCTCGTAACATCATAAGCAAGTATGAACTATGAATCATAGGCTAAGGCTAGAATGAATCTGAAGGCAGAAGCGCTCCGCAGATGAAGATGGAGCTCATGCGAGTGTGTGGGAATCACAAGAGCGAGTCACATGGGTCGCGAGACTCCCAGAGGATCGAGATGCTCCATCCATCTCTGTTTTCTGCTCCTCCATTCCTCAGTTGTAGTGGATGCTCGGGAAAGGCTGGCTGTGATGAAACGGCTCGCGGTGTTTCTTAAGCTGACAGCTGTGTATACATCGCTCGTACACAAACAGACCTGAGCGGCGAACGCAACAAGTAGCTCGTTTTGAAGACTTTCCCAAAAAATGCTGAAGAGCTCAGGAATGTAATTACACACAGAAATATTTATGTGCAGCTACTAGAGAACGCAAAACACAACTTCTACTTATAGCGAGATGTTTACGTGTTCAGATCAACACTTCCCAACAACGCCCAGGTCTGGCGATCAACATGAGCGTTTCTCAGTCGTATAGTATCGACTGTTTACGCCATGAGGAGAACATTCTACTTTTTACCTCGCAATTCAGACTTTTTTCTAGCAGTTTACTCTATTTTCTCTTGAAATAAATTCACAATTGCAAGTTAGAAAGTCCACATTACACGATTGTTTAATTGCATTTGCAAGAAAATAGAATTATTAAATAATTAGCTTCAGTAATTTATAGATATAGTCATTTTCTGGGACAGTGTATGGATCTATTAATTATTTAAAAATACATTTGTAATGCAACTTTAATTTGTGAATGAATTCAGTTTGATACATTTCTTGGGGGATTAAAGTTAGAAATGTCAAGGTGATGATATGAAAATGAGGTTGTAAAATATCATGCCTTGAAAATTGAACAAACAAATGTCAAAATGAAGTGAGTTTGTGCATAAAACAAGAACAAATCTGCCAATTGTGTCAGAAAAATAAACTTGTTTTTCCTTTGAATTAAGAAGATATTTGTTCCTGTTTTCAGCAAAAACTCACTTCATTTTGACATATTTTCAAGTCATTCTGCTTCTCCAGTAAATGTCTCTGGATTTAAGAATGTTTGTGCTGGAAAAGAACATAATTTTTTGAAGTGAATTTGACATTTAAGAGTCATTCAATTTAAACTTGAAATTTCAAGACCATATGGAATACAAAGAGTCCATTTCTAACGGATGCGTTTTAAAGGGGATTTCTCTGTCTAACTGTGGAAACACCAGGCAACCGTTTTCAGCTGCGGTCATTAATAATCATCAAAATAGCTTGATCAAGCTCATATTAATGTATTTATTCCATGCCCCATGTCTATTCTGATCTGTGTTTACTTTAAATGGCTATTCTCGGTTCATTGTGCCTCTGCACCTGCTAATAAACAACTGGCAGTGTTTTCTGAGCGACTCCAGAAATAGCTTTCCCATGAGTTTCGGGTCTAAAATAAAGGCTTGCGCAGACGCGGCCCGTCATGGGAACATTCTCCAACTGTCTGTATGGATTTAATAGCGTGAAGAAAACATATCAAGAACGTGCATATATCTATTTTGATCAAAACTGGCTTTGTGGGATATGATGTTCAAGTTGCGTTTTAATGCCGAAACCTCAAAAAAGTCAAAACAAGGTCAACGGGAAAAGTTTACATTTCTGTCTGAGGATTAAAAAAATGAAAACAGCGACATTCGACAGATCTTCAGGGAAATTATGACATACATGACTCGCCACAAACCACATCCATTCTGATAGGAGCAAAGCGGATAAACGCACCAGGATAAGGACATGTTCGCATAACAAAATATGGCATCTGGCGTGTTTCAGAGACGTCATTAATGATACGACATCAACCAGTCACCGTCCACTCTGTGCTGGACACGAGATGTGACCGTTGGCCACGTTTGTCCTTTTCCACAATCATTTCGCTATTCATAATCGCTCCGTAACTATTGCTGTGCGAGTGTATTCTATATTAGTGAATGGTCCAGTCATAATAAGTTTCCATGCTTCCCTAGAAAGGGAGTGTATTTACTTTGAGGTCGCTGGAGATATGCCGGCAGACAAGCGTCCCGGGCCGGCAGAGCTCGCCGTGGGTGGCCAGGTCTTGCCCAGACTCATCCAGGCCTACAAGAGAGAGCAGATAAAATGTGGAAATTGACAGATTTGATGCCAGATCTTCTTTTTAATGGGCCAGCGTGCTTTTAAAGCGTGCCATGCCGAGTCAATTATTTATGTTTTTATGGAAGATCACAATGAAAAATGGTTGTGGATAGCCACAAAAGATATGATAACACAAACACACTAACAATGCTGCGGCCAGAGACTGGAAATAAACCCTGGAAGACTTCGAGGACGCCTATGGCCACTTCATCTGGATAAAACATAATTACATGTCGCATTTTAAAAGATGTCTGACGTGTCTATGTATCCATAAACAAAAGGAATATCATGTCTGAAGATTAGTTATCATCTCATCATATTCTTTTTTGGCAACCCAAGATGTAATACTTTAGTCCTTTATTATTTGATGATGGCATGAATCACTGTGAGCCAGTCTAGGCCTGATCAAATCATCTTAATTAACTGCGCATATGAATATCATCTGGAAAAAGTCTCAAGATAAGACATTCCACCGCTGTGGTCAACAGGTTAGGCATTAACAAAATGTGATATTTGAAAGGAACAAAAGCTAAAAAAGGTAAATAAAAAAATTGTTAACTAAAATGAAAATTTAACTGTGAAACACAAAGTACATTAAAATACATTTCCATGACTCAATAAAATACTATAATGATGAAAATAAAAACTAATACAAATTAAAATGTCCACAAAAAAAAAAAAAAAAAATTATTAAAGTATATTGAACTTGAAACCTTTAAATTCCACTAGATATTTAAGTATCGTATATAATAGAAACTTATTTTTACCGTTAGTAAGGTGAGGCAAAATAAGTTAGAATAAAGGATAAACTAAAATTCCCAGCATTTAAACAACTTCTGCTCTGGCTGACTACATCATGTGTTGTGGTCGTGTCTAGGCGCAGGTCCTCCATCTGATCTGGATACGGCCCGGATCCGGCTGACTACATCATGTGTTGTGGTCGTGTCTAGGCGCAGGTCCTCCATCTGATCTGGATACGGCCGGATCCGGCTGACTACATCATGTGTTGTGGTCGTGTCTAGGCGCAGGTCCTCCATCTGATCTGGATACGGTCCGGATCCGGCTGACTACATCATGTGTTGTGGTCGTGTCTAGGCGCAGGTCCTCCATCTGATCTGGATACGGCCCGGATCCGGCTGACTACATCATGTGTTGTGGTCGTGTCTAGGCGCAGGTCCTCCATCTGATCTGGATACGGCCCGGATCCGGCTGACTACATCATGGGTTGTGGTCGTGTCTAGGCGCAGGTCCTCCATCTGATCTGGATACGGCCCGGATCCGGCTGACTACATCATGTGTTGTGGTCGTGTCTAGGCGCAGGTCCTCCATCTGATCTGGATACGGCCCGGATCCGGCTGACTACATCATGTGTTGTGGTCGTGTCTAGGCGCAGGTCCTCCATCTGATCTGGATACGGCCCGGATCCGGCTGACTACATCATGTGTTGTGGTCGTGTCTAGGCACAGGTCCTCCATCTGATCTGGATACGGTCCGGATCCGGCTGACTACATCATGTGTTGTGGTCGTGTCTAGGCGCAGGTCCTCCATCTGATCTGGATACGGTCCGGATCCGGCTGACTACATCATGTGTTGTGGTCGTGTCTAGGCGCAGGTCCTCCATCTGATCTGGATACGGCCGGATCCGGCTGACTACATCATGTGTTGTGGTCGTGTCTAGGCGCAGGTCCTCCATCTGATCTGGATACGGCCCGGATACGGCTGACTACGTCATGTGTTGTGGTCGTGTCTAGGCGCAGGTCCTCCATCTGATCTGGATACGGCCCGGATCCGGCTGACTTCATCATGTGTTGTGGTCGTGTCTAGGCGCAGGTCCACCATCTGATTTGGATACGGTCCGGGTCCGGCTGACTACATCATGTGTTGTGGTCGTGTCTAGGCGCAGGTCCACCATCTGATCTGGATACGGCCGGATCCGGCTGACTACGTCATGTGTTGTGGTCGTGTCTAGGCGCAGGTCCTCCATCTGATCTGGATACGGCCCGGATCCGGCTGACTACATCATGTGTTGTGGTCGTGTCTAGGCGCAGGTCCTCCATCTGATCTGGATACGGCCCGGATCCGGCTGACTACATCATGAGTTGTGGTCGTGTCTAGGTGCAGGTCCTCCATCTGATCTGGATACGGCCGGATCCGGCTGACTACATCATGTGTTGTGGTCGTGTCTAGGCGCAGGTCCTCCATCTGATCTGGATACGGCCGGATCCGGCTGACTACATCATGTGTTGTGGTCGTGTCTAGGCGCAGGTCCTCCATCTTATCTGGATACGGCCCGGATCCGGCTGACTACATCATGTGTTGTGGTCGTGTCTAGGTGGAGGTCCTCCATCTGATCTGGATACGGCCGGATCCGGCTGACTACATCATGAGTTGTGGTCGTGTCTAGGCGCAGGTCCTCCATCTGATCTGGATACGGCCGGATCCGGCTGACTACATCATGTGTTGTGGTCGTGTCTAGGCGCAGGTCCTCCATCTGATCTGGATACGGCCCGGATCTGGCTGACTACATCATGTGTTGTGGTCGTGTCTAGGCGCAGGTCCTCCATCTGATCTGGATACGGTCCGGATCCGGCTGACTACATCATGTGTTGTGGTCGTGTCTAGGCGCAGGTCCTCCATCTGATCTGGATACGGCCCGGATCTGGCTGACTACATCATGTGTTGTGGTCGTGTCTAGGCGCAGGTCCTCCATCTGATCTGGATACGGCCCGGATCCGGCTGACTACATCATGTGTTGTGGTCGTGTCTAGGCGCAGGTCCTCCATCTGATCTGGATACGGTCCGGATCCGGCTGACAACATCATGTGTTGTGGTCGTGTCTAGGCGCAGGTCCTCCATCTGATCTGGATACGGCCGGATCCGGCTGACTACATCATGTGTTGTGGTCGTGTCAAGGCGCAGGTCCTCCATCTGATCTGGATACGGTCCGGATCCGGCTGACTACATCATGTGTTGTGGTCGTGTCTAGGTGCAGGTCCTCCATCTGATCTGGATACGGCCGGATCCGGCCCACTACATCATGTGTTGTGGTCGTGTCTAGGCGCAGGTCCTCCATCTGATCTGGATACGGCCCGGATCCGGCTGACTACATCATGTGTTGTGGTCGTGTCTAGGCGCAGGTCCTCCATCTGATCTGGATACGGCCCGGATCCGGCTGACTACATCATGTGTTGTGGTCGTGTCTAGGTGCAGGTCCTCCATCTGATCTGGATACGGCCGGATCCGGCTGACTACATCATGAGTTGTGGTCGTGTCTAGGCGCAGGTCCTCCATCTGATCTGGATACGCCCGGATCCGGCTGACTACATCATGTGTTGTGGTTGTGTCTAGGTGCAGGTCCTCCATCTGATCTGGATTTGGCCCGGATCCGGCTGACTACATCATGTGTTGTGGTCGTGTCTAGGCGCAGGTCCTCCATCTGATCTGGATATGGCCCGGATCCGGCTGACTACATCATGTGTTGTGGTCGTGTCTAGACACAGGTCCTCCATCTGATCTGGATACGGTCCGGATCCGGCTGACTACATCATGTGTTGTGGTCGTGTCTAGGCGCAGGTCCTCCATCTGATCTGGATACGGCCCGGATCCGGCTGACTACATCATGTGTTGTGGTCGTGTCTAGGCGCAGGTCCTCCATCTGATCTGGATACGGCCCGGATCCGGCTGACTACATCATGTGTTGTGGTCGTGTCTAGGCGCAGGTCCTCCATCTGATCTGGATACGGCCCGGATCCGGCTGACTACATCATGTGTTGTGGTCGTGTCTAGGCGCAGGTCCTCCATCTGATCTGGATACGGCCGGATCCGGCTGACTACATCATGAGTTGTGGTCGTGTCTAGGCGCAGGTCCTCCATCTGATCTGGATACGGCCCGGATCCGGCTGACTACATCATGTGTTGTGGTCGTGTCTAGGCGCAGGTCCTCCATCTGATCTGGATACGGCCGGATCCGGCTGACTACATCATGAGTTGTGGTCGTGTCTAGGCGCAGGTCCTCCATCTGATCTGGATACGGCCCGGATCCGGCTGACTACATCATGTGTTGTGGTCGTGTCTAGGCGCAGGTCCTCCATCTGATCTGGATACGGCCGGATCCGGCTGACTACATCATGAGTTGTGGTCGTGTCTAGGCACAGGTCCTCCATCTGATCTGGATACGGCCCGGATCCGGCTGACTACATCATGTGTTGTGGTCGTGTCTAGGCGCAGGTCCTCCATCTGATCTGGATACGGCCGGATCCGGCTGACTACATCATGTGTTGTGGTCGTGTCTAGGCGCAGGTCCTCCATCTGATCTGGATACGGCCCGGATCTGGCTGACTACATCATGTGTTGTGGTCGTGTCTAGGCGCAGGTCCTCCATCTGATCTGGATATGGCCCGGATCCGGCTGACTACATCATGTGTTGTGGTCGTGTCTAGGCGCAGGTCCTCCATCTGATCTGGATACGGCCCGGATCCGGCTGACTACATCATGTGTTGTGGTCGTGTCTAGGTGCAGGTCCTCCATCTGATCTGGATACGGCCGGATCCGGCTGACTACATCATGAGTTGTGGTCGTGTCTAGGCGCAGGTCCTCCATCTGATCTGGATACGCCCGGATCCGGCTGACTACATCATGTGTTGTGGTTGTGTCTAGGTGCAGGTCCTCCATCTGATCTGGATTTGGCCCGGATCCGGCTGACTACATCATGTGTTGTGGTCGTGTCTAGGCGCAGGTCCTCCATCTGATCTGGATATGGCCCGGATCCGGCTGACTACATCATGTGTTGTGGTCGTGTCTAGACACAGGTCCTCCATCTGATCTGGATACGGTCCGGATCCGGCTGACTACATCATGTGTTGTGGTCGTGTCTAGGCGCAGGTCCTCCATCTGATCTGGATACGGCCCGGATCCGGCTGACTACATCATGTGTTGTGGTCGTGTCTAGGCGCAGGTCCTCCATCTGATCTGGATACGGCCCGGATCCGGCTGACTACATCATGTGTTGTGGTCGTGTCTAGGCGCAGGTCCTCCATCTGATCTGGATACGGCCCGGATCCGGCTGACTACATCATGTGTTGTGGTCGTGTCTAGGCGCAGGTCCTCCATCTGATCTGGATACGGCCGGATCCGGCTGACTACATCATGAGTTGTGGTCGTGTCTAGGCGCAGGTCCTCCATCTGATCTGGATACGGCCCGGATCCGGCTGACTACATCATGTGTTGTGGTCGTGTCTAGGCGCAGGTCCTCCATCTGATCTGGATACGGCCGGATCCGGCTGACTACATCATGAGTTGTGGTCGTGTCTAGGCACAGGTCCTCCATCTGATCTGGATACGGCCCGGATCCGGCTGACTACATCATGTGTTGTGGTCGTGTCTAGGCGCAGGTCCTCCATCTGATCTGGATACGGCCGGATCCGGCTGACTACATCATGTGTTGTGGTCGTGTCTAGGCGCAGGTCCTCCATCTGATCTGGATACGGCCCGGATCTGGCTGACTACATCATGTGTTGTGGTCGTGTCTAGGCGCAGGTCCTCCATCTGATCTGGATATGGCCCGGATCCGGCTGACTACATCATGTGTTGTGGTCGTGTCTAGGCGCAGGTCCTCCATCTGATCTGGATACGGCCCGGATACGGCTGACTACATCATGTGTTGTGGTCGTGTCTAGGCGCAGGTCCTCCATCTGATCTGGATACGGCCCGGATCCGGCTGACTACATCATGTGTTGTGGTCGTGTCTAGGCGCAGGTCCTCCATCTGATCTGGATCCGGCTGACTACATCATGTGTTGTGGTCGTGTCTAGGCGCAGGTCCTCCATCTGATCTGGATACGGCCCGGATCCGGCTGACTACATCATGTGTTGTGGTCGTGTCTGGGCGCAGGTCCTCCATCTGATCTGGATACGGCCAGGATCCGGCTGACTACATCATGTGTTGTGGTCGTGTCTAGGCGCAGGTCCTCCATCTGATCTGGATCCGGCCCGGATCCGGCTGACTACATCATGTGTTGTGGTCGTGTCTAGGCGCAGGTCCTCCATCTGATCTGGATACGGTCCGGATCCGGCTGACTACATCATGTGTTGTGGTCGTGTCTAGGCGCAGGTCCTCCATCTGATCTGGATCCGGCCCGGATCCGGCTGACTACATCATGTGTTGTGGTCGTGTCTAGGCGCAGGTCCTCCATCTGATCTGGATACGCCCGGATCCGGCTGACTACATCATGTGTTGTGGTCGTGTCTAGGCGCAGGTCCTCCATCTGATCTGGATACGGCCCGGATCCGGCTGACTACATCATGTGTTGTGGTCGTGTCTAGGCGCAGGTCCTCCATCTGATCTGGATACGGCCCGGATCCGGCTGACTACATCATGTGTTGTGGCTGTCAACAATATTAACAATCATATTGTTGATTCATAATCATCAATAATTATTTATCTGACTGTTCTGACGCTGCTGTATGAAAACTGAATTGAGCTGGACGATGACATCACTGTTTTCTAACCCTTTTCTCCAGAACTGCTTAATAAATTAAATTATCTAATTTATTAATTGATGATCTTTACAATGGAACTGAATCAACACTGAACTGACTTGCATGCATCATTTTCCTGTTTTTCACTGTAAAGCTGCTTTGAAACAATCTGTATTGTATAAAGAGCTGTAGAAATAAAGGTGACTTGACTTATGTCGGTGTATCTTACACATCATGTGTCCGTCTGAGAATGTTGTAGTGCACACCTGAGAGACAGGTACATGTGCAGGTGGATTTATGTCTGCATGTAGAGCTTCCTCCTGTCAGCCGCTTTCCCATGGATCTCAGCATCACGTTCTCCAGCTCCTTCTGATCAACATCTGCACCTCGTTTTCCATGGCGTTCCACGATTCACAGCGAGCGGCGAGGAAACCCTCGGCCCAGTCTGACACATTACACCGGGATCCTTTCATTGCACAGCCAAGACTTTCCATGGCTGGATTCACGAGCTGTTGAACACGAGACATGATGCGCGGCTGCCACGCAAACTCCTCGCTCGTGAATCCTCAACAAACAGAGCATCTGCATCCAGCGGCACAAATCATGCTGGAGATAAACCTCTGCAGCGTCTCCAGATGAACACGCTGGAATGTTCCACCTGTTTATCCTGCGTTCTCCTACTGTAAACCGCTCCGACGGATGGTTTTCTTCTCTGGACAACAAAGCTAAATATTGTACACTGTGTATATGTGTTTAGATTACTGTCAAGCTCTTTATGATCAGTGGAAACAGGCCGGGTTTTATAATCAAAACCTTTTCACCATGCGCTTCTACATTTTATTTGTGACATACACATACGTCCTATAGAAATATACAAGCCGTGTGGAGAAGGCCGTACGTTATTCCTGGTACAGCTACAGTAGTTCACGACACACTTTTGAGAAGAGGACTGTGAAATCTCTGAAACGGGCGTTTCGCGGTCGGCTGTTAGACGGGTTTAACCCTTTGGGTTTCATTTCAGGCTGAGGAAGGAGGACCTTTATGCAGTCTGATGTTAACAGTTAAGACAGCGGATTGAGATACGCAAACACACACAGACATGGAGGAGATATCTGTCACACTCACTGTCATGATGAGCCTAGACATCGCAAAACATCCACAAAAAAACATATATAATCAAATAAAAAACATAAAATACAAATGAATAATAATAATAATTCATTACATTTATATAGCGCTTTTCTCAGCACTCAAAGTGCTTTACATAGAAGGGGGAATCTCCTCAACCAGAAATGAACACAGATCTGGCAAATATTCCAGTTTATAAATGTATGACAAAACAAAACAATAAAATGAAACGATATGATATGATGTATATATATATATGTTTTTTAAATACAGATCTGGGAAATATTTCTATTTATAAATGTGTGACATCCACGCAAAAACAAACAAAAATGAATACAGATCTGGGAAATATGAAATATACATGCATGATATCCATATATGTATTTCATATCCATGCTATCAAAAAATGACATAAAAGCTGGAGATTGTCCTCCAGAGTTATAATGGCTGCTGTGCCCCTGTTTTCTTTGGTTCATGCGACGCTATTAACATTAATCAGCCCTGGTTCTGGCCATGGGCATGTAAACAACACGGTTCTGTAGCCAAGTGGCCTAATCGCTGGTGTGATTGCTCTCACATCCCCGATAACAGACTCGATAAGAGCGTTCACATCCTTCATGTCATCAGCGTGTCAGAACAGCCAACAGAAACAGATCTGGCGTGTGGCGTTCACAGGAGACTCCGCGTTCACATGCCAGCCTCCATTACGCACTACGAGCGCTTGTTTTGACTTAGGAAACGAGACTGTGAATAACCAGTAGGAAATGAAGCAGGACTTTGCCAGGTTTCAGGCCGTCGTTGTCTGTGATAATCAGCGTAATCTGAGTTCAACACGACCGCCTCTCGTGTTTATGTGTTCAGCACTTCGCCTGCCGGTTCAGTTCCACAGAGTTTTATTGCATTAAATGACAAAGATAACGAGCTGTCATCAAAGATTTCGCTTTATTAAGCTCTTGCCTGATAGCTTTATGAAAGAGAGCTGAAGGAGAGCTTTAATATAATGATATTTTGAAAGGCTGCTGAAAATATCCAAAAAATGTAGTGACTTTAAAAAACAGTGACATTTGTAATAGTCTGTAAAGTGGGCTCTGGCTCGCCCTGGCTGATGTCATCAGATAAGCACGCTTGCTCTCGTTCCCATGTGATAAGACCAAACGTTTAGTGGGAAATGACCGCAAAGTGCCGTTCTTCTCCAAAGCGCTCTGAGGACAGCGACCGTTTTACAGGATCAGCCAGAGAAAGTACACTAAAGTTCAGTTTTTAACTCATTAGGCTGCATGTTTGTGTGCCTGCTGTCCTCAAACTCTTCAGATCTGACCGTCACCTCGCTCACAGGCCGTCACAACATCTCCCACCGCAGAACTGGAGTCCAGGAGATCTGCTTAAAGCCAAAACTAGTGTTTTACTGAAACATCTGAAATTAAAGTTTTCATTAAGCCAAACACAAAACCAAAATAATAAGTTACAAACATTTCAATTGCACTTTTTAATGACATACTTATATTTCTACTCCAATTTGTAGTTGAAATATAAACATTTACACGTCAGAAATAAAAACCTGTTTTCATGTCAGATTTATTCAAACTTACGTTAAATAAAGACATGTTCTGAATTCCCTGTGTGTACGCAGTCAGGACTTTTATTTTGAAACTCTCTGCTGTGTTTAGACAGCACTGGTGCCACTGGTTCCGGAGGGATTCGTTACATTCATTTCTCCCATAGCGATTATAAAAGAAGACTATGTTAAAGCATTATAAACAAACCGACCAGCTACGAGGAGAATCACACACCACACACTTTTAGTAACTTTAAAGGATTAGTTCACTTTTAAAGTGAAAATTCTGTCATCATATACTCACCCTTAAGTTGATTCAAACCTGTATGAATTTCTTTCCTCTGCTGAACACAAAGGAATATATCTAGAAGAATGTCAGTAACCAGACAGTTTTTGGTTCCCATTGACTTCCATAGTATATTTTTTTCCTATTATGGAAGTCAATAAAACTGTCTGGTTACTGACATTCTTCTAAATATCTTCCTTTGTGTTCAGCAGAGGAAAGAAATTCATACAGGTTTGAAACAACTTAAGGGTGAGTATATGATGACAGAATTTTTATTTTAAAAGTGAACTAATCCTTTAACTTTATCTAACCAGGCAGGACACTTCAGAACAAGTTCTTATTTTCAACAACAGCCTGGCAGTATATAGTAAAGACAATATAAAGTATTTGAAAAAGTGCAAGACTGTGAACTCAATGGCTTTGGTGAGGGAAAGAACTACAATCCCATAAAGCATTGCGAACAGTATAATCGGATTAAAAACGATGGAGAAGTATAAAACTACTAATTTAAAAATTTTGATTAAATATTCACTAACAATATATTTTAAGTTTATTGTAAAATATACACATATTTGAGAGCAAAGGGAGACCGCCTTCGTTAAGTAATTCGCAGTGCTTCATGGGAGTGGGCGGAGCTAACAAGATTTTGGCGTATTTTGCTTGTTTTTCGACTCTGGTGGGATTTTCTGTTCAGCATCGTGGATAATGTAGTTTTTCACCACGAATTTCACTTTTAAATATGATCATTTTAAAACTAAGATGAAATGCAGGCTGACTGTTTCAACAGCAGCAAATACGACCGATGAACAACTCCGTGGCTCACAGCAGGGCTGGCTATAAAGATGCATCGGATACCGTTAAAAATCTATTTTCATTTTAACATCTGGAAACCAGCCGTTGCTCTCAAAATAAAAAATAAAAATGAAATAAATTAAATGAATTAAAATAGGAAATTTCCCTCCAGAGTTTGTGTGGTTGCAGTCTCCATACAGCATATAGAGAATCCGTTTGGAAGAACACACTGATGATAACGACGGCTTCTGAAGCGGCACTGAGACGCGAGTGTGTGACAGAACACTTGGTCATTATTCTCCTCGTCTGCAGAACCACTGAGCCACAGAGGAAGGACACGTCATCTGAGCCAGTGAAGCGTGAGCTCTCCTGTTGCCACAACATGCATTAATCCTAGTGGTCAGCGATGGACACTGCACTTAATCTGGCACGGGTTCATGGAGCCGGACACGGCCAGTGCTGGTCTTATTTATGATGCTTTGCACTACATCCGATCATATCTCAAGCTTCAGATGTAAAGCAAGATCTGGGTTTCATTATTTCTGCTAAACGTGGTTGTTTGGAACATCTCAGCCAGCTTGTGGTAAGATTATTACCCTCTGAAAATATGATCAAGTCCATCCGAAGCTTCAGCGTTCAAACTAACAAACATACATACCTGAGAATGAAGACGTTTAACCGCTAATCTCAGTGTTAGATGTGTGTGGAGGAATGAGCCACGACTGCACATGTTCACACTTCACGGCCACTGAACACAAACTCTGAAAGCCACTTATGGAAAAATGCATGATAAATAGGAAATGCTAAATAAATGTTTATGCAAATGTAATTAGTAAACTAATGTCGTACAAGTGAAGCGATTGAGAACATCTGCGACCTTTCGGAGTCAGAAGAAGCTGAGAATCACTGTCATATTCCCACATCACAAGAGCCGTACAGTACCAGGCCGCCATCGAGCTGTGAAGCGCTGCATCTGCTCGTCCATCTCGGAGCGTCCGTCATCGTATGCAAACAGACTCATGATGTTGTTTATAGAGCATTCTGTTATCAAAATATTGACAGGCCAGCAGAGTTGTGCATTTGACTATAAGCAGATGTTTCATCGACTCGGCGCTCACCTTCGCTGATCACACACACGGCTAAACTCTTCTCGCACGAGACCGTTATTGGTGATGCTTTGAAGACGTGAGGTTAAGGAACTTGGACTGAACAAATAAACTCTTTTTTTACTATGCAAATCTTTCCACAATATTTAAAAATAAAGAAAAATAAATCTTTTTTGATACAGGTCTCAAGCTCACAAAAGTATGTTCTGAGAAGATGTTTTGATGATGTTCCCGTTAAAGTTGCTGAATGTTCTCTGAAACATCCTGATTTTTAAAATGTTTAAAAACGTTTTTTTGTTTTGTTTATGTGAACATTAAGGAAACATTCCATTGTGTCATTCTTCAAACATTATGGAACGTTACGTATGAATGTCTGAACGTTCTAAACAATAAATGATGTGTAAATAATGTTGTTGTGCTAATGTTTTGAGAACATTATTAAAGACTAGATAACTTTGAATGAATGTTCTACTGGAATAATGTTTGTTCATAACTTTGAAAAAACCTTGACAGAACGTTCCCTGTTAGCTAGATAGTTACAATATTATTGTATAAGATGATCCACAAGATGCTTATGCAAATGTCTGACTCATTTACTGTTTCTGACACATTTACCGTAACTTACACATTTACTGTTTCTGACACAATTACGGTTTCTAACAAATTTACTGTTTCTGACACATTTACTGTTTCTGACACAATTACGGTTTCTAACACATTTACCGTAACTTACACATTTACCGTAACTTACACATTTACTGTTTCTGGCTCATTTACTGTTTCTGACACATTTACTGTTTCTGGCTCATTTACTGTTTCTGACACAATTACGGTTTCTAACAAATTTACTGTTTCTGACACATTTACTGTTTCTGGCTCATTTACTGTTTCTGACACATTTACTGTTTCTGACACATTTACCGTAACTTACACATTTACTGTTTCTGGCTCATTTACTGTTTCTGACACATTTACTGTTTCTGGCTCATTTACTGTTTCTGACACAATTACGGTTTCTAACAAATTTACTGTTTCTGACACATTTACTGTTTCTGACACAATTACTGTTTCTGACACATTTACCGTAACTTACACATTTACTGTTTCTGACTCATTTACTGTTTCTGACTCATTTACTGTTTCTGGCTCATTTACTGTTTCTGACACATTTACTGTTTCTGACTCATTTACTGTTTCTGACACAATTACTGTTTCTGACACATTTACCGTAACTTACACATTTACTGTTTCTGACTCATTTACTGTTTCTGACTCATTTACTGTTTCTGACACATTTACCGTAACTTACACATTTACTGTTTCTGACACAATTACGGTTTCTAACAAATTTACTGTTTCTGACACATTTACTGTTTCTGGCTCATTTACTGTTTCTGACACATTTACTGTTTCTGACACATTTACTGTTTCTGACTCAATTACTGTTTCTGACACAATTACTTTTTCTGACACATTTACTGTTTCTGACACATTAACTGTTTCTGACACATTTACTGTTTCTGACACATTAACTGTTTCTAACAAATTTACTGTTTCTGACACATTTACTGTTTCTGACACAATTACGGTTTCTAACACATTTACCGTAACTTACACATTTACTGTTTTTGACACATTTACTGTTTCTGACTCATTTACTGTTTCTGACACAATTACGGTTTCTGACACATTTACTGTTTCTGACACATTTACTGTTTCTGACACATTTACTGTTTCTGACACAATTACGGTTTCTGGCTCATTTACTGTTTCTGACACAATTACGGTTTCTAACACATTTACCGTAACTTACACATTTACTGTTTTTGACACATTTACTGTTTCTGACTCATTTACTGTTTCTGACACAATTACTGTTTCTGACACATTTACCGTAACTTACACATTTACTGTTTTTGACACATTTACCGTAACTTACACATTTACTGTTTTTGACACATTTACCGTAACTTACACATTTACTGTTTCTGACACAATTACGGTTTCTAACACATTGACTGTTTCTGACACATTGACTGTTTCTGACACATTTACTGTTTCTGACACAATTACTGTTTCTGACACATTTACTGTTTCTGACACAATTACTGTTTCTAACACATTTACTGTTTCTGACACATTTACTGTTTCTAACACATTTACGGTTTCTGACACAATTACTGTTTCTAACACATTTACTGTTTCTGACACATTTACTGTTTCTGACACATTTACTGTTTCTGACACATTTACTGTTTCTAACACATTTACGGTTTCTGACACAATTACTGTTTCTAACACATTTACTGTTTCTGACACATTTACTGTTTCTAACACATTTACTGTTTCTGACACATTTACTGTTTCTGACACATTTACTGTTTCTGACACATTTACTGTTTCTAACACATTTACTGTTTCTGACACAATTACTGTTTCTGACACATTTACTGTTTCTGACACAATTACGGTTTCTAACACATTTACTGTTTCTGACACATTTACTGTTTCTAACACATTTACTGTTTCTGACACATTTACTGTTTCTGACACATTTACTGTTTCTGACACATTTACTGTTTCTAACACATTTACTGTTTCTGACACAATTACTGTTTCTGACACATTTACTGTTTCTGACACAATTACGGTTTCTAACACATTTACTATTTCTGACACATTTACTGTTTCTGACACATTTACTGTTTCTGACACATTTACTGTTTCTGACTCAATTACTGTTTCTGACACAATTACTTTTTCTGACACATTTACTGTTTCTGACACATTAACTGTTTCTGACACATTTACTATTTCTGACACATTTACTGTTTCTGACACATTTACTGTTTCTGACACATTTACTGTTTCTGACACATTTACTGTTTCTGACTCAATTACTGTTTCTGACACAATTACTTTTTCTGACACATTTACTGTTTCTGACACATTAACTGTTTCTGACACAATTACGGTTTCTAACACATTTACTGTTTCTGACACATTTACTGTTTCTGACACATTTACTGTTTCTGACACAATTACTGTTTCTGACACAATTACTGTTTCTGACACATTTACTGTTTCTGATACATTTACTGTTTCTGACACATTTACTGTTTCTGACACATTTACTGTTTCTGACACAATTACTGTTTCTGACACAATTACTGTTTCTGACACATTTACTGTTTCTGACACATTTACTGTTTCTGACACAATTACTGTTTCTGACACAATTACTGTTTCTGACACATTTACTGTTTCTGACACATTTACTGTTTCTGACACATTTACTGTTTCTGACACATTTACTGTTTCTGACACAATTACTGTTTCTGACACATTTACTGTTTCTGACACATTTACTGTTTCTGACACAATTACTGTTTCTGACACAATTACGGTTTCTAACACATTTACTGTTTCTGACACATTTACTGTTTCTGACACATTTACTGTTTCTGACACATTTACTGTTTCTGACACAATTACTGTTTCTGACACATTTACTGTTTCTGACACAATTACTGTTTCTGACACATTTACTGTTTCTGACACATTTACTGTTTCTGACACAATTACTGTTTCTGACACAATTACTGTTTCTGACACATTTACTGTTTCTGACACATTTACTGTTTCTGACACAATTACGGTTTCTGACTCATTTACTGTTTCTGACACAATTACTGTTTCTGACACAATTACGGTTTCTAACACATTTACGGTTTCTGACACATTTACTGTTTCTGACACAATTACTGTTTCTGACACATTTACTGTTTCTGACACAATTACTGTTTCTGACACATTTACTTTTTCTGACAAATTTACTGTTTCTGACACAATTACTGTTTCTGACACATTTACTGTTTCTGACACATTTACTGTTTCTGACACATTTACTATTTCTGACACATTTACTGTTTCTGACACATTTACTGTTTCTGACACATTTACTGTTTCTGACTCAATTACTGTTTCTGACACAATTACTTTTTCTGACACATTTACTGTTTCTGACACAATTACTGTTTCTGACACATTTACTGTTTCTGACACAATTACTGTTTCTGACACATTTACTGTTTCTGACACAATTACGGTTTCTGACACAATTACTTTTTCTGACAAATTTACTGTTTCTGACACAATTACTGTTTCTGACACATTTACTTTTTCTGACAAATTTACTGTTTCTGACACAATTACTGTTTCTGACACATTTACTGTTTCTGACACATTTACTGTTTCTGACACATTTACTGTTTCTGACACATTTACTGTTTCTGACACATTTACTGTTTCTGACACATTTACTGTTTCTGACACATTTACTGTGCCTTACACATTTACTGTTTCTGACACATTTACTGTTTCATACACATTTACTGTTTCTGACACAATTACTGTTTCTGACACATTTACTGTTTCTGACACATTTACTGTTTCTGACACATTTACTGTTTCTGACACATTTACTGTGCCTTACACATTTACTGTTTCTGACACATTTACTGTTTCATACACATTTACTGTTTCTGACACAATTACTGTTTCTGACACAATTACTGTTTCTGACACATTTACTGTTTCTGACACATTTACTGTTTCATACACATTTACCGTGCCTGACACATTTACTGTTTCTTACACATTTACCGTACTTTTACACATTTACCGTACTTTACACATTTACCGTACTTTACACATTTACCGTTTCTGACATATTTACCGTTTCTAACACATTTACCGTGCCTGACACATTTACCATGCCGTACACATTTACCGTTTCTGACACATTTACGGTTTCTTACACATTTACTGTACTTTACACATTTACCGTACTTTACACATTTACCATACTTTACATATTTACCGTTTCTGACACATTTACCGTTTCTGACACATTTACCGTGCCTGACACATTACCGTGCCTGACACATTTACCGTGCCGTACAGATTTACTGTTTCTTACACATTTACCGTACTTTACACATTTACCGTTTCTGACATATTTACCGTTTCTGACACATGTACCATGTCTTATACAGCTGTCTCCTGCTAAACAGGTTTATCATCATGCATTGGTGGAACTCTGACTCATTTCATTAGCATAAATAGCAGTGGATTTCCACACAAGTTTCCCAGTTTGACTTCAAATGGTGTGCTTTTGCACTGTTCTGCTGGAATGCAGCACTACTCCATGATTTATCCTCAGAAAACAGCAAAGATTGAAATACATTCAACTCAATACATCAAACGCATGACGAGGAGTGTGCGGATGCAAAGAGACACTTTACTCACTCAATTGTAAAATACTCTCAGGTATTTTTCTTCAAGGTTAGATCATTTCAAATGAGCAAAATCCTCTTTAATCCCTGTGATAAAACTGGCCATGAACCGGACTTTAGGTCAGATCTACACAGTAACGACTCCAACAGAAGCAGAATAAACATCTCACACATATTCCACTAAAGCAGTTTGTAATGACTGGAAAGATACACTGGTGGTCAACAGTTTGGAATAATTAACATTTATTCCTGTGATCAAACCTGAGTTTTCAGCATCATTACTCCAGTCTTCAGTGTCACATGATGCTCAATGCTCAAGACACATTTATGATTATTATCAGTGTTGAAAACAGTTCAGATTTTTGATCCGTTATTCCAAACTTTTGGCCGGGAGTGTACACATGGTTATTGATTTCTAGTCATGATTACAGTAAAGCCATACAATGAAATGTGAGTAAGTAAGTCATACCTGAGGAGCTTTGAGGAAGACGGCATCGGCCTCAGGAGAACAGGACAGTCATGTCGATGTGAACTCAGATCCTTCTGGTCATCATTGTGTCGATGTAAATGTTGTGATTGCTCTGAAGAACAGGAGCTTGCTCATCATGTGTGAGAGGTTTCGGAGAACTTCACAGCAGACGTGTGCATCTGCGGAGATAATGAACACACATTAAAGATCTCGTTATACGCTTCAGTGACCCATATGTACGGGTAACGGCCTGCGTTACGGACACAACACAAACACATGGGCACAGCAGAAGAACACACTGTACATAAGTTTTGACGAAGCCTCACACGCTACAGATTAAATGCTGATCCACTACCAGATGTGTTCCCGCACTGACGGAGCTCTGGTGGATCGCGGTGTGGTTGGAAGAAGAACGGCAGCACCAGCCCAAACCCACGGGCAAACAGGACCGTTCCAAATGTGATTTCGGGAAAGTGCAGGCTTGATTTACCACTGATAATGCAGCGCTTGTGATGAATAAACCGTGGAATGAAACTCACGGATTGCGTCAGGGTTACGGCAGGCGTCACGCTAGCATATCTGCCGTTCATGAGCGCCTGCATTCCCAGATGGAGATACGGGGAACGGTCACCGTGGGCACGGAAGAGCTCGAGAACATGGCAGACGTCGTGCTCTGGGAACAGAAGACGGCCTGATGCGTTATTGGAGAGGCAGTCTCAATCTACAGTCTTATGGACAGACCCATACTATCATATTTCAGCATTAGCAATTATATTACTGTGGGTGAAAAACAGATCCATCAAGTTCCAATAATATTTTATCATTTTGTCATCCACACAAATATTTGATGTGTATTTTTTTTTCATTATAAAGAGCATTAATTTAAGGTGAAAATAATTACATTTCAATAAAATAAAATGAAATACATAAATTAAGTTTATTCTGAAATCATTACATGTTCATTGCATAAAATGAAATAAATGCATTAAAAAATATATTTTGATCATTGAAAAGAATAATAATAATATATAAATGACTGTTGGGCTATATCTTTGCAAGTAACCCCTTCAAAATTAAATTGTTCATGACTTATCAAGCTAAAGGTCCCCCCCCCCCCCCTCCACTGATGTACATTAAGTCTCGGGTCATCAACAGTTCTGCCTTCACTTCTCATCTCCAACATAGTTCATCACAGTAACGCATTAGAGCGTTCGGGACACAAACCACGTCCTAAAATAACTCCAGCATAACATTTCCTCTTCACTCTTACGGTTTTACTTTCAGCAATATTCATCTTCTCCAGTTCTCGATGAAGAATCGGGGGAACTGGAGACAAAACAATATTGTTACTTCAACGCGCAGGAATGTGTGGCAGAAGCTCAAAACGAGGAACCCTGGAGGATCCCGAGGCCACTGGAGACACACACACACACACACACACACACACACACACACACACACACACACACACACACACACACACACAAACACACGAGACTCGCACGACACACACACACACACACACACACACACACACACACACACACACACACACACACACACATACACACACACATACACATACACACACACACACACACAACACGCATGAGACTCGCACGACACACACACACACACACACACACACACACACACACACACACACACACACACACACACACACAAACACCCTGACCGCTTCACACGCTGACCGCTCCACACGCCCCCATACGTTGTTTTAACGAGTGTGTTGTGTTGGGAACGACTCGTCCACTCCTCCTGAACACAGACACACAATCACATCCCAACACAACAGCAGACGCTTCAACTCCAGCCAGTGATCATGGAGCATCACTGAAAAAAGCGCTCACCCCAGCTTAATGTAGTATGAACAAGCATTACTTAACAATCAACAACTGCACATATGATTATTAGTCTAGATTAATAAATACTGTAAAAAAGGTTAACCCCTGGTTAAGGCTTAAAGGGGACATATCATGAAACTCTGACTTTGTGTGTAAGTGTATAATCGGGTCCCAGTGCTTCTACTGACACAGACAACATGAAGAGTGAAACCCAGTAACTCTGTTCTGGTGAGTCTTTCTCTGCCCTTCTGACGTATGAAGAGGATCTTATTATAATATTACCGGCCCTTAATCTGCACGTTTATAATATTTAATCTGCACGTTTATAATATTACCGGCCCTTAATCTGCACGTTTATAATATTACCGGCCCTTAATCTGCACGTTTATAATATTTAATCTGCACGTTTATAATATTACCGGCCCTTAATCTGCACATTTATAATATTTAATCTGCACGATTATAACATTACCGGCCTATAATCTGCACGATTATAACATTACCGGCCTTTAATCTGCACGATTATAACATTACCGGCCCTTAATCTGCACGTTTATAACATTACCGGCCCTTAATCTGCACGTTTATAATATTACCGGCCCTTAATCTGCACGTTTATAATATTACCGGCCCTTAATCTGCACGTTTATAATATTTAATCTGCACGTTTATAATATTACCGGCCCTTAATCTGCACATTTATAATATTTAATCTGCACGATTATAACATTACCGGCCTTTAATCTGCACGATTATAACATTACCGGCCTTTAATCTGCACGTTTATAACATTACCGGCCCTTAATCTGCACATTTATAATATTTAATCTGCACGATTATAACATTACCGGCCTTTAATCTGCACGATTATAACATTACCGGCCCTTAATCTGCACGATTATAACATTACCGGCCTTTAATCTGCACGATTATAACATTACCGGCCCTTAATCTGCACGTTTATAACATTACCAGCCCTTAATCTGCACATTTATAATATTTAATCTGCACGTTTATAATATTACCGGCCCTTAATCTGCACATTTATAATATTTAATCTGCACGATTATAACATTACCGGCCTTTAATCTGCACGATTATAACATTACCGGCCCTTAATCTGCACGTTTATAACATTACCGGCCCTTAATCTGCACGTTTATAACATTACCAGCCCTTAATCTGCACGTTTATAACATTACCAGCCCTTAATCTGCACATTTATAATATTTAATCTGCACGTTTATAATATTACCGGCCCTTAATCTGCACGTTTATAATATTTAATCTGCACGTTTATAATATTACCGGCCCTTAATCTGCACATTTATAATATTTAATCTGCACGATTATAACATTACCGGCCTTTAATCTGCACGATTATAACATTACCGGCCCTTAATCTGCACGTTTATAACATTACCGGCCCTTAATCTGCACGATAATAACATTACCGGCCCTTAATCTGCACGTTTATAACATTATCGGCCCTTAATCTGCACGTTTATAACATTACCGGCCCTTAATCTGCACGATTATAACTTTACCGGCCCTTAATCTGCACGTTTATAACATTACCGGCCTTTAATCTGCACGATTATAACTTTACCGGCCCTTAATCTGCACGTTTATAACTTTACCGGCCCTTAATCTGCACGATTATAACTTTACCGGCCCTTAATCTGCACGTTTATAATATTACCGGCCCTTAATCTGCACATTTATAATATTTAATCTGCACGATTATAACATTACCGGCCTTTAATCTGCACGATTATAACTTTACCGGCCCTTAATCTGCACGATTATAACATTACCGGCCCTTAATCTGCACGATTATAACATTACCGGCCCTTAATCTGCATGGTTATAACATTACCGGCCCTTAATCTGCACGTTTATAACTTTACCGGCCCTTAATCTGCACGTTTATAACATTACCGGCCCTTAATCTGCACAATTATAACATTACCGGCCCTTAATCTGCACAATTATAACATTACCGGCCCTTAATCTGCACGATTATAATATTACCGGCCCTTAATCTGCACGACGAAGGAGCGTAATATGTCACCCTTAAACTAGTCCCAGACTAACATGCATGTTAGAGCTATTTGTTATGTCTCAAGATTCACACCAGTAATGTTTTTTTTGTCTAAGGCACGTTTATAAAAGCTGCTTAAATGCCATAATTGAACCAAAGCCCAATCCTGGTTTAATCTAAGCCCTGTCTGTGAAACCAGGCCTACGGGTTTCTTATTAGCAAACAGTTCAATACCTGCTGAAGGTCAATTTAAGTATCATCATATGGTCAATATGACAAGTAACGTCCCATGATCAAATACACTTACTGAAATGATCAGAATATCTAGCTTTGGGAATCACTTCTAACTTCTATAAATGGAAGTAATGCACTCGTGGTGATACTTCACCCCCTGACGATTGAAGCCAACTGATTTCACATTTATCCAGAAACTTTGGGGAGAAATTACAGCCGAAATGAATCTGACATCATTGCACATTTACGGAGCATGAATCAACTCTAAAACAGCAGACGGCATGAAGCGCATTTGTCTGAAGCCCATGACCAGCTAGTGTTGAGTGCATATCTACTTGAAGAAGACAAAACTGGCCAGAGTTCATGAGTTACAGCGACGGCTCGGCAACGTGCTTAAAGTTACCAGGACACGAACACTATTGATCTTTAGTTTCAGCGATTGTATTATTACAGATATGATAACTGAAGTACTGTAGTTAACCCAGAGTTAGTTTCTCTAATTACCTGACAGTTAGTACATCAGTGTAGTTCTTTAATCAGAACTTTTACACATTAAACTCTCAGCCTCCACTTCACTAGTGTGTGTCCTACACTGTCCAATCCACAGAATAGACGAATTTAATAAAAGCTACTGATAATTCATCATTTAACTATCTCTGTATTTTGACAAACATGTATCCCGATAATCTCTCTAAATATCTGTCATAATCACCAGTGTAATCTTAAAGCAAATATCACAATCCATGCGGTTTCCTTTCTGAAATCAAACTGAGAAATACCCGGAGCAGTGTCTCATGCTTATGCAACAGGTCTATGATTATATATCTCTAATATTAATTTTGATGTATTTTTAAGCTTGGAAAGGGCAACAGATTGGACAACGCAATGCTGAAAACAAAAGGAAGGTAATATTGTAGGTATTTGTTTGATTGTGTAATCTCTTACACAATATCTTCTGGAGAACAGAAGTTAAGAGCAGACATCGATTACAGCAACTCCCTAAAGACGTGTAGTGATGCAGGGTTTGGAAGGCAATCGTTTGGACTAAACTGGACGTGTGGAGCATCAACTGGGAATCGGCAGAAACTACACAAATAACCGGCTTATGTCATCACATACTTCATACATCACAGCAGCGGAGAGGAAAAACACCAATTAACCGAATGGAACAACCTTATCATTTTAAAATGCAGCTTATTTTTAGGAAAAGTGACATAAACAAAGCGCTCGCGAAGGCCAGGAATAGAAGGGCTATTTCTGCCGGGTTTCTCTTGGATGGATGTCATCGTGATGCCGAGCACGCCAGGAGAACGGTTGTTTTCCGCACAAGAGTTACGGCTCTTCTACTCACATTGCTGTTTCATGACTCACCAGACGCACATTAAACACCGCAGTCTCGGGCCGATACTGTGATCAATGTGTGATTGAACCGGATCTGATCGATCACGATACGCAAGTTCCTTCTAAATCTGTCAACACAAATACTGTATAAAAGTGCATTTCCACAGCAGACATTTCTGTTTTCTTTCATTTCAAGACAAAGACGATGAAAAATGCATGAAGATCATAAGAATGTGCATATTGCCACGACACTTGTGCTATTGTTCGTATACTCAAACAAACAGTAGGGATGATTGACGGCTCTGTTTGGACAGGTACATGGACTCATCCTTATATTTCCATCCGCTAGCTTATGACTGACGATTTATGATCAAGTTTTGTGTTTCTAGTCGGCTTAACTCAACCTGGCAATTACTGAGATTGACAAGGTATCCCGTTTCACCGGCTTCACCTTTGCAATAAAAACGTACAGTAACAAAATCCTCTTGATTATTTAGTCTGACACATATGAGAAATATTGACACTGTATCTCATAATACCACAAATTTCACAAAGTGTAAAGCCAAAAAATGTGAACTAAATGAAAGTCTGAAAGACAAAGTCTACCAGTTAAATGAAAAGCATCTGTGACGACAGAACGAGTGTCCGCATAACGATATAACATCACAGATATCAGTGATTAATAACCGTGTCCATGATAAGAAGAACATTTCTAGAAAGAAATTAATATGAACTAAGATTAAGTAATGCTGTAGAAGTATTGTTCATGTTGACTAATGTAGTTAACTAATGAACCGTATTGTAAAGTGTTCCCACTTTTTCTATTTCTATCATTATATCATGAATTTATTGTCATTAATTGACACTCAAATATATTTAATCATTAGAACTGTAAGGCTTCGATAAGTCTAGTTTAGGTCACATATTTCTAATCAATCTCTTATGATGTTTGATATTTCTGTGTATTTCAATGCAAGGGACCCGCGGTGTGTAGAAATGCTTAATTCTAAGGTAATAAACATAACGGTTCATTAAGTAAGGTCTTTATACACCACTGAAAACATAGTTGTGTATATTATATTGCATTTCTGTCAACAGATCCTCCTAAATATTCCACAATGCACATTTGAGACACATATTTGTAAGCAGCTCTTATGATGTCTGACAGCAGAAGAGACTGATGTCTTCAGTGATGTCATGTTTCTCGAAGGCAAACGGGCCACGAAGCAAAGACTTGAAAGAAAACGTGAATCAGAAACACATTGTACCTGACGGGGCGTTTCTGGAGGAGGATCTCGAGAGCCACCGACCGCAGCCGACAAAGCGGAGCAATTTGCCAAGCTACATAAAAGAGAGATCCGCAGCGTTCCTGAAGCGAGCGTCCGCCGTTTGGTTTTAATTATGGGATCAGCCCTGAAGATACGCTCCTTCTGAACACTTCAACTTCTATAAACAACCAGTCTTCTTGTTCCTGAGCTGACGGCTTTAAGGCATCGGCCTCGCCAAGAACGCCACACATTCCTGCAGATACGCTTCTGAGTAACAATCTCTATTTAATATATTCATTTACATCACACAGCAAATATGCCCAAAGTCAAGAGACATCTAAACACTAAACTCTAAGATCTGTTCATTAACACTCCAGCAAACTTAATGTATTAGATTAGTAAATGTTTAATTAATATGAACTAAGTTTTATAAATGCTGTAGAAGTATTGTTCATGCTTACTTCATGTTAACTAATGAACCTTATTGTAAAGTGTTACCAATAAAACACTCATTAGAATATAATGATGCAAAAAAAAAAAAAACTTTTCTCCCAATGGCAGTGATTATCTTAAATCGTACAGTGTTTTAAGCTAAACAATAGCCTAGAACGGCTGGCAATATTATTATTATCTTTTTTCTTTACTTTCAGTGTTTAATTCTGTATTTGTGCTGTTGATGTTTGATGTGTTTTTAAGCAGTAAGCTAATGTGAATGTATGTCGCAGTGTCAAAGATAAATCTCCGCTCTGTGAAAACAGACTGGACAATAAAGTTCAACAACAAACAATCACACATCTATTAATCACAGAGCCGACAGGCCTGATAATAACATAAACACAGAGCTGAACACTGCAAATAATTATGTGTTTCTGTCTTGTTTTCCAGCACAACCATCTAAACATTCTTTAATCAAGATACATTTACTGGAGAAGCAGTTACTTAAAAAATAATGAAGCTGAAAACAAGAACAAATATCTGCCAGTGGGGCCAGAAAAATAAAGTTAATCCAGAGGGAAAACAGGATTATTTTTCTGACCCCAATGGCAGATATTTGTTCTTGTTTTCAGCTTCAAATTTGCGTTTATTTTAAGTATAAAATCACTTCATTTGAATTATTTTGATCAGAAAACAAGACTTAATATCTGGTTATTTTACTTATACTCACACTAGTCTTCATCTGGAGGATCACTCACACTAGTCTTCATCGGGAGGATCACTCACACTAGTCTTCATCTGGAGGATCACTCACACTAGTCTTCATCTGGAGGATCACTCACACTAGTCTTCATCGGGAGGATCACTCACACTAGTCTTCATCTGGAGGATCACTCACACTAGTCTTCATCGGGAGGATCACTCACACTAGTCTTCATCTGGAGGATCACTCACACTAGTCTTCATCTGGAGGATCACTCACACTAGTCTTCATCTGGAGGATCACTCACACTAGTCTTCATCTGGAGGATCACTCACACTAGTCTTCATCACTCACACTAGTCTTCATCTGGAGGATCACTCACACTAGTCTTCATCACTCACACTAGTCTTCATCTGGAGGATCACTCACACTAGTCTTTATCGGGAGGATCACTCACACTAGTCTTCATCTGGAGGATCACTCACACTAGTCTTCATCTGGAGGATCACTCACACTAGTCTTCATCTGGAGGATCACTCACACTAGTCTTCATCGGGAGGATCACTCACACTAGTCTTCATCGGGAGGATCACTCACACTAGTCTTCATCTGGAGGATCACTCACACTAGTCTTCATCTGGAGGATCACTCACACTAGTCTTCATCTGGAGGATCACTCACACTAGTCTTCATCTGGAGGATCACTCACACTAGTCTTCATCTGGAGGATCACTCACACTAGTCTTCATCTGGAGGATCACTCACACTAGTCTTCATCTGGAGGATCACTCACACTAGTCTTCATCTGGAGGATCACTCACACTAGTCTTCATCTGGAGGATCACTCACACTAGTCTTCATCGGGAGGATCACTCACACTAGTCTTCATCGGGAGGATCACTCACACTAGTCTTCATCTGGAGGATCACTCACACTAGTCTTCATCGGGAGGATCACTCACACTAGTCTTCATCTGGAGGATCACTCACGCTAGTCTTCATCTGGAGGATCACTCACACTAGTCTTCATCTGGAGGATCACTCACACTAGTCTTCATCTGGAGGATCACTCACACTAGTCTTCATCTGGAGGATCACTCACACTAGTCTTCATCTGGAGGATCACTCACGCTAGTCTTCATCTGGAGGATCACTCACACTAGTCTTCATCTGGAGGATCACTCACACTAGTCTTCATCTGGAGGATCACTCACACTAGTCTTCATCTGGAGGATCACTCACACTAGTCTTCATCTGGAGGATCACTCACACTAGTCTTCATCTGGAGGATCACTCACACTAGTCTTCATCTGGAGGATCACTCACACTAGTCTTCATCGGGAGGATCACTCACACTAGTCTTCATCGGGAGGATCACTCACACTAGTCTTCATCTGGAGGATCACTCACACTAGTCTTCATCGGGAGGATCACTCACACTAGTCTTCATCTGGAGGATCACTCACGCTAGTCTTCATCTGGAGGATCACTCACACTAGTCTTCATCTGGAGGATCACTCACACTAGTCTTCATCTGGAGGATCACTCACACTAGTCTTCATCTGGAGGATCACTCACACTAGTCTTCATCTGGAGGATCACTCACACTAGTCTTCATCTGGAGGATCACTCACACTAGTCTTCATCTGGAGGATCACTCACACTAGTCTTCATCTGGAGGATCACTCACGCTAGTCTTCATCGGGAGGATCACTCACACTAGTCTTCATCTGGAGGATCACTCACACTAGTCTTCATCGGGAGGATCACTCACACTAGTCTTCATCGGGAGGATCACTCACACTAGTCTTCATCTGGAGGATCACTCACACTAGTCTTCATCTGGAGGATCACTCACGCTAGTCTTCATCTGGAGGATCACTCACACTAGTCTTCATCTGGAGGATCACTCACACTAGTCTTCATCTGGAGGATCACTCACACTAGTCTTCATCTGGAGGATCACTCACGCTAGTCTTCATCTGGAGGATCACTCACACTAGTCTTCATCTGGAGGATCACTCACACTAGTCTTCATCTGGAGGATCACTCACGCTAGTCTTCATCTGGAGGATCACTCACACTAGTCTTCATCTGGAGGATCACTCACACTAGTCTTCATCGGGAGGATCACTCACACTAGTCTTCATCTGGAGGATCACTCACACTAGTCTTCATCTGGAGGATCACTCACGCTAGTCTTCATCTGGAGGATCACTCACACTAGTCTTCATCTGGAGGATCACTCACACTAGTCTTCATCGGGAGGATCACTCACACTAGTCTTCATCTGGAGGATCACTCACGCTAGTCTTCATCTGGAGGATCACTCACACTAGTCTTCATCTGGAGGATCACTCACACTAGTCTTCATCTGGAGGATCACTCACACTAGTCTTCATCTGGAGGATCACTCACACTAGTCTTCATCTGGAGGATCACTCACGCTAGTCTTCATCTGGAGGATCACTCACACTAGTCTTCATCTGGAGGATCACTCACACTAGTCTTCATCTGGAGGATCACTCACACTAGTCTTCATCTGGAGGATCACTCACACTAGTCTTCATCTGGAGGATCACTCACACTAGTCTTCATCTGGAGGATCACTCACACTAGTCTTCATCTGGAGGATCACTCACACTAGTCTTCATCTGGAGGATCACTCACACTAGTCTTCATCGGGAGGATCACTCACACTAGTCTTCATCGGGAGGATCACTCACACTAGTCTTCATCTGGAGGATCACTCACACTAGTCTTCATCGGGAGGATCACTCACACTAGTCTTCATCTGGAGGATCACTCACGCTAGTCTTCATCTGGAGGATCACTCACACTAGTCTTCATCTGGAGGATCACTCACACTAGTCTTCATCTGGAGGATCACTCACACTAGTCTTCATCTGGAGGATCACTCACACTAGTCTTCATCTGGAGGATCACTCACACTAGTCTTCATCTGGAGGATCACTCACACTAGTCTTCATCTGGAGGATCACTCACACTAGTCTTCATCTGGAGGATCACTCACGCTAGTCTTCATCGGGAGGATCACTCACACTAGTCTTCATCTGGAGGATCACTCACACTAGTCTTCATCGGGAGGATCACTCACACTAGTCTTCATCGGGAGGATCACTCACACTAGTCTTCATCTGGAGGATCACTCACACTAGTCTTCATCTGGAGGATCACTCACGCTAGTCTTCATCTGGAGGATCACTCACACTAGTCTTCATCACTCACACTAGTCTTCATCTGGAGGATCACTCACACTAGTCTTCATCGGGAGGATCACTCACACTAGTCTTCATCGGGAGGATCACTCACACTAGTCTTCATCTGGAGGATCACTCACAGTAGTCTTCATCGGGAGGATCACTCACACTAGTCTTCATCTGGAGGATCACTCACACTAGTCTTCATCTGGAGGATCACTCACACTAGTCTTCATCGGGAGGATCACTCACACTAGTCTTCATCTGGAGGATCACTCACACTAGTCTTCATCTGGAGGATCACTCACACTAGTCTTCATCTGGAGGATCACTCACACTAGTCTTCATCTGGAGGATCACTCACACTAGTCTTCATCTGGAGGATCACTCACACTAGTCTTCATCTGGAGGATCACTCACACTAGTCTTCATCTGGAGGATCACTCACACTAGTCTTCATCTGGAGGATCACTCACACTAGTCTTCATCAGGAGGATCACTCACACTAGTCTTCATCGGGAGGATCACTCACACTAGTCTTCATCTGGAGGATCACTCATACTAGTCTTCATCGGGAGGATCACTCACACTAGTCTTCATCGGGAGGATCACTCACACTAGTCTTCATCTGGAGGATCACTCACACTAGTCTTCATCGGGAGGATCACTCACACTAGTCTTCATCTGGAGGATCACTCACACTAGTCTTCATCTGGAGGATCACTCACACTAGTCTTCATCTGGAGGATCACTCACACTAGTCTTCATCACTCACACTAGTCTTCATCTGGAGGATCACTCACACTAGTCTTCATCTGGAGGATCACTCACACTAGTCTTCATCTGGAGGATCACTCACACTAGTCTTCATCGGGAGGATCACTCACACTAGTCTTCATCTGGAGGATCACTCACACTAGTCTTCATCGGGAGGATCACTCACACTAGTCTTCATCGGGAGGATCACTCACACTAGTCTTCATCTGGAGGATCACTCACACTAGTCTTCATCTGGAGGATCACTCACACTAGTCTTCATCACTCACACTAGTCTTCATCTGGAGGATCACTCACACTAGTCTTCATCTGGAGGATCACTCACACTAGTCTTCATCGGGAGGATCACTCACACTAGTCTTCATCGGGAGGATCACTCACACTAGTCTTCATCTGGAGGATCACTCACACTAGTCTTCATCTGGAGGATCACTCACACTAGTCTTCATCTGGAGGATCACTCACACTAGTCTTCATCTGGAGGATCACTCACACTAGTCTTCATCTGGAGGATCACTCACACTAGTCTTCATCGGGAGGATCACTCACACTAGTCTTCATCGGGAGGATCACTCACACTAGTCTTCATCTGGAGGATCACTCACGCTAGTCTTCATCTGGAGGATCACTCACGCTAGTCTTCATCTGGAGGATCACTCACGCTAGTCTTCATCTGGAGGATCACTCACGCTAGTCTTCATCTGGAGGATCACTCACACTAGTCTTCATCTGGAGGATCACTCACGCTAGTCTTCATCGGGAGGATCACTCACACTAGTCTTCATCTGGAGGATCACTCACACTAGTCTTCATCTGGAGGATCACTCACACTAGTCTTCATCGGGAGGATCACTCACACTAGTCTTCATCGGGAGGATCACTCACACTAGTCTTCATCTGGAGGATCACTCACACTAGTCTTCATCTGGAGGATCACTCACGCTAGTCTTCATCGGGAGGATCACTCACACTAGTCTTCATCTGGAGGATCACTCACACTAGTCTTCATCAGGAGGATCACTCACACTAGTCTTCATCGGGAGGATCACTCACACTAGTCTTCATCACTCACACTAGTCTTCATCTGGAGGATCACTCACACTAGTCTTCATCTGGAGGATCACTCACGCTAGTCTTCATCGGGAGGATCACTCACACTAGTCTTCATCTGGAGGATCACTCACACTAGTCTTCATCAGGAGGATCACTCACACTAGTCTTCATCGGGAGGATCACTCACACTAGTCTTCATCACTCACACTAGTCTTCATCAGGAGGATCACTCACACTAGTCTTCATCTGGAGGATCACTCACACTAGTCTTCATCACTCACACTAGTCTTCATCGGGAGGATCACTCACACTAGTCTTCATCGGGAGGATCACTCACACTAGTCTTCATCGGGAGGATCACTCACACTAGTCTTCATCGGGAGGATCACTCACACTAGTCTTCATCACTCACACTAGTCTTCATCGGGAGGATCACTCACACTAGTCTTCATCTGGAGGATCACTCACACTAGTCTTCATCACTCACACTAGTCTTCATCTGGAGGATCACTCACACTAGTCTTCATCACTCACACTAGTCTTCATCTGGAGGATCACTCACACTAGTCTTCATCACTCACACTAGTCTTCATCTGGAGGATCACTCACACTAGTCTTCATCGGGAGGATCACTCACACTAGTCTTCATCTGGAGGATCACTCACACTAGTCTTCATCTGGAGGATCACTCACACTAGTCTTCATCGGGAGGATCACTCACACTAGTCTTTATCGGGAGGATCACTCACACTAGTCTTCATCGGGAGGATCACTCACACTAGTCTTCATCGGGAGGATCACTCACACTAGTCTTCATCGGGAGGATCACTCACACTAGTCTTCATCTGGAGGATCACTCACACTAGTCTTCATCGGGAGGATCACTCACACTAGTCTTCATCGGGAGGATCACTCACACTAGTCTTCATCGGGAGGATCACTCACACTAGTCTTCATCACTCACACTAGTCTTCATCTGGAGGATCACTCACACTAGTCTTCATCGGGAGGATCACTCACACTAGTCTTCATCGGGAGGATCACTCACACTAGTCTTCATCACTCACACTAGTCTTCATCTGGAGGATCACTCACACTAGTCTTCATCGGGAGGATCACTCACACTAGTCTTCATCGGGAGGATCACAGGGATCCTGTAGTTCGACTCGAGCGTAAACGCTTCTCTCCTCCCCGTTACTCTGTGCCGTCACTCCTCTGCTGCGCTTCACACAAGCAAACACTCATTTTGGAAATATTTTGGAAGTATTCTTGCTGAACTTTGGTGAGTCACTGGACTGAAGATGAGAGATTAAAACTTCCCATGTGAAATATTCACTGGTAGATCTCCGATGGGAGACGAGCTTTCTGAGATTTATTACCTCTCACACATCAGTCAGTTCTGATGTATAGTTGCTGTTTTGCTTGTTTACCTTTCTATGGGATTATAAGATACATTTACTTTATAGATAGTTTGTGTTTTCTTCAACGAAGTGGCAGTTTTGTCCCTGTGGACAAAATACTTGTTTTCATACCGTCACGCTTATTTATTATGTCTACTAAGAATGTCCAACAGAACAAACTTCATGACAGGAGAACTCTGGCATTATTTTAATGAATATTTTCACTACTGTGTCATTTCCACCACATCTCAAATGATGTATTGTGTCTAATAGCATTCTGGAAGGGAAATGATGGTGATGAAAATTACATTTTGAAAATTTTTGGGGAAATATTGGCTGACAACCTTTTCTCTCTAAGGCTCATTTTCTTGGCAAGAATTTTATCTAAATACATAGAAAATATTAAATATTTTCACACAATACTACAGCTTGATTGGAGGTTGTAATTACAGCTCACATGACACACAGAAAAATATTCTGCTCACAAATGATATTTACATAGACGTAGTGCTGTGTGATTAATCGAAATTGAGTTTAGATGAAATTACGATAATGGAAATAAAACGATCATCGTGGCCCGTTCCGTTCACTCCTCAAAAACACAAACTTAACGAGCAAATCGGTATAATCATCTAACGTGACTTTCTTAAAATGGGACGTTCTTGATATTAAAAAGAGTTATTAAAAGCGTGAAAGAAACTTGTGCTGTTCCTCAGGCGCTCTGACACTAGCAAAGTGAACTTGAGCTTCAGCTACGCGCCTAAACGCTCAAATACACAGTAAAATGTGTCACAATATCGAGCTTGGCAAGTATTTGCGTAAACTCAGTCGGTTATGTCTCAGGTGAACGTAAACATTTGGCAGAAAAAAGATGTGTATCAGTATATTGGGTCCGTGCAGCTCTTAAAGTGACAGCAGCCTAATATTCCTGCTGCCATCTGAGAACTTAAAATGAATCAAACAACAAAAGAAAATCACTTCTAGATTATCAAACCAAGTGGCATCTGCAACGTTTTCTCTAAACTTTACTTTACTGAATCATGTTTTCTGAATCACTTTCACCATTGTCTTGGTTACTTATCCAATATAAATGCAGATTGTTTTGATATTGAGTCACCAAACACAAACACAGGACAGTTTTTGGGGTGTCTCCCGTGTCCCGGCTGTTTTGGGCACTGTCTGTCCTTTATATGTGTTCTGACTGATAGTAGGGAGGGCCCAAAAAATAGGCCTTTGACTTCAAGTCATGATGCAAAGGTCGCCTTTGGTATGGAAGTACCTTAGGGTCATACTAATAAATGTATCCTAAGACAAGTGAGATCACACTTTGTATCAGAAATAAACAGTTTTTTTGAGAGCAGCCTACAGAGGTGTGTGTTCACTGTAATAAAGAGGAAATTAAAATCTACATGTAGGTCGAGAGCTCTGTGAAGCTGAGAATATCTGACAGACTGTTTGCTATTACAAGCTTTAGAAAAATCACAACCGAGCGTTAATGACTTCAGGTCTGTCTGGACTGACAGGAGGTTGAGACCGCTTCCATATTGGAATTTATGAATATATATATATATATAGTAGTGAGATTAAAATTATTTTCACTCACTCACTCACACACACACGCACACACGCACACACGCACACACTCACACACGCACACACTCACACTAACTCACACTAGCTCACTCACTCACACTCACACACACACTCACACACACACACACACACACACACACACACTAACTCACACTAACTCACTCACACACACACACACACACACACACACACACACACACACACACTCACACACACACACACACACACTAACTCACTCACACTCACACTCACACACACACTCACACACACACACACACTAACTCACACTAACTCACTCACACACACACACACACACACACACACACACACACACACACACACACACACACACTCACACACTCACACTCACACACACACACACACACACACACACACACACTAACTCACTCACACTCACACACACACTCACACACACTAACTCACTCACACACACACACACACACACACACACACACACACACACACACACACACACACTAACTCACTCACACTCACACACACACTCACACACACTAACTCACTCACACACACACACACACACACACACACACACACACACACACACACACACACACACACACTAACTCACTCACACTCACACACACACACACTAACTCACACTAACTCACTCACACACACACACACTCACACACACACACACACACACACACACACACACTCACACACACACACACACACACACACACACACACTCACACACACTCACACACACTAACTCACACTAACTCACTCACACACACACACACACACACACACACACACACACACACACACACACACACACACACACACACACACACACACACACACACACACACACACAGAGTAAGACAGACTGCAGCTGTAAAACATGATGACAATGACATCACAGTCTAAGTTTAGAGAGAGTTCTCAGGTCATGTTCTATATTTGGACTCCAGACCAGCCATGATGTCAGGATCCTGCAGGTTTGAATGAGTATTGAAGAGTTTAATGTCATCCAACAGCAACAGAGACTGCAGTGGAGTTTCACGCTCGCATTACAGCCCGACACACACTCCTGATAATAGAGTCCCAGTGCGACACACACCTCCTCATGTGCGGTTCCCTCCTCCGCCCGTCAGCGATCACACACACACTCTCGGGAGCTAACAGTCTTTTCAACTCAACCAACCAAACATCTCCCAAGATGCTTTAAACAAAACACTAATGTCATTCATATAGGCCATTCATAATGAGTGGATAAAAAAAGTAATTTTAAGTGTAATGTAAATGTTCCGTCAAATAACGATGCTTATTTTAGCTTACTGCATCTTATATACAATAGTGACCTTGCAATTTGGACAATTACATGACTTCTGTTTGCGAGTGCCAAGTAAAGTTATGTTGTTTAGCTTACTGAAACATTTGAAACCCCTTTTGAAATGTATATATACTTATATACAGAATTAATATGTATTTTTATAACCACAAACCTTGTTTAGACATGCTTTACGGGGTTTAATTAGGCAACGGACCCCCTCAAAACAAGACACACACACACACACACACACACACACACACACACACACACACACACGTCTGAAATATAAACACTTATAATATGCTAGACATAGTGAATCAGGGTAAGACGAACAAGAGTTATGCATCAACTCATTCAAATAAAAAAAAGTTACATAGTGCACCTTTAAATGGGACTTTTTTAAATGCCAGACTAAACGCTAAACATCGCAAAGCACCATTACTGACTACACACATTGGTGTAATAATAATAAAAAGGTTAGCAATAGTTAAGTGCAAAATGGTTGCATCAATTCAATATATATGGAGACTTGTTCTGCCCAGGAGGAAAGGTAACGGTGACTTTCATCTCATGATTTTGACTTTTTTTTCAAACTTTAAATTCAGACTTTATAACTTGCACTTCAACATTGTGAGATAAATACCTTTTTTAATTTTCATAAAATACTTGCTCGGTAAAAAATAGCAAATAAAGAATAACGGTAAGAGCATCATCTCACATAACCAGCACATTTCATATTTGCCATGATGACAGTAAACCTGAAGACAAGCCGGTCTCAGTGTCACTGCAGTGTTGTGTTGAATTATGGGTACTAGCATGCGGTGTGCGCTAGCCCTCGAGGACAGGCCGGCACGATCCCGATACTCAATGACCCGTGCATCACATCAGAACTACATCAACCTCTCCTCAGCGCCGGGAACAGAGCACGGGGATCACGACGGCACACAACTGTTGATTCAGTAAATCACAGAATGTCCTGAGGTCTTGGATGGCTTAAGATATTAAATTATGCAATTTCTGATGAATGTCAGATGAATTTCTCAATACACTGTTTGATATGCCAGTGATCTTGGCTAATCCTGAGGCAAACGCGTTCCTCAAATACTCTGTCCTGTGTTCTGAAGCGCGCTGATTAGACACGCTGCGATACGCTAACACATTAGCAATGTTTCAATTGCAGACGACAGATCCTATTTAAAAAAGCCATAGTTAACAAACCATAACTATAAGGATTGGACAGAAAATAGGTTTACATCCATTCTTAAATTCAATCTAAGCTCTGTAAAGTTTCAAAGATCTCATCAAAGTTTGTGTCTCCTGAAAGAAAGAAGTGATTCTGAACTGAAACGAGTCGTCAGTAATTCAGTCTCACACACACATAGGTGTGTAACTAATTAGCATAATGCCGCCTCTGGTCTTGATTGGCTGATCAGCGTCTCTTAGCTCCGCCCTCAAACACTGTAGTGTATCTGAGACTGGAAGAGTTTGGTTCGTGTTGTTCATGTGGAGAAGAACAAAGCAAATCCACTGTGATGAGATTTATACGGTAAAACTCACGCCATCGTCACTGTTCGTATCACTGTGATCAAGAGCTGAGATTCAGATATGATAATGAGCGTTTGCTTTCTGACCAATTACAGCAGAGCAGCTCTCAGAGAGGCGGAGGTTAGAGAGACTGAATTGGTTTCTGACCAATCAGAGCAGAGCAGCTCTCAGAGAGGCGGGGTTTAGAGAAACTAAATTGGTTTCTGACCAATCAGAGCAGAGCAGGTCTCATAGAGGCGGGGTTTAGAGAGACTGAATTGGTTTCTGACCAATCACAGCAGAGCAGCTCTCAGAGAGGCGGGGTTTAGAGAGACTGAATTGGTTTCTGACCAATCAGAGCAGAGCAGCTCTCAGAGAGGCGGGGTTTAGAGAGACTGAATTGGTTTCTGACCAATCAGAGCAGAGCAGCTCTCAAAGAGGCGGGGTTTAGAGAGACTGAATTGGTTTCTGACCAATCACAGCAGAGCAGCTCTCAGAGAGGCGGGGTTCAGAGAGACTGAATTGGTTTCTGACCAATCACAGCAGAGCAGCTCTCAGAGAGGCGGGGTTTAGAGAGACTGAATCTCCGATGGAAGCGTTTCAGACACTGAGAGAAAAGAGCTGACGCTGCAGTGGAGATTATGAGGAAATCAGTGTTTTTGAGCTTGAATGCATGCGGACCTGTTAGAGGAGACTCTAAAACAGCATTAGGAACATTAAAATAGCATCAGAGGCGGTTTAAATGTCCGATTACCAGGTGCCTTTTTGTTAAATACTCAGTAATCAGTACAAACGTTTGTAACAATAAGAGGCGAGTGAGGCTTAATCATATCAATCTACTTATAATAATACTTTTCAGTATATTTGTACAATCACTGGCTAAACAAGCACCAGTTAATCAATGTAATAAATGAGGCTCGCTGCACATTTTAAACACATGCAATGTGATCCTTTCCATTTGTCTGAACATCATCCGTTAGGATAACGAGACGCAAGAAACAGTTTTTCAAGCACACAGTTTTTCATAACATTAACAAGCCATGCGTGATTGACTTTACGGTCAGAGCTGTGTGTGTGTGTGTGTGTGTGTGTGTGTGTGTGTGTGTGTGTCGTACAGCAGACGTTCTCCTTCAGTGTTCTGCGGTGTCTAAACATCATGTATCTGTGACTTTAGTATGTCAACAGATCGTGACGTGTGTCCCCGGCCGGCCAGCGTCAGCACAGCGCCGCTCTGCAGGAACACACACACGGCCAGAGGCGCTCGGTCTCCTCACAGCCACACTGACAGGCCACGCAGACAACACAAGAATAATAATAGATGGCATTCCTGCAGCGCTCGGCCTGACGACACGAGATCTGGCCGACGCTCGCTGGAGAATAAGCAGCGTTTACATTCCTTTCGCTCGGCATTTGGAGAAATGTTATAAATCTGGCAGGAACACAACAGATCGACAAGCGTTCGGCGGATTACATGCACACGTCTCTGCTTTGGGAACGGGATCATAACTGGCAAAACGACTGATGATGATGATGATGATGTCATTGGTGAAACTAGGCCTATGTCTATTTTGAAATCACCAAAAATGAACGTTCTGTCATCATTTGCTCACTCAAACCTGTAGGACTTTCTTTAGAACACAATATCTTATGAACAAAAGCAGAAAATCATAATTTATGTTCCACGTACAGCATTGGAATGAAACGAGGGAGAGTAAATAATAAATTAACTACTCCATTAACTGTCAAAGAAAACCATAGTTTGGGTTCAAAAGACATTTCATAATCAGTAATATAATTGATTCGACTGCACTGACATTATCAGATGAGAACAAAACTTGAAGTGAACTGATCTGAATAATGACAATATTGCCTTTTAGAGCGTGGAATGTGAGTTTGTGTCGTATTTGATGAAGTTTGCATTATTGATTGTGTTATTTTCCGGCTTTGGAATGATCACACTGTGTAAAGCGCTGAAGAAATGAAGCTGATGTTGCAGCGGCGCGTCTCCCGAGGAAGCGTGATAGAAGTGATCCATCAACACGGACAAACTATAAACATGCGAATGACACGTGGCAATATAAAACTGAGATTTCAAATAAACAACACGCGGCCTGTTTACACACACCATCTCAACAATAGAGCAGCGATCAGTCAAACTCATAACTCACAGGCCCGGGAGTTTAAATAAACACTGTGCTTCAGCACACACACACACACACACACACACACACACACACACACACACACACACACTCACACTCACACTCACACTCACACTCACACTCTCACACACACTCACACTCACACACACACACACACACACACACACACACACACACTCACACACACACACACACACACACACACACACACACACACACACACACACACACACACACACACACACACACACATTTGTTCAATCATAATGCAACTCTATGAGTAAATTGTACACATTTGCAGTGGTCAAAACCCTAGTGTGGTTAACTTTGTATAAAGTTGATACTTATTGCATTTAAAGAGGAATGTCTGAATAATAATTAATGTTTAAAACTAGAAATGTATCTTGTTTCCGCCTATCAGAAGAATTGCATAAAGCATCCCTTTCTGGCAGCCAAAACCCACTGAATGGTCAAGTTGAGGCACATTAACTTGCTCTCAAGAGTCTATAAGAATCTATATTTGAATCAGTTTAAAGTGTGTATGTCAGGTTAAATTTGTAATTATGATTAACACAAAATAGTGAGGGGAAATACACATTTGACAAGTTGATGTATTGTTTTGTATGTTTTTCGATACCTAAAGGCAGAATATAAGATGAAAAAGTTCGTTATTTTCAGTCCTCCCTTAAAACTGCTCCTCCTTCCAAACGAATCGCCTGACGTCATATGAGGGAGACGTCTCCCCCGCTCGCTGAGCTGTGTGATAACTGTACGAGTGATAGAGCGAGAGAATTAGTGATTAGGACATTTATTTAAGTTAGGTCGTTAGTATACGCAGGCGTATTTTCACGATGGTGAATTACTGCGTTTGTGCTGTGTGCAAAAACACAGTTAAAACCGGTCACAGAGCCCACTGTGTTCCGTGCCTGGGTCAACTTTGTTCGGACCAAACGCTCCGACTTCAGTTCTGCTTCCGTATCCAAGACTTCGGTCATTTGCAGCGCCCATTTCACTGAGAAGGACTACGCGGTTGGAGATCTCATGAGTTACAAAATGGGATTTAAAACCCGAGTGAGACTGGCAGCTGATGCGGTACCTACGGTGTATGCTACTGTAGTAGAAGCAGTCGATCGCGCCCGCGCCTCTCTCTCTCTCCCACACACACACACACACACACACACACACACACACACACACACACACACACACACACACACACACACACACACACACACACACACACACACACACACACACACACACACACACACACACACACACATTCCAGCATTGCAATCTTAACATCGATCGCAGCCTGTTCATTATAGCCGGAGCTTCAGAGCTAAGGCGGAGCTACAGATTAGTAGGGGTGGTTTATCTGTCTGATTTCCCGATTCGATTCGATTACGATTATTGAAGTCCCGATTCGATTACAGTCGATTTTCGATTATTAACGATTCTCGATTTTCCATTTCACAACAGTAAATTCACTACAGTAAAAATCACAACAATAACAAATTATAACAAACTTCAACATATTCTGAATCTCTATTAACATAAAATACGGATGTCCACGCATCACATGTTACAGCTATCCTACCCGCTTTCTTCAGTGATTCCATGACTTCGGTTTTGGTCTTGTTGTAGAGTGTGGGGATCGCTGTGTCTGTAAAATATCTCCGAGATGGGACGTTGTATCTCGGCTCCAAAGTGTGCAACATAGCGCGAAAGCCCTGGTTCTCAACGACTGGATGCAAATCCTTGGCAATAAAAGTTGCTATTGATTATTTAATGCGCTTTGCCCTTTCCGAGCCGGGTGGAAGCTTTGACAATATTGTTTCCACGCTTCAGAGTTCCGTCTTTTGCGTTCCGTCAATATTACGTTATTATCGATTTTCAAAAATCGATTTTTTGCTTTTTTTTTTTGAAAATCGATTTTTGGCATTTGTGAATCGATTCAGAATCGTCCATGTCCGCATCGCGATGCATCTAAGAATCGATTTTTTTCCCCAACCCTACAGATTAAGTGTGCCTAAATAACCCGCGTATAACAGTAGTTCCGCATTAATTAATTTTCACGCGAGTTTTATTTATTTTTATACCGTGTATTCTCCGTGTATATTCATGCACCGAACCGTGACGCCCGTACCGTTTCGGTTCAATGCGAACACATGTACCGTTACGCCTATACTTACCAGGCACCTGATCAACTCTCCAGTGGTTCTCTTCTTCACACCAGATATTTATGTTTCTTCGATAGGAATTATTTAAATTTCTGTTTGGCTCCTCATCTGTCTCCCGCCTGGGAGGCTCAAAAGTGTATGGCTGTGGGCCATCGTATAGGTTTGAGGGGGATTTTGCATCTCCTCAGACTCAAAACTCTCCACACTTGAATAGAACTCGCGTAGCCGCCACTGCGTAGACTCGGGTCGCGGGACCGCCACTGCGCAGACTCGGGTCGCGGGACCGCCACTGCTCAGACTCGGGTCGTGAGGCCGCCACTGCGCAGACTCGGGTCGCGAGGCCGCCACTGCTCAGACTCGGGTCGCGAGGCCGCCACTGCGCAGACTCGGGTCGCGGGACCGCCACTGCTCAGACTCGGGTCGCGGGACCGCCACTGCTCAGACTCGGGTCGCGAGGCCGCCACTGCTCAGACTCGGGTCGCGGGACCGCCACTGCTCAGACTCGGGTCGCGGGACCGCCACTGCGCAGACTCGGGTCGCGGGACCGCCACTGCTCAGACTCGGGTCGTGAGGCCGCCACTGCGCAGACTCGGGTCGCGAGGCCGCCACTGCGCAGACTCGGGTCGCGGGACCGCCACTGCTCAGACTCGGGTCGCGGGACCGCCACTGCGCAGACTCGGGTCGCGGGACCGCCACTGCTCAGACTCGGGTCGCGAGGCCGCCACTGCGCAGACTCGGGTCGCGGGACCGCCACTGCTCAGACTCGGGTCGCGGGGCCGCCACTGCTCAGACTCGGGTCGCGGGACCGCCACTGCGCAGACTCGGGTCGCGGGACCGCCACTGCGCAGACTCGGGTCGCGGGACCGCCACTGCTCAGACTCGGGTCGCGAGGCCGCCACTGCGCAGACTCGGGTCGCGAGGCCGCCACTGCGCAGACTCGGGTCGCGGGACCGCCACTGCTCAGACTCGGGTCGCGGGACCGCCACTGCGCAGACTCGGGTCGCGAGGCCGCCACTGCGCAGACTCGGGTCGCGAGGCCGCCACTGCTCAGACTCGGGTCGCGGGACCGCCACTGCGCAGACTCGGGTCGCGGGACCGCCACTGCTCAGACTCGGGTCGCGAGGCCGCCACTGCGCAGACTCGGGTCGCGGGACCGCCACTGCGCAGACTCGGGTCGCGGGACCGCCACTGCTCAGACTCGGGTCGTGAGGCCGCCACTGCGCAGACTCGGGTCGCGGGACCGCCACTGCGCAGACTCGGGTCGCGGGACCGCCACTGCTCAGACTCGGGTCGCGGGACCGCCACTGCTCAGACTCGGGTCGCGAGGCCGCCACTGCTCAGACTCGGGTCGCGGGACCGCCACTGCTCAGACTCGGGTCGCGGGACCGCCACTGCGCAGACTCGGGTCGCGGGACCGCCACTGCTCAGACTCGGGTCGTGAGGCCGCCACTGCGCAGACTCGGGTCGCGAGGCCGCCACTGCGCAGACTCGGGTCGCGGGACCGCCACTGCTCAGACTCGGGTCGCGGGACCGCCACTGCGCAGACTCGGGTCGCGGGACCGCCACTGCGCAGACTCGGGTCGCGAGGCCGCCACTGCGCAGACTCGGGTCGCGAGGCCGCCACTGCGCAGACTCGGGTCGCGGGACCGCCACTGCGCAGACTCGGGTCGCGGGACCGCCACTGCGCAGACTCGGGTCGTGAGGCCGCCACTGCGCAGACTCGGGTCGCGAGGCCGCCACTGCGCAGACTCGGGTCGCGGGACCGCCACTGCTCAGACTCGGGTCGCGGGACCGCCACTGCGCAGACTCGGGTCGCGGGACCGCCACTGCTCAGACTCGGGTCGCGAGGCCGCCACTGCGCAGACTCGGGTCGCGAGGCCGCCACTGCTCAGACTCGGGTCGCGGGACCGCCACTGCGCAGACTCGGGTCGCGGGACCGCCACTGCGCAGACTCGGGTCGCGAGGCCGCCACTGCGCAGACTCGGGTCGCGAGGCCGCCACTGCGCAGACTCGGGTCGCGGGACCGCCACTGCTCAGACTCGGGTCGCGAGGCCGCCACTGCGCAGACTCGGGTCGCGGGACCGCCACTCCTCAGACTCGGGTCAGCGGGGCCGCCACTGCTCAGACTCGGGTCGCGAGGCCGTCACTGCTCAGACTCGGGTCGCGAGGCCGCCACTGCTCAGACTCGGGTCGCGGGACCGCTACTGCGCAGACTCGGGTCTCGGGACTTTCTTTCACCGGACAAACAATTATTAAAAAATGATCACAATCAAATATCTGAGCCGGGGACCTCTGGTTGAGATGACACGGACGACCCAACAATATATCTCCATAAATAAAAAAAGAAACTTGCTGGAAAACAATTGATGGTTTTATGATCCTTCACATCCATTGTCGATGTTTCCAATACCAAAACAAGTCATTTTTCATCTGTTAGTCAGCTTGATAACATTGTTGTAAATTGTGCTGATTTGTCACCAAGATAATGTTGAGTACATCACAGAACATGTGTACGTTTATAAGACCAATGAATGCTAATTATTCCTGTCTGGACACTGGTCAGAACTGAAACAAAAGCTGAGGTTTACTAGAAGAACATCTAGGAGCTTTAGTCGTGCAGACATTGGCTATTTTAATATAAGAAATGCTTTTACATTCAAATGCTATATTTTACTTTATAGGATCAAGATCTGTCCGCTCAGTACAAATGGCCTTTATGTTGCTCTTCTGGGCCTGAAACACGTTTGATTTATTCAGCCCTAAACGCAGTCCAGGGACATTCTCCAAGGTGAGCTCATGAACAAACTCTTCTGTAATTGAGCTCTAATTGGGCCTGATTACGTGCTGTTAGCGGGAGTTCAGTGAGGAGCGACACGAGCTGCTCTCGGTCCTGCCGTCAGAGATGCGCTCGTCAGGAGAAGCTCGTCAGCAGAAGCTCGTCAGGAGAAGCTCGTCAGCAGAAGCTCGTCAGGAGAAGCTCGTCAGCAGAAGTCGTGGTTATATGCGACCGGTGAACATCCTGGGCTTGACGTTAGCCAGGTCTTCGCTCGTGTTGTTTTTTGTAGCATTATTTCCTGCAATTCCAATTTTCTTTCAAGATTTGCACGCGGTCATTTATCAAACGCAGTAAATGTGTTTACACAGGGGGAGGGGGGATAAAACACATTTGAATCTGATATGACTGTATTTTCCTTTTTTTTTCATTAACCCTTTGATGCATAATCTTTAAAACTCACTTTTGTATTTATTGTGTGATATATATTACACCAAAACCAGCTGCCAAAGCAAATCCACTATGATGAGATTGAGACGGTAAAACTCACGCCATCATTACTGTTCGTATCACTGTGATCAAGAGCTGAGATTCAGATATGATAATAAGCGTTTGCTTTCTGACCAATCAGAGACGAGCAGCTCTCAGAGAGGCGGGGTTTAGAGAGACTGAATTGGTTTCTGACCAATCAGAGCAGAGAAGCTCTCAGAGAGGCGGGGTTTAGAGAGACTGAATTGGTTTCTGACCAATCAGAGCAGAGCAGCTCACAGAGAGGCGGGGTTTAGAGAGGTTTAGAGACTGAATTGGTTTCTGACCAATCAGAGCAGAGCAGCTCTCAGAGAGGCGGGGTTTAGAGAGGTTTAGAGACTGAATTGGTTTCTGACCAATCAGAGCAGAGCAGCTCTCAGAGAGGCGGGGTTTAGAGAGACTGAATTGCATTCTGACCAATCAGAGCAGAGCAGCTCTCAGAGAGGCGGGGTTAGAGAGACTGAATTGCTTTCTGACCAATCAGAGCAGAGCAGCTCTCAGAGAGGCGGGGTTTAGAGAGACTGAATTGGTTTCTGACCAATCAGAGCAGAGCAGCTCTCAGAGAGGCGGGGTTTAGAGAGACTGAATTGGTTTCTGACCAATCAGAGCAGAGCAGCTCTCAGAGAGGCGGAGCTTAGAGAGACTGAATTGGTTTCTGACCAATCAGAGCAGAGCAGCTCTCAGAGAGGCGGGGTTTAGAGAGACTGAATTGGTTTCTGACCAATCAGAGCAGAGCAGCTCTCAGAGAGGCGGAGCTTAGAGAGACTGAATTGGTTTCTGACCAATCAGAGCAGAGCAGCTCTCAGAGAGGCGGGGTTTAGAGAGACTCAATTGGTTTCTGACCAATCAGAGCAGAGCAGCTCTCAGAGAGGCGGGGTTTAGAGAGACTGAATCTCCGATGGAAGCGTTTCAGACACTGAGAGAAAAGAGCTGACGCTGCAGTGGAGATTATGAGGAAATCAGTGTTTTTGAGCTTGAATGCATGTGGACCTGTTAGAGGAGACTCTAAAACAGCATTAGAACATTAAAATAGCATCAGAGGGGCACTTTGCTTAAACATGATCTGCTGAGGAACAGAAAATGATTAAAATACACATTATAAAAGTGAAACTTTTTTTGTTGTTGGCCAACAAAAATAGTTATTGTAAGTTCCAACATCTTGTAAAGCATTTCCTCAGTGAAGTTGCTCATGCTGGGCATCGGTTCACACGAGCTTTAACATCAAATAAAGCATTTGTACCGCATTTTCGCTGACTTAATGCTCAGGGAATTTGAAGCAGAACTTGATTCTTGTGATTCCAGGAGCTTCTAGGTAAGAGTTTTCTGTGATATCATCAGAAGTGACATCATGTCTCGAGTCAGAACGCGTTCGCTGATGAACGACTTCATGTGTGTTGTCATGACAGGAGGATGGAGTGAAGCAAGCTCTTGTTAATAATGAACGACAGATGGTAGAAAGACTTTAATCGAGTAAAGCTCGCTCCAGCACATCAGTTTCAGGCGCATTGCGGAGAAGGCTGTCAAAACTTATTAAAAGCTCTTAAAGTTGTAATTAGCACACAGAATTAGTCAAACCAAAAATGATTCAGACACCAGATATCATTTTTTTATAATTCTTAATGTAAGTGAGGATATCAAAATAATAATGTGTGTGTGTGAAATTTGGGAAAGGCTTCCATTAGATGAGAGTAAATGCGTTATATGTGGAGCTGCGGGTCCCCAGACGGCCATTACTCCCAATCTCCGGTTTCAGAGCGAGTCTCGCTCAAGCCTGTTGCTCTTGGCTTCCCACCAAAGCGTGAAACTATGAAAATTGTCCAGTCATGGCCCGAAGCGCTCAAACCACCGGTGTTCTCCAGCCCAGAGAAGCCAGAGGAGATACGGTCCCACACACTGGATCTGCCAGCGCCAGATAAACGCCCCGTTTCCTCAGCCGGTTTATCAGCATCCCTCATGTGTCAGACCTTCAGAGGACAGAGGACAGAAATAGCCTGGACGTGTTGTGTAGCGCACAGGGAAACACAGACCGAACACTGCAGAGGGGTAAACTGAGCCATTCCTCTGTGTGTGGTGATGAACAGCTAAACGACAGGAGATGAGGATTTCAGTACTCTGAAGGCCGTTCACACTGCGTTTACACGCAAACAAAGAATCCGCTAGTGATGGGACTGACGGCTCAATCGCACTGAACAGCTTCATATAAACGCATTAATCGATCCGACTGAGCTCGATCCCAATGAGATTTTGATGTGTTTATTAATTTTCTAATCCGATCGAGAGAACATGTGAAAACTTGATCGGACTGAAACCGAAACTGAATGTGCAATGATGTAGCATAGGAAGATCCAAACATGGCCCGTTATAAGATTTCTAGCACAGGTTGTCAGGTTTAGATTTTTTATCTGCTGGTATTTGCTAGAGTCCATGATACCGTGTATCTGAACAAGATGTCCAGGACCTCTGGCAGAACACGAGGCCACAGCATTAAAGACACAGCAGAGCATTACACTTTTCACATGAGCACTCGTATCCCTGTGCACCTAACCCAGATTAACCCTTTAGGCGCCAGAGGTTTTTTCCTAAAACGTTTGATTTTGACATCTTAATTTCAAAAGGCTATATCTTAAAAGTGATAAAAGATAGAGACTTTCTGTAAATTAGAGAAATATTAAGGATGACCCAAAGTTTATGTAGGGATTACATTTCCCCATCTAATTTGCATATTATGACGTCATATGGTGGCGGCCATCTTGGATTATAGAATTTTCATGAAAAGTCACATGGGCTGCGTTCGAAACCGCATACTTCCCTACTATATAGTAGGGGAAAAGAGTAGGCGAGCGAAAAAGTATGTACGAATCATAAAAGAGTAGGCGAGAATTACCTGGGTGACGTACTAATTATCGCGAGATTCGGACGTACGTATACTTATAGTGCGTTCGAATATGCCTACTTTCCTACTATATAGTAGGCGAAAACAGTACGTGAAGGAAGCGGTACGTTCGAGACATCAGTATTCATAAAAGAGTAGGCGAGGAGTACCCGGATGGCTTACTGCTTCCAGCCAGATGTTTGAGTGCTCAACCGGTGGATACTCTTCTATCCCAGGAGGCCACGCGAGAACATACGTCATTATCAAACATCACGGAGATCAGCGACGCGCGGGGTTTCAAATGTGAGTAAACACGGTTCCTTGTGTTAAAATTGCATGTGTTAAACTACTATAGAGTAAACGTTTTAACTGTTGAAGGTGTAAAGGAGTTAGACAGTATAGTATGATTGTGATTTGGCTGTAAAAACACGTTTTATTATGTATAACGTTAGCTCTAGCTGACGGGAGCTCCAGTAAGGACACGTAAGTTACGTCTCTAACGTGGATTCACATAAACCATAAACATCTTAAAGACGCTCATTTTAAACGTCTATTTACATCTGACAGGAACATCTTTTATAAGTATTGCAGAAGAGCACATCACAACATGAAATATACATCTGAGTGATATGTGTGCTATTATGTAGAACATATCTATAAAGTAACTAAACATAAGTTAGGCTATCTATTTTATTTGTCCATTAGTACTGTTGATAAATTGAGGAACATGTATGTTGGATAAAAAGTTAAAACAACCTCAACATGTAAATGTAGTGTTGAGCACATAAATCACAGAGGTTATGGGAGTCTTGTCTGGATGTTACAGGGACAGAAGAACAGATGTGGGTTTATCCGGTGGAGAGAGGCTCATGAAGCTGAAGGCTGCCATCAAAGGCTTTGAGTGAGTATACTACAGAAATTAATAACAACAACTATTTAAATATTAAGTTGTAGTTTATTTTAATTATTGTAATTTCAAACAGAGCTATTACAGCACTTTTCTGATTCTTGATTTCTGTGTATTTGCTGCACAGCTGTTGTGGTGGAGCAGGACCTGCAAGGAAAGATGATGGCGGCATTTGTGAAAAAAAGCGTTCTTGTCTTCTAAATAATACTGAAATCAAATGACATTGTGCAGTTAAAATGACTGCTTTTGTGTTATGTTTGTGCATTTTGTAGGATCTGAAATGTCAGCAGACTGGTGTGAGCACTGAGGATGAGGAGCACAGAGCTGAATCCTGGAGATGGGGCCATGTACGAGTCCCTCCATCACTCCACCGGCCCTTACGAGACCCTCCATCACTCCACCGGCCCTTACGAGTCCCTCCATCACTCCACCGGCCCTTACGAGACCCTCCATCACTCCACCGGCCCTTACGAGACCCTCCATCACTCCACCGGCCCTTACGAGTCCCTCCATCACTCCACCGGCCCTTACGAGACCCTCCATCACTCCACCGGCCCTTACGAGACCCTCCATCACTCCACCGGCCCTTACGAGTCCCTCCATCACTCCACCGGCCCTTACGAGTCCCTCCATCACTCCACCGGCCCTTACGAGTCCCTCCATCACTCCACCGGCCCTTACGAGTCCCTCCATCACTCCACCGGCCCTTACGAGTCCCTCCATCACTCCACCGCCCTTACGAGTCCCTCCATCACTCCACCGGCCCTTACGAGTCCCTCCATCACTCCACCGGCCCTTACGAGACCCTCCATCACTCCACCGGCCCTTACGAGTCCCTCCATCACTCCACCGGCCCTTACGAGACCCTCCATCACTCCACCGGCCCTTACGAGACCCTCCATCACTCCACCGGCCCTTACGAGTCCCTCCATCACTCCACCGGCCCTTACGAGTCCCTCCATCACTCCACCGGCCCTTACGAGTCCCTCCATCACTCCACCGGCCCTTACGAGACCCTCCATCACTCCACCGGCCCTTACGAGACCCTCCATCACTCCACCGGCCCTTACGAGTCCCTCCATCACTCCACCGGCCCTTACGAGACCCTCCATCACTCCACCGGCCCTTACGAGTCCCTCCATCACTCCACCGGCCCTTACGAGTCCCTCCATCACTCCACCGGCCCTTACGAGACCCTCCATCACTCCACCGGCCCTTACGAGTCCCTCCATCACTCCACCGGCCCTCATGAGGCCCTCCATCACTCCACCGGCCCTTATTGCCTCAGATTGTGAAGCACAACACATCACGCAACAACCTCCGGCACGGCTCACCTCCGGCGGTCGGCTGGTTCATCAGAATAAAGCCGCAGAAGGGGAACCGCTGTGTTGAGATGGCAGTAGATGTGGTTCAGCGCCTGTAGTCATTATTGTAGTTTGAATAAAGCTTTGTTTCATGTGTTGACTTGTATATGCATTTGTTTGTTGTGTGATGGTGACTTTCATTCATTCATTTACTCATTTATTAATATTTATCATTGTTGTCAGTAAATCAAATATAATTATTTAATTAATTAATGCTTTAATTAATTGTTTGAATGAAAATGTAGTCATGAGGTGTATATATATATTTATATATATATATATATATGTTTGCATTCATAATATGAGATTTTATACACAGGAAAAAGGTTGAATATATTTTAATATATATTTTCTTAAATAAGTAATTATAATACATTTTAAAAATGCATTTTTTGTTATTTATAGGCCTGAGGGATGAAACGACAGAAAAAGAGGAAAACAGCAGTTAGCCACTTTTGCTTTTGGATGAAAATGTTTGGAAATAAAATAAAGTAATGAACAACATATTCAAAAGATGACAATTTGGGGATTTCGTAATAAAAATAAATAATATCGTTAAGGATAAAACGGTGGGTCACATAAGTAGGGTTAAATATAAGAACTTAAAGGGGTCATGACATGAGAAACCAAATTTGCCTTGATCTTTTGGTATATAAGAGGTCTTTGTACCATTAAAACGTCCTGCAAGTTTCATAGCTTAAGACGTCCTCCCCATTATAAACGAATCATTTATTTAATCAAGCTCTAAATACAGCTCGTTCTGGATCCATGGTAAGAAGTGACGTTACGGTACGAAGTGACGTACCAGCGTTTGCATATGACCGCCTCCAGCGCAAGACATCTGCGCTCATTTCGTATCATTGTCGCGCCCGCGCCTCACAAGTGTTCAGTCGACGGACAGCGAGTGGGTCTGTGTACAGGGAGATTACGATGCCGCAGATGTGCTGTTCCTGTGGACAAACAACATCTGTGAATACGCTGCGAAAGATCCAGTCGTCAGGGGAAAATGGATGCACTTTATTTTTTGCGGACGTCCCAGTCACAGCAGTGTTAGTTTAAGCGTTTGTTCTGTACATTTGAAGGATGACTGTTTTGAGAACAAATCCCAAAATGATGCTGGCTTTGCCAGAAAACTGTTGCTCAAAAGATAAGTCCGTGCCGACTATTCTGGGCTCAACAACGACGACGCAAACTGTAAGTAATGTGTTTAAAACTTTAAACTACTTTTTAAATACGCCGAATCCGCAAATGTTCTGGCTGGGGGCGTTAATAATTGATGCATAGGCACTGACGTTAGCCAATCATAACAGTGGGCGTTAACACTGAACTCTTAAAGGGGAAACACCCCCAGAACAGACTGTTTGAATCAGAGGATGAGGAACAGGGGGGAAAAGGTCATAAATCACTACATTTTTTGTAAAAAAAACTATAGTAATACTATAATTGCACCTAAGGGAACATAATAATAAAATAAAAAAAAACATGTCATGACCCCTTTAAATCAACCCTAAATGTATTCACAAAATAAATGGGCAGCAGTTTCTTTAAAAAGACCATAAAATGAGCAAGTTTAATCAATATCAAGATATTTACAGATAGATTAATTAAACGTGTCGTTCAAATCTCACTTGTGATAACGCGTCGTAGGTCACATGATAACGTCAACATGGCAGATGTCCGGTTCGCATTCATACTTAACGAGATTTGGCTATAAAGTACCTACTCTTTTAGCGCTCGTTAAGTAAGTACTTATTGAAATTAAGAACCTACTCATTGAGTATGCGGTTTCGAACGCAGCCATGTTTAAATGATAAAATGCAGCACTTCTTTCCCCCCAAAATGTCCCTCACCTTCTGTATGCTATATTGCACAATACTGAATGCTCAGGTAAATAGTAAGTAGTAAACAAACTGTAAATCATTACTAATAAATGGTAGAAGCAAACCGAATGCATGTAGTTGTTGGCCTTTTGCTGTAGAGATTTTCCATTTACACACAGTAGGCACTCTGATTCCATGTATGGGGCACATATATATTATTCATATGACACACAAACACAAGTAGACAAGACCTGTTTAGTTGCCCCGTGTCACACTGCTACGAGCAGCGCGGGCGCGGCCAGCTCTGCCTCGCGCGCGCGCCGAGTGCGCACAGGACTACTGTCATTGTCATTGCGACTCCCCACCCTGCCTCCACGTTGCCCCATAACTGTCCTATGAATACTTTCACAGGGTTACGAGTGCTCATGTGTAAACACTTAATCTGGGTTAGGTGCACAGGGATACGAGTGCTCATGTGTAAACACTTAATCTGGGTTAGGTGCACAGGGATACGAGTGCTCATGTGTAAACACTTAATCTGGGTTAGGTGCACAGGGATACGAGTGCCCATGTGTAAACACTTAATCTGGGTTAGGTGCACAGGGATACGAGTGCTCATGTGTAAACACTTAATCTGGGTCAGGTGCACAGGGATACGAGTGCTCATGTGTAAACACTTAATCTGGGTCAGGTGCACAGGGATACGAGTGCTCATGTGTAAACACTTAATCTGGGTTAGGTGCACAGGGATACGAGTGCTCATGTGTAAACACTTAATCTGGGTCAGGTGCACAGGGATACGAGTGCTCATGTGTAAACACTTAATCTGGGTTAGGTGCACAGGGATACGAGTGCCCATGTGTAAACACTTAATCTGGGTCAGGTGCACAGGGATACGAGTGCTCATGTGTAAACACTTAATCTGGGTTAGGTGCACAGGGATATGAGTGCCCATGTGTAAACACTTAGTCTGGGTTAGGTGCACAGGGATACGAGTGCTCATGTGTAAACACTTAATCTGGGTCAGGTGCACAGGGATACGAGTGCTCATGTGTAAACACTTAATCTGGGTTAGGTGCACAGGGATACGAGTGCTCATGTGTAAACACTTAATCTGGGTTAGGTGCACAGGGATACGAGTGCTCATGTGTAAACACTTAATCTGGGTTAGGTGCACAGGGTTACGAGTGCTCATGTGTAAACACTTAATCTGGGTTAGGTGCACAGGGATACGAGTGCCCATGTGTAAACACTTAATCTGGGTTAGGTGCACAGGGATACGAGTGCTCATGTGTAAACACTTAATCTTGGTTAGGTGCACAGGGATACGAGTGCTCATGTGTAAACACTTAATCTGGGTCAGGTGCACAGGGATACGAGTGCTCATGTGTAAACACTTAATCTGGGTTAGGTGCACAGGGATACGAGTGCTCATGTGTAAACACTTAATCTGGGTTAGGTGCACAGGGTTACGAGTGCTCATGTGTAAACACTTAATCTGGGTTAGGTGCACAGGGATACGAGTGCCCATGTGTAAACACTTAATCTGGGTTAGGTGCACAGGGATACGAGTGCTCATGTGTAAACACTTAATCTGGGTTAGGTGCACAGGGATACGAGTGCTCATGTGTAAACACTTAATCTGGGTCAGGTGCACAGGGATACGAGTGCTCATGTGTAAACACTTAATCTGGGTTAGGTGCACAGGGATACGAGTGCTCATGTGTAAACACTTAATCTGGGTTAGGTGCACAGGGATATGAGTGCTCATGTGTAAACACTTAATCTGGGTCAGGTGCACAGGGATACGAGTGCCCATGTGTAATCACTTAATCTGGGTCAGGTGCACAGGGATACGAGTGCTCATGTGTAAACACTTAATCTGGGTCAGGTGCACAGGGATACGAGTGCTCATGTGTAAACACTTAATCTGGGTCAGGTGCACAGGGATACGAGTGCTCATGTGTAAACACTTAATCTGGGTTAGGTGCACAGGGTTACGAGTGCTCATGTGTAATCACTTAATCTGGGTCAGGTGCACAGGGATACGAGTGCCCATGTGTAATCACTTAATCTGGGTCAGGTGCACAGGGATACGAGTGCTCATGTGTAAACACTTAATCTGGGTCAGGTGCACAGGGATACGAGTGCCCATGTGTAAACACTTAATCTGGGTCAGGTGCACAGGGATACGAGTGCCCATGTGTAAACACTTAATCTGGGTCAGGTGCACAGGGATACGAGTGCCCATGTGTAAACACTTAATCTGGGTCAGGTGCACAGGGATACGAGTGCCCATGTGTAAACACTTAATCTGGGTTAGGTGCACAGGGATACGAGTGCCCATGTGTAAACACTTAATCTGGGTTAGGTGCACAGGGTTACGAGTGCTCATGTGTAAACACTTAATCTGGGTTAGGTGCACAGGGATACGAGTGCCCATGTGTAAACACTTAATCTGGGTTAGTTGCACAGGGATACGAGTTCTCATGTGTAAACACTTAATCTGGGTTACAGATGGTACTCAACCAGAATGCCTATTACCGCCGCGACAGGCACCGCGGCAAAACTACCGCGGTAAAAATAATCCAGTCGCATTTCAAAGTCATTCGCGAAATGACCGCCAGGTGGCGCAGAGGGACATTGTGCAAAACAGCAGCTATTGCCGTATTTTGAAATGTAAGCGGGGTTAATGTCAATTAACAGATGAAATAGGCTACTATAGAACATTGTTTAGGACAGAAAAATAGAATCATAATTTAAAAATAGAGACGAGAACAATATAGCCTTTATTTCATATTGTAGCCTAGACGTCGGTGGGCGACATAAGCCTATTGCCCGTTGGGAGCAGCGTGATAAAATAATAATAATAACAAAAATAACGAACAAAAATAAATTAGGTGCAAAGAAGCTGATTATTTGTTTACTACTCTATTGAGGAATGAGACGAATGATGAGCGCTTCTCTGGAACAGATTGGATAAACCGGGCATTTCTTAATGAGTAAATTCATGGCCGAGTGGTAGAACTTACGTACTTACGTATCTGTCATTTGGATGACACGGGTTCGAAACCCGTACAAACAAAGATTGTTGTACATTTTATATTAGCCTATTAATGCATGTCATAGCCTATTATTAATGCAGACAATCAAACAAACAAAAAAATGTTTTATACAGGATAGCCTTTTTTTTTGGTTCCTATAAAGAGTTTGTAAAACATGGTTTTAAGCAAGGTGCGATTTGCCAGGGGGACGGGGATTTCCTTCTGGTCTAAACATCCCTGCTTCTGCTGAATTATTTTAATCCCCCCTCCCTCCACAGTAATCAATGCTATAAATTACTTCACCAATAGACCATTTAAAATATATAATGTAAGATATGCAACAGGCACGTTTAAACGACAAACAATAAAATCAGAACCAGTTTCAGTTCATGGTTCCAGTGCCTTAATGCATGCACGGCTTTCAAAATGTCACAAAGCGTTTTGATATTATTTTGAATTAAATATTGAAGTTTATAATTAAGTATTTTGGCACACCACGCCGAGTGGCGCTATCCATTGTTCTAAAGTCGGGTTTTATTCTGGCATGTTGAATTAGTGTTCGACAGACGCGGCTGCGCGTTCATTTGGATTTATTTTTCTCATAACAGACAGCTAAAATAACTTAGGCCTTTTAGGCTACTCCGTAGTTTTTTAGTCATACAGATCAGAGTAGAGTAGCCTACATCGTTCAAAACTGTAAACTTTTATTCATATTCAAACTTGTATTCAAAAGTGTATCTGTCGTCTCTGTCTCGGGAACTGCGCGTCACAAAAATGAACCGAAAGCCACTTTCCTCCGCTCAGTCACGATAAGAAATCGGCTATGTCTAAAGCCTTTAAATGTCTAAATATTTAATAAATGTTATCTGATTAGGTAATCCGTATGAAACCGAGAGGTGCAGAGGATCTAGCCTACTCAAACTAGCTGTGAGCGCTTCCCAATGATGACCGGACAAGGATGAAAATATCGCTATAATTAAATGTAGTCTAGGCTAAATCGCCCTGAATTAAATTGTAAAAATAGATCCGATAATTTATTTGTCGAAATGTTGCGATATTGTTTCATTTAAGTTAATAATTATTATATAAATGTTATTTAGTTTAGCAGCAGCAAGCACTGTGGTTCGAGATTTATATATAAAAAAATAATAATTGCTAATTCACAAATCGCGCACCCTGGTTGTAAGGATCCAAAGATCCCCGTGGAATTTAACATTGAGTTGAACATTGTATTCATGACAACAAATGAACATGCGTTTGAACAAATGAACATGAACAAATGAACATGCGTTTGAACAAATGAACATGAACAAATGAACATGCGTTTGAACAAATGAACATGAACAAATGAACATGCGTTTGAACAAATGAACATGAACAAATGAACATGCGTTTGAACAAATGAACATGCGTTTGTATTTAGGTTTGCTTGGAAAAAGCTGGCCCAAACCTAGGTAGTGTTTTATTTCTTCAATTATTGAAATAATTAAATGTTTATTAATAAACTTTTATGACAGAAATATTAGCCTATTAGCCTACATGTAGCCTAAATAATTTAATTATTTCATTATCAACACTTTACTAGCCTAATGCTAATGTCTAGAATTAAGTGTGTGAATTGCGACTTCTCTTTGTTTTAAGTCGGTCTCAAACTCAGATAGCCAGTGGGGGGTTGGGGGTTCAGGAGGTGTTAAATGTTCTGTCTTTCATATGCAGAGTGAGCCTGATGAGGCAAAGGCAAAATACTTTTAAAGATAAATCTCTCGATGTGTCCAAATGTAGGCCCTTAAATTATAAATATTGTAGTTTTATGTAGGCCTATTGTATTTAAAGAGGTCTCACACACACTTTCAGTTGAAGTGTTCAATCCATTTGTTTCAACTGGTTTTGTAGAACTTTAACATGTTTGAGCAGTGTGTTTGTCAACAATCTGGCATTATCTAAACATGAACTATCGACGAAACGCGTTCTTGCCAACTAAACGAATGCAAGTGAGCAGCAGATACAGAGCGCTTATTCGCGATCCACCTCGTTTTATTGTACGGTGAATTCAACCAGGCATTCTGTTTGAAGCAAGACTCAATCATTTGTTACAGTTTTTTTTTCGTGATTTGTATGGATGACACACAGCGGTATAATCAGTATTATCAGCTGTATAGCCTAATGGGGTTTTACCCTGAAATCTTGTTTAATTTCGAGAGAGACCCGGCGCGCGCAGTGCAGGGAGACATAAACTAAAATAAAAGAGATCCAGCGCGAGAGAAGCAAAGAAAATCTTAATTTATGTTGCTTTGAACTATTTTCGTTTTGTAGACTAGCCTACTGTTTTAATTGTTTGTTTAGCTGCAATTTATTTGGCAATACAGATTTAAAATGTCGCAAGAATAAGATTATGTTTCTTACTTAGAAAATAAACTCTAACTCGATGCAACCCTGTTTTAAATAAATAAACTGCCCCCGACACTTTATTTAAACCTTGAAATGTCAATCTGTTTTTAAAAATTTCTTCCTTTGCTATGGCGGGTATCAATTGTCAGTCATCTCAATTTCGTGGATGATTCACAAAACAATAATTTAGCAGATTAAGATAGCTTCGTCATTTTCATTTTCTGACGCGATCGGCTGGTAATCTTCCTTCAGAAGTTTTGTCGTCTGTGCAGCGGCTCTACTGGAATCTAGCAAATGTAGGCTATGTTGTAATGTGCCATTGATAATTAAACGAAACGCTTGACTTAAAATAAACAGCTACCTATCTAAGCATCAAGAATGGTAAAACATTTAACGCTGTCAGCCAAAGCTAGTGAGATTCGATCTCGCATCGCTTGAAGCTCCGTGAAGCTCGTGCTGTTGCGTTGTCCACTGCGCTATCATCGGAACGCTGATAAGCTCTTGCTCTTGCAAAGCCTCATTGATGTAGCCTAATATTTTTCTATTGCAATGTTTTGTGTTGAATGTTTTCATTATTTATTAAATGTATTAGGCCAACATTTAATTTCATATGACTGCAGTCTTGTGATTATATGAATTCATTTAACTACATGTTTAACTTGAATTGATCTGTTTTACCACATTTCAATCACTCTCAATGAGCCGCGGCGCGGCGGCAGATTACGCAATAGAGAGAATAAACTGACACTTTTCAAAGTCTGCGATTGTAGCGCCTCTTAGCGGTCAAAGGCAGCAAATACACCCCCGCAATTTTACCGCCGCGGGAACGGCGGCGGTAAAAGTCTCATTCTGGTTGAGTACCATCTGTAGGTGCACAGGGTTATGAGTGCTCATGTGTAAACACTTAATCTGGGTTAGGTGCACAGGGATACGAGTGCCCATGTGTAAACACTTAATCTGGGTTAGGTGCACAGGGATACGAGTTCTCATGTGTAAACACTTAATCTGGGTTAGGTGGACAGGGATACGAGTGCTCATGTGTAAACACTTAATCTGGGTTAGGTGCACAGGGATACGAGTGCTCATGTGTAAACACTTAATCTGGGTTAGGTGCACAGGGATACGAGTGCTCATGTGTAAACACTTAATCTGGGTTAGGTGCACAGGGATACGAGTGCTCATGTGTAAACACTTAATCTGGGTTAGGTGCACAGGGATACGAGTGCCCATGTGTAAACACTTAATCTGGGTTAGGTGCACAGGGATACGAGTGCCCATGTGTAAACACTTAATCTGGGTTAGGTGCACAGGGATACGAGTGCTCATGTGTAAACACTTAATCTGGGTTAGGTGCACAGAGATACGAGTGCTCATGTGTAAACACTTAATCTGGGTTAGGTGCACAGGGATACGAGTGCTCATGTGTAAACACTTAATCTGGGTTAGGTGCACAGGGATACGAGTGCCCATGTGTAAACACTTAATCTGGGTTAGGTGCACAGGGATACGAGTTCTCATGTGTAAACACTTAATCTGGGTTAGGTGCACAGGGATACGAGTGCCCATGTGTAAACACTTAATCTGGGTTAGGTGCACAGGGATACGAGTGCTCATGTGTAAACACTTAATCTGGGTTAGGTGCACAGGGATACGAGTGCTCATGTGTAAACACTTAATCTGGGTTAGGTGCACAGGGATACGAGTTCTCATGTGTAAACACTTAATCTGGGTTAGGTGCACAGGGATACGAGTGCTCATGTGTAAACACTTAATCTGGGTTAGGTGCACAGGGATACGAGTTCTCATGTGTAAACACTTAATCTGGGTTAGGTGCACAGGGATACGAGTGCTCATGTGTAAACACTTAATCTGGGTTAGGTGCACAGGGATACGAGTGCTCATGTGTAAACACTTAATCTGGGTTAGGTGCACAGGGATACGAGTTCTCATGTGTAAACACTTAATCTGGGTTAGGTGCACAGGGATACGAGTGCTCATGTGTAAACACTTAATCTGGGTTAGGTGCACAGGGATACGAGTGCTCATGTGTAAACACTTAATCTGGGTTAGGTGCACAGGGATACGAGTTCTCATGTGTAAACACTTAATCTGGGTTAGGTGCACAGGGATACGAGTGCCCATGTGTAAACACTTAATCTGGGTTAGGTGCACAGGGATAAGAGTGCCCATGTGTAAACACTTAATCTGGGTTAGGTGCACAGGGATACGAGTGCTCATGTATAAACACTTAATCTGGGTTAGGTGCACAGGGATACGAGTGCTCATGTGTAAACACTTAATCTGGGTTAGGTGCACAGGGATACGAGTGCTCATGTGTAAACACTTAATCTGGGTTAGGTGCACAGGGATACGAGTGCCCATGTGTAAACACTTAATCTGGGTTAGGTGCACAGGGATACGAGTGCTCATGTGTAAACACTTAATCTGGGTTAGGTGCACAGGGATACGAGTGCTCATGTGTAAACACTTAATCTGGGTTAGGTGCACAGGGTTATGAGTGCTCATGTGTAAACACTTAATCTGGGTTAGGTGCACAGGGATACGAGTGCTCATGTGTAAACACTTAATCTGGGTTAGGTGCACAGGGATACGAGTGCTCATGTGTAAACACTTAATCTGGGTTAGGTGCACAGGGATACGAGTGCCCATGTGTAAACACTTAATCTGGGTTAGGTGCACAGGGATACGAGTGCTCATGTGTAAACACTTAATCTGGGTTAGGTGCACAGGGATACGAGTGCTCATGTGTAAACACTTAATCTGGGTTAGGTGCACAGGGATACGAGTGCTCATGTGTAAACACTTAGGGCCCTATTTTAACGATCTGAAACGCAAGTGTCAAAGTGCAAAGCACAAGTAACTTTGTGGGCGGATCCTGGCGCTGTTGCTATTTTCCCAGCACGATAAATGACTCTTGCGCCCGACGCAAATCTAAAAGGGGTTGGTCTGAAGTAGCTTCATTATTCATAGGTGTGGTTTGGGCGTAACGTGAAATAAACCAATCAGAGCGTCCTCTCACATTCCCTTTAAGAGCAAGCGCGCTTGTTCCATGGCGGATCGCTATTATAACGGCGGATTTGCCAGCGCACGCCAGGAGCAGTTCACAGCCGAGGAAACCGACGTTCTCGTCAGGACCGTAAAACACAGAGAAGTGACATTGGGGATGATGGGAGAAACCCACCCAAATTAGCTTCGGTTAAACAGGCGTATAATTTGGGTAAATGTGTAGCCTAATCTAGATTTATTTTTTTTTTAATCTAGATAGATCTTTTCCACATCTTCACGGACACAACAATGATTTCCCTCGTGTGTTAATATTTTTCCTTGTAATAATGTATGATTTGCAAAAATGAAAACTGCTGCATCTGTTTATATTAGAGAATCAAAGTGGATGCGCGTTAACATAATGGCCAAGCACGCGCCCTTAAAATACCATATCACTAACGCGCAACGCGCCACTGTCTTTAGACTGTTTTTTTCCTGGTCAATGGCGCAATTGCTTTCTAAAACTGGAAAATAGCACCATGGAAGTTTTGCGCCGGAACACGCCGCCTCTTTGCGCCGAACCGCCCCCGCGAGCGCAAGTTCATTTCCTAATTTACCGACGTCCGTCTGTGGAGGGAAAAGTCCGCTGTGCGCGGGTGCAAAATAGGAATGATACATGCGTCGGTGTTCAAAGTCAATTGCGCTGGGTGCAAGATAGGGCCCTTAATCTGGGTTAGGTGCACAGGGATACGAGTGCTCATGTGTAAACACTTAATCTGGTTTAGGTGCACAGGGTTACGAGTGCTCATGTGTAAACACTTAATCTGGGTTAGGTGCACAGGGATACGAGTGCTCATGTGTAAACACTTAATCTGGGTTAGGTGCACAGGGATACGAGTGCCCATGTGTAAACACTTAATCTGGTTTAGGTGCACAGGGATACGAGTGCTCATGTGTAAACACTTAATCTGGGTTAGGTGCACAGGGATACGAGTGCCCATGTGTAAACACTTAATCTGGGTTAGGTGCACAGGGTTACGAGTGCTCATGTGTAAACACTTAATCTGGGTTAGGTGCACAGGGATACGAGTGCTCATGTGTAAACACTTAATCTGGGTTAGGTGCACAGGGATACGAGTGCTCATGTGTAAACACTTAATCTGGGTCAGGTGCACAGGGATACGAGTGCTCATGTGTAAACACTTAATCTGGGTTAGGTGCACAGGGATAAGAGTGCTCATGTGTAAACACTTAATCTGGGTCAGGTGCACAGGGATACGAGTGCTCATGTGTAAACACTTAATCTGGGTCAGGTGCACAGGGATACGAGTGCTCATGTGTAAACACTTAATCTGGGTCAGGTGCACAGGGATACGAGTGCTCATGTGTAAACACTTAATCTGGGTTAGGTGCACAGGGATACGAGTGCTCATGTGTAAACACTTAATCTGGGTCAGGTGCACAGGGATACGAGTGCCCATGTGTAAACACTTAATCTGGGTTAGGTGCACAGGGATACGAGTGCTCATGTGTAAACACTTAATCTGGGTTAGGTGCACAGGGTTACGAGTGCTCATGTGTAAACACTTAATCTGGGTTAGGTGCACAGGGTTACGAGTGCTCATGTGTAAACACTTAATCTGGGTCAGGTGCACAGGGATACGAGTGCTCATGTATAAACACTTAATCTGGGTCAGGTGCACAGGGTTACGAGTGCTCATGTGTAAACACTTAATCTGGGTTAGGTGCACAGGGTTACGAGTGCTCATGTGTAAACACTTAATCTGGGTTAGGTGCACAGGGTTACGAGTGCTCATGTGTAAACACTTAATCTGGGTTAGGTGCACAGGGTTATGAGTGCTCATGTGTAAACACTTAATCTGGGTTAGGTGCACAGGGATACGAGTGCTCATGTGTAAACACTTAATCTGGGTTAGGTGCACAGGGATACGAGTGCTCATGTGTAAACACTTAATCTGGGTTAGGTGCACAGGGTTATGAGTGCTCATGTGTAAACACTTAATCTGGGTTAGGTGCACAGGGATACGAGTGCTCATGTGTAAACACTTAATCTGGGTTAGGTGCACAGGGATACGAGTGCTCATGTGTAAACACTTAATCTGGGTTAGGTGCACAGGGATACGAGTGCTCATGTGTAAACACTTAATCTGGGTCAGGTGCACAGGGTTACGAGTGCTCATGTGTAAACACTTAATCTGGGTTAGGTGCACAGGGATACGAGTGCTCATGTGTAAACACTTAATCTGGGTTAGGTGCACAGGGATACGAGTGCTCATGTGTAAACACTTAATCTGGGTTAGGTGCACAGGGATACGAGTGCTCATGTGTAAACACTTAATCTGGGTTAGGTGCACAGGGATACGAGTGCTCATGTGTAAACACTTAATCTGGGTTAGGTGCACAGGGATACGAGTTCTCATGTGTAAACACTTAATCTGGGTTAGGTGCACAGGGTTACGAGTGCTCATGTGTAAACACTTAATCTGGGTTAGGTGCACAGGGTTACGAGTGCTCATGTGTAAACACTTAATCTGGGTTAGGTGCACAGGGATACGAGTGCTCATGTGTAAACACTTAATCTGGGTCAGGTGCACAGGGATACGAGTGCTCATGTGTAAACACTTAATCTGGGTCAGGTGCACAGGGATACGAGTGCTCATGTGTAAACACTTAATCTGGGTTAGGTGCACAGGGATACGAGTGCTCATGTGTAAACACTTAATCTGGGTTAGGTGCACAGGGTTATGAGTGCTCATGTGTAAACACTTAATCTGGGTTAGGTGCACAGGGTTATGAGTGCTCATGTGTAAACACTTAATCTGGGTTAGGTGCACAGGGATACGAGTGCTCATGTGTAAACACTTAATCTGGGTTAGGTGCACAGGGATACGAGTGCTCATGTGTAAACACTTAATCTGGGTTAGGTGCACAGGGATACGAGTGCTCATGTGTAAACACTTAATCTGGGTTAGGTGCACAGGGATACGAGTGCTCATGTGTAAACACTTAATCTGGGTCAGGTGCACAGGGTTATGAGTGCTCATGTGTAAACACTTAATCTGGGTTAGGTGCACAGGGATACGAGTGCTCATGTGTAAACACTTAATCTGGGTTAGGTGCACAGGGATACGAGTGCTCATGTGTAAACACTTAATCTGGGTTAGGTGCACAGGGATACGAGTGCTCATGTGTAAACACTTAATCTGGGTTAGGTGCACAGGGATACGAGTGCCCATGTGTAAACACTTAATCTGGGTTAGGTGCACAGGGATACGAGTGCTCATGTGTAAACACTTAATCTGGGTTAGGTGCACAGGGTTATGAGTGCTCATGTGTAAACACTTAATCTGGGTCAGGTGCACAGGGATACGAGTGCTCATGTGTAAACACTTAATCTGGGTTAGGTGCACAGGGATACGAGTGCTCATGTGTAAACACTTAATCTGGGTCAGGTGCACAGGGATACGAGTGCTCATGTGTAAACACTTAATCTGGGTTAGGTGCACAGGGATACGAGTGCTCATGTGTAAACACTTAATCTGGGTTAGGTGCACAGGGATACGAGTGCTCATGTGTAAACACTTAATCTGGGTCAGGTGCACAGGGTTACGAGTGCTCATGTGTAAACACTTAATCTGGGTTAGGTGCACAGGGATACGAGTGCTCATGTGTAAACACTTAATCTGGGTTAGGTGCACAGGGATACGAGTGCTCATGTGTAAACACTTAATCTGGGTTAGGTGCACAGGGATACGAGTGCTCATGTGTAAACACTTAATCTGGGTTAGGTGCACAGGGATACGAGTGCTCATGTGTAAACACTTAATCTGGGTTAGGTGCACAGGGATACGAGTGCTCATGTGTAAACACTTAATCTGGGTTAGGTGCACAGGGATACGAGTGCCCATGTGTAAACACTTAATCTGGGTTAGGTGCACAGGGATACGAGTGCTCATGTGTAAACACTTAATCTGGGTTAGGTGCACAGGGATACGAGTGCCCATGTGTAAACACTTAATCTGGGTTAGGTGCACAGGGATACGAGTGCTCATGTGTAAACACTTAATCTGGGTTAGGTGCACAGGGATACGAGTGCTCATGTGTAAACACTTAATCTGGGTCAGGTGCACAGGGTTACGAGTGCTCATGTGTAAACACTTAATCTGGGTTAGGTGCACAGGGATACGAGTGCTCATGTGTAAACACTTAATCTGGGTTAGGTGCACAGGGATACGAGTGCTCATGTGTAAACACTTAATCTGGGTTAGGTGCACAGGGATACGAGTGCTCATGTGTAAACACTTAATCTGGGTCAGGTGCACAGGGATACGAGTGCTCATGTGTAAACACTTAATCTGGGTTAGGTGCACAGGGATACGAGTGCTCATGTGTAAACACTTAATCTGGGTCAGGTGCACAGGGATACGAGTGCTCATGTGTAAACACTTAATCTGGGTTAGGTGCACAGGGATACGAGTGCTCATGTGTAAACACTTAATCTGGGTTAGGTGCACAGGGTTACGAGTGCTCATGTGTAAACACTTAATCTGGGTTAGGTGCACAGGGATACGAGTGCTCATGTGTAAACACTTAATCTGGGTTAGGTGCACAGGGTTACGAGTGCTCATGTGTAAACACTTAATCTGGGTTAGGTGCACAGGGATACGAGTGCTCATGTGTAAACACTTAATCTGGGTTAGGTGCACAGGGATACGAGTGCTCATGTGTAAACACTTAATCTGGGTTAGGTGCACAGGGATACGAGTGCTCATGTGTAAACACTTAATCTGGGTCAGGTGCACAGGGATACGAGTGCTCATGTGTAAACACTTAATCTGGGTTAGGTGCACAGGGATACGAGTGCTCATGTGTAAACACTTAATCTGGGTTAGGTGCACAGGGTTACGAGTGCTCATGTGTAAACACTTAATCTGGGTTAGGTGCACAGGGATACGAGTGCTCATGTGTAAACACTTAATCTGGGTTAGGTGCACAGGGTTACGAGTGCTCATGTGTAAACACTTAATCTGGGTTAGGTGCACAGGGATACGAGTGCCCATGTGTAAACACTTAATCTGGGTTAGGTGCACAGGGATACGAGTGCTCATGTGTAAACACTTAATCTGGGTCAGGTGCACAGGGATACGAGTGCTCATGTGTAAACACTTAATCTGGGTTAGGTGCACAGGGATACGAGTGCTCATGTGTAAACACTTAATCTGGGTTAGGTGCACAGGGATACGAGTGCTCATGTGTAAACACTTAATCTGGGTCAGGTGCACAGGGATACGAGTGCTCATGTGTAAACACTTAATCTGGGTTAGGTGCACAGGGATACGAGTGCTCATGTGTAAACACTTAATCTGGGTTAGGTGCACAGGGTTACGAGTGCTCATGTGTAAACACTTAATCTGGGTTAGGTGCACAGGGATACGAGTGCTCATGTGTAAACACTTAATCTGGGTTAGGTGCACAGGGTTACGAGTGCTCATGTGTAAACACTTAATCTGGGTTAGGTGCACAGGGTTACGAGTGCTCATGTGTAAACACTTAATCTGGGTTAGGTGCACAGGGTTACGAGTGCTCATGTGTAAACACTTAATCTGGGTTAGGTGCACAGGGATACGAGTGCTCATGTGTAAACACTTAATCTGGGTTAGGTGCACAGGGATACGAGTGCTCATGTGTAAACACTTAATCTGGGTCAGGTGCACAGGGATACGAGTGCTCATGTGTAAACACTTAATCTGGGTTAGGTGCACAGGGATACGAGTGCTCATGTGTAAACACTTAATCTGGGTCAGGTGCACAGGGATACGAGTGCTCATGTGTAAACACTTAATCTGGGTTAGGTGCACAGGGATACGAGTGCTCATGTGTAAACACTTAATCTGGGTTAGGTGCACAGGGATACGAGTGCTCATGTGTAAACACTTAATCTGGGTTAGGTGCACAGGGATACGAGTGCTCATGTGTAAACACTTAATCTGGGTTAGGTGCACAGGGATACGAGTGCCCATGTGTAAACACTTAATCTGGGTTAGGTGCACAGGGATACGAGTGCTCATGTGTAAACACTTAATCTGGGTTAGGTGCACAGGGATACGAGTGCTCATGTGTAAACACTTAATCTGGGTTAGGTGCACAGGGATACGAGTGCTCATGTGTAAACACTTAATCTGGGTTAGGTGCACAGGGATACGAGTGCTCATGTGTAAACACTTAATCTGGGTTAGGTGCACAGGGATACGAGTGCTCATGTGTAAACACTTAATCTGGGTTAGGTGCACAGGGATACGAGTGCCTCGTGTTCTTCCAGAATTTATTCTAGCATTTTTCTTGATTCATCACCCTGAGATTTACTACTGAATTAAAAACATGCTCATCACAGAAGATAATTCATGTTATGGGTGAATAGCATTTTAATGCATTTCGAATAAATGAACAAATGTATTAAAAACTGACCCATACGTCACAGCAAGCTCTTGATATTCACTTCTCACTAAGAGGGTAATTAATTATCATATTCATATTGTGCAGAAGTCTCGCTTCGTCTGGAGTTTATTCAGCTCCCTCCACTGGCCATGAAGAGACACTGCGTGTGTTTCTGCAACGCTGTCCAACACATTTTGCTTCATGTTTCTGAACACCCTGTTCAGCATCTTATCAAGCTGATGGATGCATCTCCATATCCTCATAACCAGCGATACTGCGCTGCTCAAACACACAGAGCAATTAGACATCCTAAAGAAATGCGGTTTGAATTACAGTTAACAGACATGAATGTTGGACAGTGCCAGTTATTCAGAGGAAATATAATATATGCTGGAGAACATTAAACCGAGGAGCAGCGTATGCAGAAAATAAACGCTGATAATATGAGCATATTTACTTTAGGTTATTGCATTGCTTGAGAAAGCAGAGAGAGTTTGTGTGTGTGTGTGTGTGTGTGTGTGTGTACATCACTATACGCATCCCAGGATTCCAGTGTTACACACACACACACTGAAGGGGAATCCAGTCACAAATCTGCAGTATATTAATAATGACATTAATGCATATGAACAGACATGTTACTAAAGAGGTCTATATAATACCTGAAGAATGAGCCAATCACGTGAGCCGTCAATGTCATGTGACCAATCACTTGTATGAACTTACGTAAAACTAATAGTTCATAATATATTCTAGTTCTGCTACTAATTAAATAAGTACATTTGTGATCATGTGACTATGACAGTGTAGAAGTTTTAGATCTGTAAGAGTTTCTAGAATATCTCAAGTTTGGCCAGTATTAGTACACACACACACACACACACACACACACACACACACACACCCACACACACACACACACACACACACACACACACACACACACACACACACACACACACACACACACACACACACACACACACACACACACACACACACACACACACACTTTACAGACAGGATTCACTGTATGATACAGGTTTCAGGGAAGTCACTATCAAGCAGAAGAGAGTCAACATGATCACATGTTCTTTCTTAATATCTTCTCTTTTAGCGCCACCCAGTGGCCTCTGAAGGTTCCTGCAGTCACAGCAGTTCTTCATAAAACCAAACACACATGAAACACGTCAAACATGACAAAACTGCTTTTACAATCCACTACTACTCAAAACTCATTTATGTTTACAGAGACCGGCCTAACCCAACCCTAACTCGAGGATAAGAACTTGAATAAATGTTACTTACAGTCCTGTAGTGTGTCCTTCTCTCCTGCATGTGTTTGTCCCTCCTCTGTTCCCCTCCTCAGAGCTCCGCCCCCTGATCTCAGCTGCCGCCTGTGATTGGCTGAGAGAGTGCAGGCTCATTAAAGGCCCAGATATAAAAGCAATTGACCTGTGTTTAGTTGCACACATTTAGCCATTTGAAGAATTCGGTTAGTTATGTTGTTTATTATTTTGGCACGGCCTTCTCCAGGTAAAAGTTAAAAGCTTTAAATCATGTTTTGAATAAGCTTAGTTAAAAGCTTCAGTTTTCATGCTTTCCTTTAAAGAAAGTGTTAATTGTGTAGAACTGTTTTGAATCTGGTTACTTAGTTGGCACCGCTTTTATCATTTTTATGTTGCATCCAAAACACCAACAAGACCTCAGATCACATGAGCTCATTTGCATGAATTTCAGTAGGCCACGCCCACTCTTGCTGTCAATCAAACAGTCCTCTGCCGCTGAAGTAAATGGCAAAAGTTCTGTTTTTGTTCACTTTTTAATTGTACACAGGTTTGTAAACTAAAGTCCGGTTTCACCGACAGGATTAGGGCTTTGTTTAATTAGAAATTAACTTTATTGAATGTAAATCAATTATATCACAGCAGTTTACCATTTATTCTGCTTTTGTGTTGGTAATAAAGCACATTTTCAAAACTTTTCATGCATGCTGACTCAAAAGTAAGATTAAAATGTCATAAAAATGTCTTCTTCCTAGCCATAACTGTGTTTCAAAGAGGCTTGTCTTCTCATTCATGCATCACTTGAACTCAGTTGCATGAAAAAGTTTAATTTGTAACTACTTTTTAGAATTAGTGCTACTCATTAATTTTGTACCTCTTCACTTTTGACACACTCAGATGCAGAAGACGGACTCTTCATAATGAGAGACTACATTAAATATATTTTTCGTGTTCCCATTTGCTCAAATAACAAAAGAAAATCTCCACAATATTGTTCAAAACTTCCAAAAGAGGAAAACATAGAGAGAGATTGATAAAGGCCGTCAGAGAGTTGGTCGCTGCTGTATGTTTTATTTTTTTGCAAAGGTAATATCATTCAAAGTATGTTATAAAATGTACATACATTTTAAAATGATAATATATATTAAAAATACGATGCTTATGACCGTTAAAACGCGTCATCATTCAGAGATGAAGGTCCGTTTGTTTACAATACTACATTTAAAAGAATAAACTGACGGTTTGTCTTTGGCATAGCAACAGCCGGTCGACCCATCATGTAAACACTGGGTTGCTATGGAGACAGCGGTTTAAAGCAGATCCAGTCAGTTCAGTCAGTTAAACTCATCGGCAAAATGGAAAACAACGAGCAGTCAAAAGTGGACGACCGATATGGATATTTAGAAAACTGTGTATTAAAAACGTTCAATCTAAAGTCTGACCGCTGGCAAAAATGTCTAGCCGTAGAAGAACAACGAGAGGTCATTCAGGACTTTTTAGATAAAGCTGACCAGACGACTCTCGTCGTGTCCCTCAGTTCCTCCGGACAGCTGATCCCAAATCTCGGATTCTCGGGACGCGGGAAAAACAAATCTGTTTATTTTGTGAAACAGAGCAAAACAGCGCTGTCCGCCAATACCATGAAAACACATTTAACTTGGGGAAGTTTGTCTCATTCTCCTTTGGAGGAGCTCTCGGTGCTTTTGGAAAAGGTGAGTCGAGTTCGCGATGCCCGACTGTCTAACGAATCATTCTTTTGAATCGGTTCTTTGTAAATGAATCACTTAGTGCTAATCAGATTTCAAAATGATTGTAAAGCCGTTGGTGAGTTACATACATTAATTTATAAATACAACCAAAGCAAGTAATGAGCGCATTTTTAGCTATAAAATACACTGTTTGATACAAACTGCAAAGCTATTAAGTTAAATAACGTTAACTTGTAACTTGTATGTAACTTAACGTTATCGAGTTGGAATCGTTTTAAAAGTCAGTTGCAACAGACTTTGCTTCAGTGTTGTGACGCTTTTCCAAGTGAAACTTTACATTGAAGAGATGCAAATTAAGTAATATTTTACTCACCCTGGTGTTGTTGTTCCAACGCGTAACTTATGTCCTTTCTTTTCGGATCACAAAAGGAGATATTTTGTAAAATGACCTAGCGCTAACGTTACACGCGCTCCTCCATTTGAACGGCGACCAGACTCAAACCGTACAAAAAAATATAAAAGTAGCAGCTAATGTATCACATATATATATAACGTTATATAGAAAGTGTTTATGAGGCATATACTATTTATAAGTTTTTGCGAGAAAGAACTCGTATTATTCCGTCAAAAACTGAGCTCGGGAGAAACGGATCTTTCCAAAGCTTTGAATCAATTGTTACTTCGCAAAATGATTCACTGTTTTGAAAAAGTAATGACGTAACGAAGCCTCGTTTACTAAAATTACGTGACTTTTGCAGTATGATACAGTTTATGGTCAGTAATATTGTTGTGTTTAAGGACATTATGAAATTAAGATAATGTCGGCACGATGTTATGATTATGATACTGTAACGTTACAATTACGGTAAAGCACTCGTTGTGGAGTGTGCATCTGAACAGTTTAACATTACCTCAGGGCGTAACTTACATACATTAACTGAATTAATTGAGCATCTCACCTTAAAATCCGAAATCATCAATAATCATCATCCACGCAGAAACGTATAAACACGTTTTGCTAATATTCCCATTAAGTTATGACGATTTATTTATGAATGTTTTTTGAACGTTCAAAACGTAATTTTTTTTAAAAAAAACGTTTTAAATCGTTTTCTGTTGGTTAAACGAACATGTCATTATCATTTTGCAAACGTATGTTTTGAATGTTATCCAAACGTTCTAGTAACATACAAAAAAAAATGTTTCAGGAAAAAAAATGTTCCATGGATGTATAAATAATAATGTTTTGTGGTAATGCTTTGAGAACATTATTATTAAAGACCAGATAACTTTGAACAAATGTTCTATTAATTTTACTGGAAGAAGGTTTGTTCATAACTTGACAGAACAGTTCTGACACCGTTCCCTGTTGAATGTGTTAGAGTGAGTTGTCCTCATGTGGTAATTAAGAGCTGCATGACTACCATTGTTCATGGCTTACATGTATACGGTAGTGTAGGTCAAGAGAACACCACCCAGTAAACAATTACCGTCTTTCAACGTTGAAATATGGTTGAAAATATGTCGGTCCGCCTTGGACTGGTTTACGACGTGATTTCAACTAAGTAGTTTTGGCCGGACTGTTTGACTACGTGTTTTCAACTGATCATCTAAAATGTTTTCAACTGATAATCTAAGACAGCTAGGATAAGTCTGTTATACATGCTAAAACAACAGAGAAAACAAACTACCAAACCATGTTCATTATTATGTCAAATAAATTTAAAGAGTTTTACATATTCCGTCAAAGTTATAAAAAAAATTTAAACGTTGAAAAGTCGGACAAATTTGACGTCTTTTCAATTTTCATTTTCAACCTTCAGTGGACCGTAATTAGACCGTAAAAATTACGTCTATTCAACGTCTAATAGACGACTTTTTGCTGGCTGGGCAGAGCTGTTCCCCAGCAGTGACCCGTGAGGAGAGTCTCGAGCCGCTTCAGTTACGGTCATCACTGAGTTACGGTCATCACTGATAATCACATCTTCCAGTGCAGCTTCAGTCTCCACACGATCCAGCCGAGGAATAGAGTCTCATCTAGACACACCAGCGGCCATTTTATAACAATAAACACCTAGCCTATATACTTTTAACCACAACTGCTGGTCTTGCACTCGCTGTGATGAGACACACATTACGCTGAAAGGTCACGCGTGTTCCGGTTCAGAAATGTAGGGCAAAAACCTCATCAAATCATCTTATTTTCTCCTCCTACTTCAAAATCGCCCGACATCGTAGTTTTACCTTTTCATCTGTGGTTAAAAAGTAAGTATATTTATTTATTTAGAAAATGACCGATGGTTTGGTGGTTAGATAAGACTCTTATTCCTCGGCTGGGATCGTAAAAAACTGCAATCTGGACCTTCGACCCGTTGGACCATTGAAGTCACTATATGGATAAAATCCTGGAATGTTTTCCTCAAAAACCTTCATTTTTTTTCAGCTGAAGAAAGAAAGACATGAACATCTTGGATGACGTGGGGAGAGTAAACTATCAGGAGATTTTAATTATGAAGTGAACTCCTCCTTTAAGATCTCGGTGTATCACTAGATGTAGTTCCTGGTTAGGGTCAGGTCTCCACAAACATTATTGACTATGTTTACAAGCTGTCAATATTCGGGTTAGGGTCGGGTTAAGGTCACTATTTGGGTTTCTGAAACATTCGGGATAACCCGTTCACATGCGTGAGCAGAGAGAGTTACTCCTGTACACATGGAGTTTGTAATCAATTGGCAATATCCCGATGTAAACGGCGACGCGCGGTTAGCGTCTGGACGTACGGACAACCTTAAGACGCAATATGCGTAATTTCCGATTCTTCTTCCTGTGTCCAAAGACAGCAGCAGCAGCGCGCGGATAATGAACAGTTCGGGGCAGATCGCGATGGCCTTTGTTTGCGCTGTGGTGCTGGTACTGACCCGCCAGCTGCACTGACACTACTGTGCTGCGTCTCACCGTGTTGACCTCTACTTCTGGTTTACTTCCGGTATACTGCACGCGGGTTTTTGTATTTTGCATCCAGACGGCACATACAAGAAGTTCCTCTACTCAAAAGACCAAGATTCCTTGCGAATAGAACATGCTCAGAACACAGATCAGTGTTCCTGTTGATGGGGATATGCCGATACGCGTTTACATCACCAAACATTCGGGTTAGAAAAGGGGAAACTCAGGGATCATATTCCTGTTTTTAAAAACCGGAATATGAGCATATTCGGGTTTTTGCCGGTGTTTACATGGCCGTGCGCGACCGGGTTATTGCTGATATTCCAGTTTTGAACGGGTTATTGGCTGCTTGTAAACGTCACAGCATAACATTCCAGTGTCTAATTCTGAGTGTTCTTCATTTTAGCTTGTGGAACCATATCTGTCCAATATGAGGAACAACCGGGACGTTCCTCAGGTTGTGTCTCAGGACCTCATGCGACATGTCCACGATCTTAAAAACAACGTGTTCGTCATGACTGGAAAAGTCAAGGGCAAAACGTACCTTCCTCTGCCTTCAGGACTGGAGAAGCTCGAGCAAGTTCCTCATGAAGGAGATAAGAGGTGGCTTCTTAAAAAAGTGGGATTTTAAAGAACATACTTTTTCCCCCTGAAATATTTCATTTGCATCTTCGTTTGGTCATGTTTCTGCAGTTTGCATCACGTGGACAGAAGCCTGATTTATTCCATGGAGACGGTTGTGGTTGATTGGACTAATCAGGTGTACAAGGTCCTGAAGAAGGACTCCTCAGAGCTGCTCCTCGAGGGCACAGACCCGACTCCTCACGCAGAGCTGAGCTTCTGGAAGAGCAGGTGAGTGTGCCGCTCGTGCTGGGACTCTGATGTGGCCTGGGAAAGCCCTTCAACCGTGTCTGTCCACTGTGTGTTGTGTTGCAGGCTTGCTGACCTCGAGGGCATTCACAGCCAACTCCAGGCTCCTAAAGTGGCCACTCTGGCTGAGCTTCTGTATGCCATCGACAGCAGTTACTATCCGGCTTTTGCAAAAATGCTCCGGGACGTTGGGGAAGGTACGGTCATCAGTTTCTGCCTTTAAACGTGATGCATTAAAGATGATTTTTCCCATGTTCATCTGTCCTCAGTGTGTGTAGTGTTGATCATGGAAAGCTCCAGTTCTTCTCTATATCAGTGTTCCTGAACTCCTGAAACGCCTCCACTGTAGTCTCGAGTTTCTTCCGGGAACAAACACGTCACAATATTCCTCATTATAATAATTAATGAGCAGAATAAAGGGGCGGGGCCTGGTTGAGTTAGTTAGTAGTGTGTTAAACTTGCGGTTATGGAAAGGGGCGGGACATTTCCCAAACACACTCGCAGCGCTCGAGCAATCACAACACACTGCTCCAGCCGACCAATCAGAGCACAGTGTGCTTTTCAGAAGGAGGGGCTTCATAGAGACAGGAAGTGAACAGCGTTACTGACATAGACAGTATATAAACTGGACACAGCGACCCCATAGATTTCAACGGAGAAAAGTGAAGCCCATTAGAAGCATCACTTCCTGATCGCCAGGCGAACTGCGCCGGCTCAAACTGAGCTTGGTGACGTGAGCAACGTGTCTTACAGCTGTCAGTCTTCTAGTAGCTGTGCAGAGAGAAATCTGAATCATTCCCTTCCGAATCTCGCAGAGCATGAGCATTAGCTGTCCATGAGCTAGCAGCAGGAGCAACCTTATCACTCTCTATGGGCTTCTCCCTTCACATCCCCCCGATTGCTTGTGAGCTTCTCCGCCGGTCTGTACGGTAATTTCTCTACAGTGCGACAGAGAGTCGAGTGGGTTATGACGCAATCGTTAGCCTATTTTTAAAAAACGGCTTCTACGGGGCCATAACGTACGGTACAAGGTAATGGAGCCTTTTATACATTGTCGTGTTTCTTTAGAAATAAATAATGGACAAATGGAGTCTTTGGACGCTTCAGATGTAAAGTTATTCGCTGTTAAAGTGACGCAAAAATGAATGGGAATCAATGGAATGCTAACAGCAGGTGAAGTTCTGCTACAATGGCGGCGCCCGCGGAGGCTTCAGTTTCCGGCGGATGGATTACCCGCTTGGTTACTGACAGACTGGGAAGAGAGGAGCCGCAACAGTGGAGAATATGAGGAGAATAATCAACATTCAAGCAGGAAAACCTGTTCTAGTCGAGCAGTAAAAGGGCATAATAGTCCTCTTTAATTGTCCTCTTTAAAAGCTATGAATCTTCATTGGATTTTGTATTGTGTTTCTAAAGCTCTAAATGAGGCGAAGAACATCAATGCCTTCCTCAAGTCGATAGAGAAGCGTTTGGAAGATCTGGAGGGTGCAGACTTCAGTGAGGTGAAGGGCAAGATTGCTGGTCTAATGCACACAGTGTGTCTGATCTGGGCGAACTCCAAATACTACAGCAAACCGGCCCGAGTCATCGTGCTCTTACAGGAGATCTGCAACCTCCTCATCCAGCAGGTAATCTAAGGAAGCAATGCTTTATTACAAGGCCCTTTCAAATGATACCCATGTACCTGTATTAAACTATAAAGAAACACATTAGTACCTAAATGGAACGTTAGTACCTTTTTAAAAGGGTTCCGTTGATTTTTTCTTCGTGGATAACAATTAAATGTTATTATTGTCATCTCTTTATGTGTTGTGGGGAATTTCTGAAGGTCTGTCTGTATTTACTCAATATACCCAATCACAGATTTTTATTTATTTATGTATTTTTTTAGCTGATAAGATGTGGAATATAGCACACAAGTCAAATGGACCACTTGCATCAAATTGTTATGGTGCTTTTTTTGTCATTTCTGAAACTTAATAGCATTAAAAAAAGCGAAACGCACTTTCTACAGAATTTCTACTTTTGAAAAAGACATGACAATGGAATATTTTTTGGGGGTTAATTATTCCTTTGCATTTTTCCTTTCTGTTCCTAAAGATCCTGTCTAGGGTAGTTTGGCTCAGCTGTTCAGCAATGAGCCAAAACTGATCATAACTTAGTCAGTTATGTAAAACTGTAGATTGGTCTAATTTAAACTGAAAAATAAGACTGATTACTCCTTGGCAAACTGCTAGTTGTTCAAACTAGTTCCTAAGACATAGTAACTAAGCATAGTGACTAAGTTTATGCAACTAAAATTACCTAACAATTAACAGTTGTGTTTTTATAACAGTGTTAACAAAGATGTATTATATATGTAGAATATTTTAGTTGATGCATGAACTAATGGGACGTTATTGTAAAGCGCTTCACTTACTCAGAGTGTTGTTTGTCAGGCCCGGAGTTTCCTGAACCCAGAAGACGTCCTGAAAGGAGACGTGCAGGAGAGCCTCCAGCGAGTGCAGACGGCTGTAGATGTGCTCACATACTTCAGGAACACATACGAGGACCGACGGGCCAACCTGGGTCAGTACCAGAGGCCCGAGAACACGGTTCTGCCCTGGGACTTCTCCCCACTCATGGTGTTTGTTGGGCTGGAGCACTTCATGAAGAGACTGAGAGCAATCGAAGTAAGATAGACTTTTTCATGTACATGTTCACATACAGTCAAATTACTCAGACACCAGATATCATTTGCACTAGTGTGTGCAGGACACTATAGTTCATTTCTGTGAGTGAGGAGAGCAAAATAAATTAAACTGTGTCATATTATACCCAAAAATTCTTCATACAGTGACTACCAATAACATTTATAAAAAAATTGGACTAAAAATTATGCAGACACTTTGACCTGAACATGTTTTGCTGAAGTGTTTTTATTTATTTATTGCAAATGCAACCCTGTTGGTATTATCTAATTGAGTAGTTAAATTTACCAGCTGACAGATATTCAACATAGTTCATGTGTGAGACAGTCTAACAGAAGGATGGACAAAACCTGTGTGTGTGTGTGTGTGTGTGTGTGTGTGTGTGTGTGTGTGTGTGTGTGTGTGTGTGTGAGAGAGAGTGTGAGAGACAGTCTAACAGAAGGATGGACAAAACCTGTCAAATATCAACTGAGTTCTGTCATATTTTATTACCATTCTCTAAACTATAGAATAAACTGATAATGTGAGAAATGTTCTGGGAGTCTGAATAAATGTTGGTCTGACTGTATATGTAATTGTGCATAGAGTATGCTTGGGCCCTAAGCCCGGGGGGCATATATAACCGCATTATATGAAGGAGTGATATTATATGAAGACAATGTTGTCTTGTTCTTTTTCATTGTCCCTGTCTAGACTCTCCTGCTGACTGTAGTTGACATGATGAAGCTGGAGAAGGTCGAGTTTGGAGGGATTCAAGGAAAGTCTCTCTGCCATAAAGTCCAGCACTTACACGCATCCTTCTTGGAGAAATACAAGACTTTCTCAGAGAAGCCGTACGACTGCCTCGACGTTTGTAATTTGGTAAGTGGGCAACTTCTGCAACAGCACGCAACAAACGCACAGATGACATTGAGGTTGCGTGATTAAAAGGTGCTTGTTTGTAGGAGTTTGAAGCAGATTTAATGAAGCTCCAGCTCACTGTGGACGGCTCTGACCAGCAATTGGGTGCAATCTTTGGTCATGCTTTTGATGATGCTTCTGGACTGGAGGAAGCTTTCAAGGTGGGCAACACTTTCTGTTAGTGTGAAAATACAATTATGTTGCGAAAGCGTTTTTTGGTGTGGAGCTGCACTCATGCTCCTTGGGACATTATACAGACAGTTTCAGAGCTTTGTTCTGTCTTTAATGAGTTAGATACCTGCATATTATCAAGTCCCAATCAGGAACGCAGCCTGTATTTTAAGACTGGAATGCACACAAATCTCCACGGACTCAAGATCTTTAACAGAGCTCAGTTTGAACCCTGCCGGAGAAGAAAACACACTTTAGGGTCTTTTTTATTTTTGAGTTTTTTATTTATATAGTTGTACTTGCAGCGAGCAGAGTATTCCACCCTGGAACATGTTTTCATTACTAGCTTATTTGATTTTGGCAGTTGATAGTGCAGTGAACCATAACAATAAAAAGTATGTCTTTGGTGGAAAGCATTTTTGTTTATTGTTTTTTCAATACAAAAATGACAACGGAGTTTCATAGAGTCTCTGCTTGGCAGGTTTTGTTCATGTTTGGCAGACTGTTGGAACGACCCCTGATAGCAGCCGATGCTCAGACTAGATATCCCAGGCTGATCAAAATGTTTGATGAGGAACTGGAATGTTGCAAGATGATCTTCAAAAATCAGATGCAGAAAGAGGAAGCCCAGGGTTCGGTCTTCATCTTCATTATCGACATGTAACATCACTGGGGTGTTTGTTATGATCTTATCTTGTGTTTGTAACTGTTTATTGGTCTTCCAGGTTACTCTCCTGTCTTCAAGAACATGCCTGTGGTTTCTGGAGGATTGAGATTTGTCCAACAATTGCAGGAACGCATACAAAGCCCTTACGATAACTTCAGATTCATCAACTACCCGTAAATAACTACCCGTTATGCTTTGTGTTTTTTGTTGTTGAGAAGGCTTGATTGGGAATCACCCAACAGTTTGTTTTCTTCATTAAACATCTTCTTTGTTTGTGTTATGATAGGTGTCTAGAGTCTGTGGATGGAAAGGAGGTGATCGAGAAATACGATGAGCTGATGCAGCAATTCAAACGGTCAGTTTATATTACATACACAAGGGCTATATATACACAGCGGGCTAATAGGCCAACAAGACACACACAGAACATATGACTATATATATATATATGGGGTGGGTGATATGACCAAAATCTTATATCTGTCAGGATCACCAGTGAGAGTGCCCGTCATTACCACCAGAGGGCACTCCACTCCAGACTATTGTCATTCCCTCAGGAAACTACATTTCCCATAATCTATGTCTGTGCTTTGAGAATGGACCTTAAAATGTGTCTTTTATACATGAAGGCTCGGCTAAACAGGCCAATAAGAGACAACTATTATTCCTTTTAATTATACAAATGCCAGATTAAAACAATTCCAAATGTATAAAACCGATCAGAGATCAGATAAAACCGCTGGGGGCGATCGCAGTGAGTCCGCGTGATGCATGAGTTCACAGACATCATCGACCCCCAGCGGTGAACCATTGCTATTTAGAAATGTTTCGGAACAGTTATGATGTAACAAAGCCTCGTTTACTGAAATTACATGGCAAATATAAGTTAGCTTCTTCCTTCTCCTTTTTTTTTCTATATTTTTTTCTTTTCTTTTGAACATGCTGAGATTTTGTTCTTATTATTTTTTGTTAAAATAATGTTTCATGTTCTGAAGAGGAAAAAGAAAAGAAAATATTTTTTTATTATTCATTCATTCATTCATTCATTCACATGATTTTGGCAGTTTGATACGCGGATTGAACCACTGATTCGAAACAAAAGATTTGTAAAGGTTTCGAAGCTTCATAAAGCAGTGTTTCGAAAACGCCCATATGTTTACATAAATGTTTTCAATGTCGGTTTTTGTCCAAATAAATCCCTAGCATCTTAAATCCCTGTTACTAATCTTGTTTATTTTCATTGCGTGTCCCAGTTTATACTAAGATGAACAATTTTTATTTATCCAATATATAGACCACTATGATCCGCCTTTGTTAAAATAAATGGGCCTTTTTATTGAAGGACCGATATATTCTCTGCTGCAAGCGTGAGCATCGAGGTGTAAGTAGAAGATATGCTGGTATTGCTGAGGGGCCTTCTGGCTCTACATGAAATAAACAAATAAACATGATTTATTTGCTCATTTAAGGCGCTAGTGTCTGTAGATTATTACTTCAGGGTCTCATTTTCTCCAATTATGCGCAATGCTTCCATAGCACGTCATGAGCAATGGTTTTGTATAGCGTAGCTAACGCAAGAACGCACGCGACTGCCCACAGAGTGTTACATGAGCGTCTGTATGTGTAACCAAGGACTTATTCATGTGTGTGTTTTGCGTGCAGTTTCCCTTCATATGAGAAACTAATTATGCAGTTCCCAAGGAGCCAGATCTGCAAAATTAAGCCCCCTCGTTAGATGATGGTAATCACTGGTGTTGCGTAAACACAATTTAGCCGGAGATGTTATTGGTATCTCTTGTCATATTATCTTGACACTGAGATGTATGACCTAAAGTGAAGCAAAGCGATATTTGATTTCGTGGACCGCAGCTCTGCAGCTGTAATAAGACGATCAACACCACAACAATCCAATAAAGGCCAGAGTGTACAGTCTCTCACAATTGGCCTATAAAGAGATTACTGTAACAGTACAGGGAGCCGACGTGCGTTCGTGATGAACGCTGAGCTGTGGTCAGAACCAGCAATCTTTCTCACGCACACGCAATCCTACTTGGATAAGGGTTTTATGCTGGAGGAGTGTAATCTGTAATGTGTTCAAGATTGAGATTTGAATACTTAAGAATTTGCCTGTTCAGAGCTGTGATGTGTTCACAGGAATCCAGGGATCCTGGTCTATCCCATTCCCGATCCCGATCCCTCGACGGTCCTTTGAATAATATACCTCAACTACATTATCTAATAATTTACTCTGCCAAAAGAAGATGTTTGAGAAAATGTCCGAGCTGCTCTTTTCCAAACAGCGAAGGTTTATACTGATTTATACTGTCAAGGTCCAGTAAGGAACACAATGCATTAAAATGGATTTATGCATTATGCATTAAAAGTGGTCTATATACGGCTTTATATTCCAAGTCCTCTGAACATACTTAAGTTCATGCCATTATTTACTGATTACATTTCCCTCCAACGCAACTGGAAAATCTAATTTGCGATTGTATTTGCTGCAAAAATGCCGCCTTTAGAAGCGTTGTGCAATGCTAGACATCTGAGATTTGAGAGATTCTGTAGAGGAAGAAAATACCAGCTTCAGTTCAGATTTGTGTGGCTTTATTGCACACAAGTTGCATGCATTACTTGTAATTTTTTTAATAAAGCACCACCAATGTTTGATGTATGAAGAGCAACTATTCACTGAAATCCTTCATTTTGGCATACATAAAAAAAAAACGTCAGTAATTATCTTTTTTTTCAGATACTCCTCCAAACTGTATGACATCTGGACCAGCTCTGTGGCCGAGAAGTCACAGTTTAATCTCGAGAAGCCGCTGATATCCCGAGAGCACCGCACAAGACTCATCTCCGTCAACTTCAGTCCGCAGGTCTCTTATGCATGCGTGTGCTCAGTATGTTAATGTTGTTATCCACGGGCTCCAGTTCCAGCAGTGAACGTGAGTGTTGTCTGGTCCTGTAGCTGGTGTCGGTCCTGCGGGAGGTGAAGTACCTGAAGGCCAGACAGGCTGAAGCCATCCCAGATATGGCTGATGACCTCTATTCCAAAAGGGAGTTGCTGTGGCAGTATGTGGCCAATCTGGAGCTCACGACCAGCTGGTACAACAAAGTGATGAGCAACGTGTTAGAGGTGGAGATGCCACTGATCCAGGGCCAGCTGACAGACATCGATGCCAAGCTGAAAGAAGCGGAGAACAGCCTCTGCTGGACTGGCCAAGGTAGAGCTATTGGATGTACACCAGCAGATCTATTAATCTACACACGTCAGTGTGATGCAATCATCATGAGCACTCAAACCTGCCTAAACATCAGCTTCCTTCAGTCCACACTATGGCAACACACGTATGTCAGTGATATCTGGCAGCTAATACGAACATTTTCCATAAAATATTTCAGACAAATCTCTTTTTTGTGGTTCACAGCACTTATTATGGTAACACTTTACAATAAGGTTCATTAGTTAACATTAGTTATGTATTAACTAACATTAAGCAATACATTTGTTACAGTATTTATTCATTTTTTGTTAATGTTAGTTAATAAAAAACAGCTGTTTATTGTTTGTTCATGTTAGTTCACAATACATTAACTAACGTTAACAAATACAACCTTTGATTTTACAACAAATACAACGTATTAGTAAATGTTGAAATTAATATTAACTCAGATTAATGAATGCTGTAGAAGTATTGTTCATGCTTACTTCATGTTAACTAATGAACCTTATTGGAAAGTGTTACCTTATTATATAGCTCTGATCAAAAAACTTTAATCAGTTTGTGTTTTTATTTTATGATTGAGGTATATTATATTTTAGTATTCTTATTTTTTTATACGCTACAAAATAAAGCCTGTTTGTCTTGTTTCTTATCGAGCTTTTTGTACTTTGTTAAAAGAATAGTTCACTGTCATGTTCCTAACCCGTATGATTTCTTTCTTCGACCGACGAGAAAGCAGATGTTTAGCAGAATGTTCATGCTGCTCTTTACAACGCCAGTGAACATACCACAAATTACCTTTGCAAATGATCATGTTGTCAGAATTGAAGGACATGATAATCCACTCTTTTGATGTATAATACTCTAACTAAAAGGTCTACCTTTCTAATGTGTTAGGAATTTGGGAATACATCCAGGACAAACGTGAGATGGTGCATGACTTGGAGCAGCGGCTACAGAGGACTAAGGACAATGTGGAGGAGATCCAGACTATCATGAAGAGCTGGACTACGCCCGTGTTTGAAAGGAAGGAGGGGAAGAAAGATACCCTGTTAAACCTGGACGATAAGACCGAGCGTCTGGAGAGAACGTACAACCACATCCGTGCCTCAGGAGCCAAGATCCATCTGTTGCTGAAGGTATGCTGTGATCCGTCACATGACAACTGACAAAGTGACGCATGCTAAAGGAGCAATTCACCATTTCTTTTGTTTTTATTTTGTTTCAGGACAATTTGTCACTCTTTAAAGCAGACCCGTCGTCTGCACAGTGGAGGATTTATGTGGAATACATTGATGAAATGCTCATCGATGGTTTCTTCGATGCTATTGAGAGCTCCCTCAAGTTCTTCATGGAAAACACAGGTGTGCTTTCTAATTATCTTTTAAGCCTCACTAAAAGTAATTATAGGGGTTTCCCTAGACGTTCCTACCACTGCAGATTGATTATTCCTCTCACGCATCCCCTGAACAGACCCGAAGGCTGGCTTCGACCCGCTCTTCGAGGCCCAGCTGTGTCTGCAGGCTCCCGAGATCATCTTCCGCCCGTCTCTGGAGTTTGAGGCTTCAGACGGCTTCCCTCATCTGGTGGAGAGCCTCGTCAATGATGTCTTTAGGATCTCCACGCTTGTGCCACGGTTATCGGAGCACATTGGTTTCCCACACTATCAGGTGCTGATGCCAAACAGATCACGTCACCTGGGTTTAGCTGTGAATACACTCAGAGTCCTGTATTGTCTTCTGTAAAGTCATCGGGAAAGGTGTTTAATCCATTTCACATGATAAGGTTGGAGGGGAAGTGTTAAAAAGTGAGAAGGTCATCTGAAAATGAGTCATTTCAAAGGCAGATCAAGTCATTCCCGGAAAACAAAAATATATTCAAAAATGTTTTGCTACCATTTGGTACCATTAAGTTAAGTTATAAAATGCTATCTCTGAATATTTTATAAATGTTCAAAATGTCCATAAATGTTCATAATGTTTTTAAAACATTAAACAAACATTCCATTGTATATATTTTGAATGTTCTCTGACAGTTCTGCAGCAAGTAGCAACATTTAAAAACGTTAGACGAACGTCCAACTAAACCATTTTAGGAAAATGTTCCACGAATGATCTAAATGATGTGTTAGTGCTAACATTTAGAGAACATTATTAAAGACCAGATAACTCTGAACCAACGTTTTATTACATTTCTGGAAGAATGTTTGTTCATAACTTTGAGAGAACTTTGCCACAACGTTAGCTAGAGTTCTGAGAACGACCTCTATATGCTGGTTTTAAAAAAACTTGTGCACAATGAAACCAGAAACGTATTAAAACATATTCATGTTATTTACAATCGTATATATTGACATAGTGTCTTGTTCCTTCAGGCTGATATGGAGGACATGGTGGATTTGGCGGGAATGAGGCAAATTCTCATGGAGCGTGTGAAGAAAATCATGGGAAAGTGCCTTGAGTACCGCAACACCCTCGAGCACTACGCCTACCTGTACGTGGACGACCGAGCGGAGTTCATGCAGCAGTTCCTGCTGTACGGCCACATCCTCACGAGCGAGGAGATCGAGGCCCACGCGGAGCACGGCGTCCCAGAAACCCCTCCGGCGCTCGAGCACTTCCGCCAGCAGGTCGACTCGTACGAGCGGCTGTATGAAGAAGTGCAGCGTCTGCAGCCCGTACATGTGTTCGAGGGCTGGATGAGGGTCGACGCTCGGGCCTTTAAGTCTGCCCTGCTCAACGTCATCAAGAAGTGGAGCTTGATGTTCAAACAGCATCTTATTGATCATGTCACGAACAGGTAAAAGCACTGAGTACATCATTCCAGGACTAATGTGATAATCAGAGGCAATTGAAGGTGCAAAATGCTCTGCCTGATTTCGTACAAGATGCTTTAAGTGCTTGAATTTGACTTTTTTAAATTTAAGTCTTGACCCATTTTTCTGAAAAGGTGCTTGAATTATTGAAAGACAGTAGGCTATTCATTGTATTGATAAAACAATCTTTACACCCATCCGATCTTGATAGAGCCATTTCACATATACGAGCGAGATCTTGCTCATATAATTATTCAAGTATATTATACAGCTTTCATTCTTCAGTCAGGGTTATATATATATATATATACAAGGGAGAAAAATCAGTTTGAATATGGAAAGCAATATCTTTTTCATAGTATCCTTTTAATAGTTAAAGTTACCGCAGTCGTTGCATGTGCTGCACTTTATCTGTTTTATTTAATTTTTTTATTGATCTATTTACCTTTTTTATCATTTGAAAGATATTGCTTGATAAGTGAGATCTCTGATTGTTGTCCTCGAAAACCAAAAAAGTAGTGCTTAAAAGTCCTTGAAAGTTTTGGAGTTTAGTTTTACAGTCTCTGAACCCTGTTTTGCTCTGCGTGCCATGTGGTGTTCAGTCTGTCTGACCTGGAGGAGTTCATCCGAGTGACTGAGACCGGCTTTGGGAAGAGAGTGGAGGAGGGCGACTATGACGGCCTGAAGGAGATCATGGGTTTCCTGATGGGGGTGAAGGACCGGCAGAGCGCTACAGACGAGATGTTCGAGCCTCTGCAACACACCATCGATCTGCTGAAGACTTATGAACAAGAGCTCCCAGATGTAGTGTACAAGCAGCTAGAGGTAAGTGTCTCCATCAAATATTGATAGTGTGGCCTCTGAGGGAAAGTCTTACTGAACGCTGATGGATAAAGCCATTCAATTGCTTAATTGCGGCTTAGAACTCCTAGGGTTTAGAATGACGATCTTGAAACTTTATTAGAAAAAAAAATTACTAATAGATATCACCATACTTCACTAGTTGATTGATGACATTAATAATTGCAAAAAAAAATTGTATTACAAGTTTTCTGAAATGCTATTTAGATATGCAAATGAGGCGTTATCTAATTAAATATGCACTAAATTGCATACATTTCTAGAACAGAAATCTGAACATTGGATGAAGTCAGGTTCAAAATTCTTGTTTATTTTTTTAATATTTTAGAGTCTATTAAGGTTTTTCAGAGGGGGTTTTGGATGTCTCTATTTATCAGTGCACAAATCGGCAAATACTGTCAACAGCCAAAATAAATACATTTTCACCATTTATTTAGGAATAAAATGTTGTATTAAATCAGGAAAATTATATATGAACAAACCCCTCTGTAAAAACCTTCAGAATATAGATAAGAATAAAACTGTAAGGTTTAGTGTATGTAAGTGTCACTGAAGTGGAGATTTATGGCTCAATGTAGGAGGACAAACTCATTTTGAGAAACGGCCTTTAAAGACACTGTAATTTAAATCTACAGATGCAGTTAGATAAAGTGCTCTAGAGGAGACAGTTAAAGGTGTATTGTGGATTTTTTCTTTACACTAGTCTGAAAAAAACACTATGAAAAGCCAAAAAGCCCATAATCTCAAAGTTGAAAGAAAAAACTCAAAAACTGCCTGAAGTGTCTGGCCTTTATACGCTAGTGGCTAACATCATGCTAGTGGTTCTCATCATATCTGCTGGTGTTCTCAGCATGGCATTGCTCTGTGTGTGTTTGCTGGACAGGTGCTGCCGGAGAAGTGGACCAACATGAAGAAGCAGGCCGTGGGGGTGAAGCAGCACGTGGCCCCGCTGCAGGCTAGCGAGGTGGCCAACCTGCGCAGGAAATGTGCCGCGTTCGATGTGGAGCAACACACCTTCAGGGAGCAGTTCCGCAAGAACGACTTCTTCCGGTACAGCACATGCATACGAAGAGTCTCTGAGAATGAGAATTGTTTCAAAGCAGCTTCATAGTATTAAACAGGACAATTACAGAATCAATGATGCAAACTTCATCAAATATGAGACAAATTCAAATTTTAAAGCTAGCATTGATATAGTGTTGATATTCTGCTTACGTCTGTTCAATGTGGATCTAGTTCAGATCGATATATGTGTGAAATCCATAGAATGTAAAAATATGTGTGCGTAGTGTTTCTGAAGATTGTTTTTGAAGCCCAAAGTGGAGCCATCTTGGCAACTCGTCACTCCCGTATAAAGGAAAATGGGCAAAGAGGCGGATTAGCTGAGGTGACGTGATGCTAACGCTAGCACACAAACTGCTAGCAGTGACATCAGCGGCAATCCACCTGTCACTCAAGTGGCCTCGCCCTTAATTATGCAGACATTTAAGGCTTAATACAGTTTAAATGGATGAGTTATAAAAAAATAAAAATAACCCCCCCCCCCAGTGAGCCAATGAGCTAATGAGCTCTATAGACCAAAACCACTTTTTGCACCAGTCTGTAAACAAATATTTTTCTGCTGTAAAGTGGGGCAGTTTAACATGGGCGTCAATGGGATTGAGTCTCTTTTGCCCCTAGTGGCCAGTCGATGAACTGCAGTTTTGGATTCGAGAGAGACCGGAAGGTTGCAGCTTGGTGAAATCTGGTCTCCATTTGTTTTCAGATTTGACTGTGTGAATGCGCACGAGATGCTGGACTCCGCACACGAACAAATCCAGGAGATGGACACTATGATGGCTGGGCTCATTGAGTCGGCTAACCTCTTTGAAGTGAACATATCAGACTATAAACAGCTGAAGCAGTGCCGAAAAGAGCTGCCCATCCTCAAGGAGCTGTGGGATCTGGTGCTGGTGGTGCAGTCGTGTCTGGACGCCTGGCAGACCACGCCCTGGAGGCAGATCAACGTGGATGACATGGAGATGGAGTGCAAGCGCTTCTCCAAAGAGCTGCGCGGGCTGGACAAAGAGGCTCGCTCGTGGGACGCCTTCAGCGGACTCGACGGCACCGTGAAGAACACCCTGATCTCGCTGAGAGCCGTCGCCGAGCTCCAGAACCCGGCCATCCGGGCGCGCCACTGGCTCCAGCTGATGAACGCCACCGGGGTCCACTTCACCATGGACCAGGACACCACGCTGGCCGACCTGCTGCGCCTCAACCTGCACCACTTCGAGGACGAGGTGCGGGGCATCGTGGACCGGGCCGTGAAGGAGATGGGCATGGAGAAGGTGCTGGGCGAGCTGGACGCCACCTGGACCAGCATGGCCTTCGACTTCGAGCCTCACCCGCGCACTGAGATCCCTCTGCTCAAGTCCAACGAAGAGCTCATCGAAACGCTGGAGGACAACCAGGTGCAGCTGCAGAACCTCATGACATCCAAGTACATCGCGTTCTTCTTGGAGGAAGTTTCCACGTGGCAGAGAAAGCTCTCGGTGACCGACTCCGTGATCTCCATCTGGTTTGAAGTGCAGAGGACTTGGTCTCACCTGGAGAGCATCTTTATCGGATCGGATGACATTCGCTCTCAGCTACCCGAGGTCGGCTTTGCTGATGTGTTTCTATTATTATTCATTGTTTCTTGACTGAAAACGTATCTTGCCCTCGAATAGCCACTCAACACACATGTAAAAACAGCCGGAATAGTTAAGAAGGAAATGTGAAACAGACTTTAATGGAGAAAGATTTGAGTAGCATCTTGTCCTGCCCTCTGGCAGTCTATTCATAGATCTAGATGAGAGATGAAAATGCTTTTGGCCGAAAACATTTGGATAATTACTGCTGGGCGCCTGCGGCCCGAGACACAGATGTGCTTCAGAATGTCAGAGGGTTTTCTGAGGTTTCTCTTTATGGCGAACTAAGTAGTCTTGCCTCACTCTCTCATGAATGTCTCCACAGGACTCCAAACGCTTCGACGGTATCGATATTGATTTTAAAGAGCTGGCACTGGATGCCAGGAAAACACCGAACGTTGTGGAGGCCACCAATAAACCTGGGCTCTACAGCAAACTAGAGGACATGCAGAGCAGGTGTGCAGCTGATTACCTGCGGAAGGCAGAGGAGTAGCCGACTCCAGACCTTCCCATATTCTTTTCTTTCCTACATGAGAGATATTAGGCAGAATGCTTGACCTGCTCTTTTCCTTAAAACAAAAGCTGATGCTGATTTAACACCAAGGACGAGAACTATAACGATACACAGAAACTATAGCTTTAAAGTTTAAATAATTGCTCTGAAGGCCTGACCACAACAAAGACAATGACTAATTCTACGAAAATAGAGTAGTCCATAATTATAACGATAAAGATTAAGAGGAACAACATCGTTCAAATCACTTTCAGAGCGATGGACAATACAACATTGACAGCCAATCAGAATCCGTCCTGCTTTAAGAGCTTTTAAAGTGACAAAAGCAACATTAAACAGACGACAAAACTGCAGCGTGTTTATAATAAACAGAACATTATAATAAACAGGTGTAGGTGCTAATATCATTTTAGAGCTCACACTTTACAATAAGGTTCATTAGTTAACTTTTGTTAATGTAGTAACTAACATGAAACTAACAATGAGCAATACATGTGTTACAGTATTTGTTCATCTTTGTTAATTTTATTTCAAATACAGCTGTTCAATGTTTGTTCATGTAAGTTCACAGTGCAGTAACTAATGTTAACAAGATTTTAATAAAGTATTAGTAAATGTTGAAATTAACATGAACAAAGGTTAATAAATGCTGTAGAAGTGCAGTTCATTATTAGTTCATGCTAACTAATGTAGTTAACTTATGTTAAAGTGTTACCATTATAGTTGTAGTTATGTGTTATTTGTAGTTCCTCGTATAATATTCCTAATATAGTTATTAGTTATTATCGTTGATGTGGATGCTAGTTATCGTTATAGCTGTTCTTGGTGTGGGTTAGCAAGCATTAGAGAGGTCAAATAAAGCATCATGAATGTACAATACAGTTGTTCATACGACCTGCACTCTGACACTTATTCTGAAGCCATAGCAGAAGTGTGTCTTTATTCACTGACAGTTCTCACAAATTTCATTCAAACTCATAATCAATTAAAAATGGCACATTTTAACACTTTCTTGATGGCATTTATTTCTAGTGCATCATGTGACTGACTCATGTGTAAACTATTCACACCGTGTCCCATGATGCTTTGCACTGAGAGAGTGAAAGTCATTGCACCTGTTCTTGCAGATTGTCTCTGTGTGAAAAAGCCCTGGCGGAGTATCTGGACACCAAACGCTTGGCCTTTCCACGCTTCTACTTCATCTCCTCAGCGGACCTGCTCGACATCCTGTCCAGCGGCACTGACCCGCACCAGGTACAGCACACCTACGTCACCTAGCAGACAACCGTCCTGGTCACGCCACATGTGTGTGTGTGCTGTAATGTTGCAGCACTAAGGATAAGCTGTGCTTATTTGCCTTGTGCACACACTAGATGGCAGTGTTGATTCCTGCTCCCCAAATTGTCTTGAAGGCAAATTTGAAGTTTCCATATGTCACATTAGGACAGACTTCGACCGAAACAGCAGCTGTGCAGTTGTGAAGCCTTGCGTTTCCCCCTCAGGTTCAGAAACATCTCTCAAAGTTGTTTGACAATATGGCGAGGTTGAAGTTTGAGACGGACGGCGACGGCAAACTCACCAAGACGGGGCTGGGCATGTTCAGCAAGGAGGACGAGTACGTTCCCTTCAGCCAGCCCTGCGACTGCACCGGGCAGGTACAGCACACCTTACCCACAATGCACCAGCAATCATCAGGAGGGCAATTAGAGGAGTTTGTTTACAGAGACACTGCAGCGTACTGTTTACTAAAGGCATTTTAATTAGGGCTGAAATGACACCTCAAATCATGCTCTCTGTTGAGGAGACGTGCGTTTACTCTTCTAACTGACTAACATAAATCAGGGAAATAACCCCATAGATTTAACCTGAGTCCAGAACATCAGAGCCCCAGAAAACCTCTAGCTCTTTCCACAGGCAAACACTTGCTTCAGAATAATGTATAAATGTAGTTATGTTTGGAGGATGTGCTGCGATACTGCTGTGGTTTACGCCTCTATCTAATCCTGCTGCCGAAGTTCTGTATCCTTGTGGAGTTTTCCTCCAGCGCTGCTCAAACATCTGCTTATGGATTAGACACATGCGTACATATTTGTAGTGGAACTAATTTACAGTATTAGGCTTCTGACAAGCTTCTCATGGCACTGGAGTGGTTTAATGCGTGGAGCTGTGCTTGTGCAGGTGGAAGTGTGGCTGAACCGTGTTCTGGACGCCATGCGTGACACTGTGCGCCACGAGATGACCGAGGCCGTGGCGGCCTATACAGAGAAGCCCAGGGAACAGTGGCTCTTCGACTATCCAGCTCAGGTATTTCCTCTGACACTAACTCAGCGCTTCCAAACATCCCATGGCTGATTATCTCTGAATATGTATGAGGAAATAGAATTGCTGCATAGAATTAAGATATTGAGGGATATTTCTGGCAGTAGTGCTACATACGAGCCCGAGGGAATGTCTGCATGTGCTCACAGAATGAAGGCTGTTTTTTGGGTGTTCGCAGTTTGCCTAATAGCAACGGGGCCACAGTGGATGTATGTGTCTAAATCATGATTATTCATTTTATATAGTGGGTGCAAACGTCTGAGACCCGGAAATGGGATTCAAAGTCTCATTTAAACCTGTGAATAAAAATTGCAGGGATTTGAAGAATGTTATGACAAAAATGTTATGACAGAAGACATTCTTCTGGTCACTAATCGAATCAGCAAATTTGTGACGTTGACAATTTCCTTTGTACCTTCGCAAACTAAACAATCAGTTATGAACATGTTTTAATTTCTGAATTAAAAATTAATTTTGATGTTTCTTTGGAAGTGTAAAGTCAAAAATGTCGGAGTGAAATGTCTGTCTGGATGTCATAATGAATACAAAAGGAGGACATTCTTGAAAATAAAAAGTATTTTGCCATTATAATTTTTTCTTTTCTTTTTTTTACAAATAACCAAATTACAAGCAATTCCACAAATAAATACAATAGAACAAGATACAAATGAGAGAAACTGTGCTTTTCAGGTTTCTCAGGTAGGTCTAACAGAAGGTAAATATAAAATAACACTGCATAGTCTTCACTGTACAAATTACATATAGATTCATCCTTATACAAAAAAATAATAATTTTGTTGTTGTTTGAATAACATTAATGACAGACAGCAGCAGGAATATTAGGCTGCTGTCACTTTAAGTTAATGGACATTTCTAATATACTGATACACATGCGTTTTCTTTCTCAACTGTTTACGTTCACTTAAAACATGTTTACTAGGATATTTTGAAATAATTGTGTCTGTATTTGTCCGTTCATGCACAAACAGCACTTAGATTGGCAAGGCTTAAAACATGTGCGACTGATAAAGTTTCGTGATGATTCAGTTCCGCATGTATATTTATATAGTATATATTGCATCAATACATTATATAGGTTTTCATCTGTTTTTCTTACACCTTGAATACATGTGTGTGCATATTACATTTGATTACCTTTTACTTGGACACAAGTATGTCATTGACCCACATACTGTACCAAACACGAAGACATCCTGACATCAATGTGAAACTTTTCACTCGTTGTGCTGATAATATCATTTGTAATAACACCAACTGTAATAATCAGCACAATGCTAATCAGCTGTGTGTATTTCCACAGGTGGCTCTTACCTGCACTCAGATCTGGTGGTCGACTGATGTAGGTATTGCGTTCTCCAGTCTGGAGCAGAGATATGAGAACGCAATGAAGGAACACTATAAAAAGCAAGTGAGTCAGTTAAACACCCTCATCACGATGCTGATTGGCCAGCTCACTCCTGGAGACCGGCAGAAAGTCATGACCATCTGCACCATTGACGTCCATGCGAGAGACGTGGTGGACAAAATCATTGTGCAGAAGGTACAGCTATTTGTCTGCATCTCGTCCGCCCATATCAAGTGTTGTTTCCCTCAGATTCCTGCAGATGAGCTGAGCCCACACATGCATTAGGGGTCTCATAAGAGAATATTCAATTCTGCCTCTATTCACACAATTTGCCAGCATAATGAAAGTCTCGATGTGCTCTCCTGTGATTTACTCATATCTTGGTCTCACTTGAAGGCCCACGGTTCTGTAGAATAGAAGTCAGATTGGCTTGAGGCCTTTTCACATGACTGGCATCAGGGTTTTAACGTGGCTTTGACCTCTGCATTGCAGACAGCGTCACTGGAAGGTGATTGTGGGCGATTGCTCAGTAGCTAGAAGGCAGGGTTAGAGCACATTAAACAGTGAAATCATGTATTTGAGCTTAGAACTGGAAAAACTCCTGAATATTGAAAGAGAAAACAACTTGTGCATGAACGCTTATAAATATTAAATACTGTATTTTTGTTAACGAAACATGATCTTATTTCTGTAATCAATTGATCTGAGTTCTAAAACTAAACAGTAATAATGAATTTTCTCTCCTGATCGTGTGAAGGGACATTCATAAACACTACTAGAATCTGAATTTATTCCAAACGCATTGCATACGTCATGTGAATCATTGGTGGCCTTCAGAAGTAGAGATGGTTTGAACTTTGAACAGCACGATGCGATGCTTGACTGAAGCGTGAGTCATGTGGAAAGGCCTTCAGGCTTCTCATAAGAGAATATTCAATTCTGCCTCTATTCACTCCATTTGCCAGCATAATGAAAGTCTCGATGTGCTCTCCTGCGATTGCTCATATTGTGTTCTCACCGGAAGGCCTGCTGCTAATCCTTCACACTCCTCTCCCTCAGGTGGAGAGCTCTCAGGCCTTCCTCTGGCTGTCCCAGCTCCGCCACCGCTGGGGCGAGAAGGAGAAGCACTGCTTCGCCAACATCTGCGACGCACAGTTCCTCTACTCATACGAGTATCTGGGCAACACTCCTCGATTAGTCATCACTCCGCTCACAGACAGGTGAGACGCCCTGACGGACAGCTTTAGGTGTGAGGGACTCGTTTTGAACATCTTCACAGAGACACCGGAGCCCATTAAACCGTGAGCGTCCCGTCGGATGGCCTTGTGGTCTTAAAGAAGACAGGTTGCTCGGGAGGATCTGTCTCGAGCGCTCGACCCTTTGAAAGCATGACAAAGCAGAGACGCTCCTGTTTGATGGTCAGATAAATGGCAGTGCAGCTTCCTGAGCATATGGTGCGTCTCTGAGCTCTGCTGACCGAGTCTCACTTCTGTCTTTCATTCTCACTGACGAGAGCGAGTGTGCAGACGGATGACACCGGTGGCACAGATGGCTCCATTTAGATACGCGGCCGCTGAAAGTTATTCATCTGCATAGCCGGCTCACTTTATAGAGTTCTCCTAAAGCTTTAAATTACTTTCCCCAAAAATATTTCCTTTGCTGTTTTGCTCGGGTTATTAAAAAATCAATATTTTAACCTTGCAAGCTTAACAGAAACTCACAGACTTGCATGTTATGAATTAGGGATCATACAAAATTTACACTATTGTTCAAAAGTTTAGGGTTGGAAAGATATTTTTCAAAGGAAGGACGCATTCAATTGATCAAAAGTGACAGTAAAGACATTTATAACGTTAAAAATAATTCTACAGTATTTCAAATAAATGCTGCTCTTTTGAATTTTATATTCATCAAAGAATCTTAACTGTTTTAGATTTTTTCTATATTGATAATAATCATACATGTTTCTTGAGCATCAGATCATCATATTATACTGATTTCTGAAGGATCATGTGACACTGAAGACTGGAGTAATGATGCTGAAAATTCATCTTTCATATACAACATACATAAAACAACATTGATAAACAGCTTTTGAGTACAACACAACACGGTTGATCTGACTCGTAAGCATCAAGAGTCAGACTGTACTAGTCGTGTTGTACATTTTCAATTCCCTTCAAAAAGAATCAGAATCAGATTGTTTTTCCTAGACCAGCAAAGGATGTTGATTCAGGAGCATTGCCTGTTTGTGTAAATTATGTAAACCAGTGCCATCCTTGCTTAGTAATGCGAATGATCTTCTCTGAAGGACTCATCAGGGGTAAAGGCTTGCCAAATATCCTGTGTTTGTTCTTCAAGTCAAGTCAAGAATATTTGTATAGCGCTTTTCACAATACAGATTGTATCAAAGCAGCTTCACAGTATTAAATTAAAATAATAATAAAACGTCCATGTTTGGTAATGCTAATCAATAGTATTATTGATTGATTCATTAAATTGAACATCCCCAACTGAGCAAGCCAAAGGCAACAGTGGCAAGGAAACGAAAAACTCCATCAGGTGACCTAATGGTCTTCGCACAGGTCATCAGTAAATACACCACACGCAATGTGGAATGTAGGGTATAAAAGGTGATCCATTCTGCCAGAACCGAGCCGTTTGCTCAGACTGAGTCTCTGGTCACACCAGCAGCACACTGTGATAACAGGACTTTAGCTGTGGGTGGACAGCTGAGTTTGAGGAACATTTGTGTTGGTGTTTGTTTGCTAAAGCATGTTTTCTCCTCTCGATTACAGATGTTACATCACACTGACCCAGTCTCTTCATCTGGTCATGAGCGGGGCCCCGGCTGGGCCCGCCGGCACCGGCAAAACCGAGACCACCAAGGACCTGGGCCGGGCCCTGGGCATCATGGTCTACGTGTTCAACTGCTCCGAGCAAATGGACTACAAGGTGACCAGAACCAAGAACATCTACATCTACATTTATGCATTTGGCATATGCTTTTATCCACAGTCACATTGCAGTAGAGGAATACAGTTGATCAGTTCATGCATCGAACCCATGATCTCGGGTTCTGCTCCAACGTGTGAACGAATGAACTGTAGCAGTACTGTGTCCCACAATGCAATGGGACTTGAGTGTACTGTAGCAGTAACTGATGCACGAACCCCAGTAAAATATCGCTGTGATTCAGTAAAGAATCATTGATAAATCCGTGTCTGACGGTCATGATGACTGAATACTGGCCTGAGAGTAATATTCCCTGATAATATTTCTGCAGATCATGAGGGTTTTCTATCAGCTGTTTAGAATCAGAACTAGAGATGCCAAATTCACAGATGAATCACTATTTTGATCTAATCGCTAAACTAGTTTGCAAAAAGGTTTGATTAATTGAGTTCACCAACCAAACTCAGTGGCTCGTCTGCAGCAGTCTCTCGCCGTGACGGGATGCTTTATAAACATGAGCAGAAAGAGTGCTGGATGAGGCGATATCTACCTGCAGTTCACGGTACAGAACTCGTCAGAGCCGAGGCAGCTCTTTATTGCTCATGAGTGACTCTGCTCTTCAGGTGAAGACAGTTATGGCCTTCCATAAGAGTATTAGAATATCGGGACATGCTCCTAATAATATTCCTTTTTCAATATAACCAGTGTTGTTTGGATCGGAACAGCTTTTAATCAAGCTCTGAACTCTGTGATGAATCTCTGTGTCCGTGTCATTGCTGTACACCTCGCCTGATGCTGTCCGCCGTCTTATGAGAGATGTCCTAATGTAGCTCGCCCATCATGGGTCCAGCAGATTAGTGAAGCTCTGATGTCAGTATTCTGGCCTCCTCACACCGTAGATGTCATCTTTACTGACTGACCCCTGCAGAGGAGACGGCCTTTCTTCCACCGCAACCAGTCCCATCTGTGTCTGAGACACTGTACATGCATTACACGTAATGCGCATCACATAATCAGATCTCTGTTTTGATGTAACAATGCATTACAAGTAACATGCATTACACAATCACATTGCTTTTTAATGTAACGAGTAAAGTAACGGATTACAAGTACTGCGTATTATTAGGTTACATTTTTCATGTAACTAGTAAAGTAATGCATTACAAGTACCATACATTACATTATCAGATTATTTTTTACATTATTTACATTATTTTTTTATTATTTACAGTTTACTATTTTTTTAAAAGTTTTATTAATTTGCGTAAAACGTTGCATAGACATGCACACACTCATGAGTGTGTTCCTGCTAATGCTCATCCGCCCAGAAACGCCTGCTTAGCATCTGCTGTCCTTGTTGATAAGCTGGAGTTTCAGCGGAGCGAGTACCGTGAGCTCATTTCTAGAAAACAAAAGATTTCCTGCATAATTTTGCGTTATTGTGTTGGTTGCGATTGATGCTTTCCCGTGATGCACTCATGAGTCTCTGGTGTCTCTCCCTCAGTCATGTGGCAACATCTACAAAGGCCTGGCCCAGACCGGAGCCTGGGGCTGCTTCGACGAGTTCAACCGGATCTCGGTGGAGGTGCTGTCTGTGGTGGCGGTGCAGGTGAGAGTTACGGCATCCAGCCGCTCAGAACCAGGGACGCTGTAAAGAAAGATATAGTGCACCAGAAGCACACTGAGGGCATTCTGCCTTTATGATTCGTGCACACCATCTCAAAGTGCCCGGCATCTGGTGTTTGCCATTGAGATTTTATGCCTTGCAATTGAGTTTACGCAGGGAAGCTGAAGACGGTGTGTGCTGTAGCTGTAGTGAACCGGCATCATTATGCTGGCAGACGTCATCTGAACACAATAGCTATTACGAGGACGATGATGATGGTCGTGATTATGATGTGTAGCTGCTCGCCGTTTAGACACATTTAGTTCTGATTCAGTGCGACAGGTTTTAATGGGCAGTTCCTGGAACTGTGCACTCTTTCTTTGAAAGTCAGAAAGCCTCGTCTGAAATGTCAGGACACTGAAAGGTGTTTCTCCCTTGTAATAAAATATGAATTAGCTTTCCTTTTGTAGTGTTTTCAGAGAGCAGCCGTCATGAGGAACAATTTACAGTGACTCAGAACATCAGTGAGGGTTCGAGCCGCTTGTCAGGCACTCAGATGAGCGTCTAACAGGAAGTCCTGTTGTTTAACGTTATACATTTTCAGTAGGAGGACATTTCGTAGTCCACCGACATAGTATTTTTCACAAAGACAGATAGAATCAATTATTCATGTGGTTAAGCTAAAGCAAACAGAAGGAGCTCCAGACGCATCAGTACTGAGAGGAATTAAGCCTGCAGATCTCCATGGGCGGAGGAACAGGTTTGCAGAGGAGTGTCCGCAAGTATGAAGCACTTTGTTTTCATCTTTTCATTTATTATGAACAACGAGACTGTTGTTAACCCAGGCTATTAATGAAATAGGGGACAAACATGATCATTCTGTCTTCATTTACTCACGGTCACGATGCTCAAACCTGTACTGACGCACTTCTTCAGTGGAACACAGTGCGGTGTTTAGCAGAATGTCTGCGCTGCTCTGCTCCACTCAATGCGGAACAGACACGGCACACGATGCTTCGTGTGAGGAAAAGACTGAATTCACTAAAAGTCTTGCTTCACAGAGTTGGTCATCATTCACATTCACTGGCTGTGAAAAAGCAGCCTGGACTTGCTGGTAAATGTTCATATTATTAATTAGCAATGTGGCTTATATATAAAATATAGTCATATATATAAATATATTATGAAAATGTACCTGCAAGTCCAGGCTGCTGTTTATATATACTGTATATATTTATTTATATTTATTATTATCATTATTGAAAAGCGTTTGCTTTTGGGTTCCACAGAACAAAGTCAGTCACATGGTTGCATTAAAATGTTAATAAATGATAACTAAATTTTCATCCTTAGGTAGACTAACCCTGCAAGTTAATATTTCTCAAAAACGTCAGGTGTAGTTTGTCGCGCGCGCCTCATTGCTCTGCTGTCTCAGCTGCTCTTAATGCACGCCTGTGCTTGGCTTAGATGCTTTGCTATAGAACGATATGTAAAATTCATGAAGGCACTATGTAGTGTGGGATTTGGAGTTCACGTAAGGCCATGGCAAAGTAACGCCTCATATCTTATTCCATCAGCACTCAGCAATATGTGACTCATGCTTAATGTTATATGTGTTTATCTGCCTCTAGCTGAACTCTTCAGTGCTGAGCGTCTCAAGCTTGTGTGTTTTGCTGACACTGGACTGATCCACACACCCTGCTCGACTGAACACTCGTGTGACGCATTAATCCGATTAGATCGTTTTTGATTGTCGCTTCATTAAATATTCCATTAAAGCACAACCAAGCCTGTGTCCTGATATAGTGATTAATCTCTGGCCGGTAATTCCTCTCTTTCTCACAATGACCAGTGGCAAATATGAATTTATAACAGAAAATTCAGTTTGATTATTTCACCAAGGTCAGTGCATCGGGCGTTAAAGAAGACATGCCTCTTGTAGAGTGTCCTATACTACGCTTTAGAAGAGTTCGAGAGCGCAACCGTGATCGCTCGCTTCTCAGTGGCCTAGTTTCCGGAAGTATTTTATTTTCCTCTTCGGGATTTATGAAGTTCTTAAAGGGGTCAAGTCTTGGGTTTTTTCTTATATGTGTATATATATATATGTATAATTGTAATATGTTCCTTGAGGTTGACTTATAATGTTTTATTAGGTGTTTTTTGCACAATAAAAACAAACGTGTGGAAAAATGTATATTTGTCTATTTGTGCAGACTGACCATATGGTGTAAGTGAAAGTAAGAAATTGATCGATATAAAGAACTTAATGTTTGCTGACGAAATAGCTTCTCTGGGTAGTGGATTATGGGAAGTTAAACACAGTTCAGTCAGCGAGATGTATCTTCATCTCAGAGCTCATGGCAGATATGACTAAAAAAAGTTTATTGTTGTTAATAAAATGAATGTGATTTCACTTCTCTTGTGCTCTTTTGCACTCTTATGATTTATAATCACTTTCTCTGAAGAGCAAGTAACACATGTTCTGTATCGTTTATATTGTCAACGTCTGATCCATCAGGTCAAAAGTATTCAAGATGCCATTCGAGACAAGAAGAAGCGGTTTAACTTCATGGGCGAGGATGTGAACCTGGTCCCTTCGGTGGGCATCTTCATCACGATGAACCCGGGATACGCCGGCCGGACCGAGCTGCCGGAGAACCTCAAGGCTCTCTTCAGGTGCGCTTCGGTTTCACACATCAGCCTCTGAATCTGCTCATGAGGAGACTGCACTCTTTTATGACAGAGATTTCCACATTTAAATGAATTTTTACTGTCCACATCAAGCAATAAAGAGCTCTGTAGAGTCAGCATTCATAACACATTTGTGACCAGCTATACTTTATGTGTGGCTGCAGACTCGGTGCACACTCGCGCTCCAGGTGTGGTCCTCCATCAGGCTGCTGTTGTTGCCCTTCTATAGGCCTTCAGGTATTGATGGATGGAGCTTTTCTGATGTGATGCCCGAGGCGGTTTGGGTTTGTGGATCAGCGGGTGTCAGTCCCCAGAAGGAGCCAGTTATTAAATAGATGAGAACTGAAAGTACATATTTCACACATACTGCATGATAGTTCACAATGAATGTTTAGGCCTGTAATAAGCCAGGCTGAGATGATATTCTATAGCAGGCTACTTCGTAACATACTTAAAGAGAATACTAAAGGCCAAAACATGGACCGGCGATCACTCATTTTCCCGTTTATTTTCTCCATAGTGATTTATGAAGCTCTCATTTATAAAAATAGTTTTTTAATAATTTTAATGTTCCTTGAGGTTAAAAAAAAACTAAAACATTTTTGCACAAAAAACTAACATATGGGAGGGGTTCGGGAGGATAATTAACATGAGTGGAGAGCACTCAGCAATCAGTGATAAGAGGTGTGTCTGTGTCTGTGTCTGCAGTCCCACCTCAATCCGTGACCGTTCAGCAGCCATTCTGTCTGAGATGATCAGTTTTTAATGTGACTGATCCACCAATCAGAAACGCCTCAGGCATCACATCAGAGAAGCTGTCCATCAGTGCCTGTGTAACGGCAGGCCTATAGTGTCAGCAGCAGTGGCAATGAAACAACCGTGAGCAGGAGACAGCCTGATCTGCATGATTTATGTGCACGCTCACAGTCACGATGTGTGTGTGTGTGTCCTGTGTGTGTGTGTGTGTGTGTGTGTGTGTGTCCTGTGTGTGTGTGTGTCCTGTGTGTGTGTGTGTGTGTGTGTGTGTGTGTGTCCTGTGTGTGTGTGTGTGTCCTGTGTGTGTGTGTGTCCTGTGTGTGTGTGTCCTGTGTGTGTGTGTGTCTCGTGTGTGTGTGTCCTGTGTCGTGTGTGTGTGTGTGTGTGTGTGTGTGTGTGTGTCCTGTAGGCCGTGTGCGATGGTGGTGCCGGACTTCGAGCTCATCTGTGAGATCATGTTGGTGGCCGAGGGTTTCATCGAGGCTCGACTTCTGGCCAGGAAATTCATCACTCTCTATCAGCTCTGCAAAGAGTTGCTCTCCAAACAGGTTGAGAAGTGTTTCTGCTGTTCGCTCTTAAACCATGCAACTGTTCTCTAATAAAAATGCCGTCAATCCCACTATCATCGTTCTGTTACTCTGAACTCTAATTTACTCTATAAATAGTTTTGAAACACACTGTGACACACGTGAATGGGAAAGCCTTTATGAGTGGATAGTGCAGCAGCGTTTGGCCTGCGGATGCAGTGTATAGGACTCTCGTTGAGCTCTTGTCTGTCCGTGTCTCACTGTCGTCGCAGGATCACTACGACTGGGGTCTGCGGGCCATTAAGTCCGTGCTGGTGGTGGCCGGTTCCCTGAAGAGAGGAGATCCACGCAGACCCGAGGACCAGGTGCTGATGCGAGCGCTGAGAGACTTCAACGTCCCGAAGATCGTGACCGATGACATGCCTGTGTTCATGGGCCTCATCGGGGACCTCTTCCCGGCCCTCGACGTGCCGCGCAAGCGGGACATGGACTTCGAGAAGTTTGTCAAGCAGTCCGTGTTGGACCTCAAACTGCAGGCCGAGGACAACTTTGTGCTTAAGGTGAGTCCAGGTGACCCGGGCCAGCTCAACTCACCACACTTATCATAAACTAAAGTTGACTTAACTGGCCAATCCATGTGGGGTTTTCAAAAGCCGATTAACAATATCTAAAGAGCATTACATATGTATATGCATATTTGGATTCCATATTCACTGTTTTGTAATAGAAGTGAAATCGTATGGAGATGTATTGATTTGTGACAGAAGAACACAGAAAAAATTCAAAGCCGTGGCTATTCTTGGTAAGGCGCCTAAACAAAATCAGGAACCTCAATTTTTGTCATATTAACTTAACTTGGTTAAATATGGCTGTTTAGACTCCACATAGTTTTGTAAAATATATATTTTGTATAAAATAAAGAAATGTTTTGCTTCACAGTAAACATGTATATACAGTATATATACACTGCTGTTAACAAGGTTGCTGAAATGGAAAGAAAACCCAATGCCGATAACCTCAAAATGCTGATTGGTTTGATGAGTGATTGATTTAATACTACATAAGATTATTATAAAGTGGGTCGTTCCGATCCTCCAGTTTTGGTCCAGTGGTGTGTAAAGAGTTGTGAGGGGTTTTGTGTGTGCCCGTCGAGGACCCGAGCTGAACACTGTGAGTGAAGATGGGAAATTGCTGTCGTCTCACATTCTCTGCTCCAGACGGCCTGTCAGTGTGTGTGTCGTTTGCAGATGCGTAAAACTCAATGGCGTGGCCCGCTTTTAAACTAGTATTGTTTGTGGGGGGAAAAATTCAAAAGTCCTGATCAATGCCGCTCTCGCATTTTTCTCAACTTCAGCTCTTCTCCGGTTGCATTATCTTCCTTTTAGAGCCATAAACCTGCTGTTGTGTTTCAAGCAAATAGACATTAGTGTCAAAGCAGTCTGCAAGTGGATATATTGGACAAATCAAAGATAGCAGGAATTACAGTGTAATGGAGCCTCAGGTGCCGGAGCGCAGCTCTAATGTGGAGCATTAGGACGAGGTGGAGATATCAGGGGAAATAAGTGCAATCTCAGACGGGTCACAGAGCCACAGAACACCACATCACCACATCAGCTGTCCATCAGCTCTGTGCGCCGAGTGTAGCCCCGCCACACGCGTGTGAACCAGAAGAGCTCAGTCCGCCATTAGCCATCGCCCCGAAACACATCAGATCAAAGCAGCAATCAGCAAACCCTCCAGCGCTGAAGAGCCCGGCGGGGACCCGCATCAATGCCACTGATTGAACATGCCATCAGTTCCAAGAGGAAAATCTCTGGCTTTTGCTCCACATCTCGCTCGTCTCTCCGAGGGAAGCAGATCTGTGTTTAAGTGTTTATCCTTCTCTTAGTGCTCCACAAACACACATCTGACTGTAGGCTTCGGCCGGCTTACAGTGCAATATGCTACCGTACTTTCTCCAATCCAGTCGCATTGTGTTAGCTCCTGAAACGTGCTGCGGCTTATACTGTGCAATTATGTTTTGTGATCACAGAGGATATATACATTTCCGGCTATATTTTTCCGGCAGACTTTTTAACTGTTTCTTTTGATATATTGCATGTTCAGATATTCAAAACATTCTTAAATGACAAATAAAACAATATATTCTGTGGGCCACGAAACATTGGAAAATATGATCAAAAATGCAACTGGTTGGCAACTTTTTTCAAAAACACTGGCAGTGAAAGAGTTAATGACTTTTTACAGTTTTTTTTTTTTTTATTAGCGTAAAAAATAAATGGTGTAGTGTAGTGTAGTGTAGTGTAGTGTAGTGTGTAGTGTAGTGTAGTGTAGTGTAGTGTAGTGTAGTCGCTGCTGTGCTGTTAAACACCACTGGGGAAAGATTTCTTGAACTTTTTGTTGTTTTTGTTTTGAAATGTTTGGCATGAAGTCTGAAAATCTCTTGATATTTACTGAGGATGGACTCAGCCAGCCAAGCTTGTTCATCTCTCGTGTGTGCGGTTTATATGAGTACACATCAAGCAAAGCAACTGTGTGTGTGTGTGTGTGTGTGTGTGTGTGTGTGTGTGTGTGTGTGTGTGTGTGTGTGTGTGTGTGTGTGTGTGTGTGTGTGTGTGTGTGTGTGTGTGTGTGTGCGTGCGTGCGTGTGTGTGTGCGTGTGCGTGTGCGCGTGTGTGTGTGTGTGTGTGGTTCTCCTCAGGTGGTTCAGCTGGAGGAGCTGCTGGCCGTTCGTCACTCCGTGTTCGTGGTGGGAAACGCCGGCACCGGAAAATCCCAGGTCCTCAAATCTCTCCACAAGACGTATCAGAACATGAAGCGCAGGGCGGTCTGGGCCGACCTCAACCCTAAAGCGGTGACCAACGACGAGCTGTTCGGCATCATCAACCCGGCCACGCGCGAGTGGAAGGACGGTGAGGCCCGGTGTGTTTGCCAGCGCTTCATCACGGGTGAATGTGAGACTCAACACGTGTGCTTTCCCCCGCAGGGCTGTTTTCTAATATCATGCGTGAGCTGGCCAACATCAGTCACGCCGGGCCCAAGTGGATAGTCCTGGACGGGGATATCGACCCGATGTGGATTGAGTCGCTGAACACAGTAATGGATGATAACAAGGTAAAGCCGAGACGGCCAGAACTCCAGCTCAATATCAGCTTTCGCACACAGCATTCAGATATCTGTATTAGAATGACCCTGACCTTCAGATGACCTTTACGTGGTGCTGTAGGTGCTGACGCTGGCCAGTAATGAGCGGATTCCTCTGAACCCCACCATGAGGCTTTTGTTCGAGATCAGTCATCTACGCACGGCCACGCCAGCCACGGTCTCCAGAGCCGGTCAGAGGAACTGCCTTATCATCATCACAGCACACCGCTCTCAGAAAACAGGCTTATCATCACCATCACACACAGCTCAAGCGTCTCATGCAGCCCAAACTAAATATACATATGAGTTCAAAATGTAAAATAAATGAAAATTAGGAATGTGGCCTTGGCAAAAACACTGAAAAGGTTTAGTTGAAGCACTAAAATGATGAACTAAAACTTGAATAAAATAAATTAAACATAAAAAACTAAAACGAATTTAAAGACAAAAGCACACAACGAAAGGACTAAAAATTAACACAAAAATAAAAATATAAAAATAAAAGCTTGAATATTAATACTAAAACTTAAATAACAGTTTCATTGTTAGTTTTTATTGTATTTATTTCCAAAGGAGATTATATATTTATGAGTGTATCCTAACAGCTTATTCCTTTATATTGAAGCAGTAATTGTGTACCAAATATAAGAAATGGTAACAGACATGTCAATGGAAAATAATCTATATGTTAAAGGAGAACTCCGGTCAATTTTAACATTGAGCTCATTTTTTTGTAAATTTGGAGTGCTGTCAATACAGAGAACAACGACACAAATCGGTGTTGCCTACACTGTGTTATCCTCTTTTTAAAATTTGCACCCTGTTGACTTCAATGGGGCAAGTTGTTTTAAACCTGCTTTTAGCCTCTTAACATCCTTAATGTTTCATTACAAGTGCCCAGCCATGTTAGATGATAACTTCAGAGTGAACACGAGTGAATCTGACTGCAGTAGATGTGAAAGATATGAATAAAAATTATGTTATTTCAGCCAGCGCAAATACCTGTATTTAGTTCCTGTTTTTGGTTGAAGTCCAAAGTAGTCGATTGTCAAGTTCACGCGCGTGATCATATGTAACTAAACCTATGCGCGTGAACTCGACAATCGACTACTTTGGACTTCGACCGAAAACAGGAACTAAATACAGGTATTTGCGCTGGCTGATATAACATCATTTTTCACTCGTGTTCACTCTGAAGTTATCATCTAACATGGCTGGGCACTTGTAATGAAACATTAAGGATGTTAAGAGGCTAAAAGCAGGTTTAAAACAACTTGCCCCATTGAAGTCAACAGGGTGCAAATTTTAAAAAGAGGATAACACGGTGTAGGCAACACCGATTTTTGTCGTTGTTCTCTGTATTGACAGCACTCCAAATTTACCAAAAAATGAGCTCAATGTTAAAATTGACCGGAGTTCTCCTTTAAGGGATACATATAAGATTTTTAGTGGAGTTTGGGGACCTTTCAGACTGTTCTTAGAACAGAAGACTAATACACAGGTGTTGCTGAATACTTTAGTTTCGTCCCTGTTCTTTGTTTTATGCAAAAACATGTGTGCCGTTGAAATGCAATAAAAGCAATGTAGAAGAACTGTACAGTGGCTCAGCTGAGATCATAACACGGTCACTTTTCCAATAACCATCTTTGTTTTGTTCTTTTTTGACTAAACGTTTCATTGTTGTTGTTTGATGTAAGTTAGTGTTGCATCGTCATATGAACATTACAATCAAATTCAGTTTCACACACTGATTCACTGATGATTCGAGTCTTGTACAAAGTAATATAAGAATATTTATTTAAATGTATTATAATTAAACAAATATAGTTTATGTATTCAATGTATTATATTTTATTGAATTATTTTTTTGTTATCTTTTGTTTGTTTGTTTTTTGAGTTTGTGATGGTGTTGACTGAGTGAGATGTGTGTGTGCTGTCCTCCACACAGGTATCCTGTACATCAACCCTGCAGATCTGGGCTGGAACCCGCCGGTGTCGAGCTGGATCGACCGCAGAGAAGTGCAGTCCGAGAAGGCCAATCTCACCATCCTGTTCGACAAGTACCTCCCATCATGCCTGGACACGCTCAGGTCCAGGTGCGTCATCTGTCAGGACCAACGCTCCACTTGTTAATATTAATCAGGTCCCATCACTGATTTAGCAGCATCAGCGTGAACTGATTAATATATTAATAAGCTAAACTTCTTATGTGCTCCATGTACCTTTACCTGTGTTATTTTACTGACTATTATAGTTATCAATAGTTTTAAAGTCTTAGTAACTTGTACATTTTTGTTGTTTTGTCTATACAGTGTTTTTATTATTTTTTTAGTACATCAAGTTAAACTAAATTAAAATGAGAAATGTTGCCTAAGTCCCAGTAAAGTCAAAATTAAATATGTGTTCAGAGTTTGTCACACCACAGAAAAATGTGTTATTAGCCACCCAGCCAAATTTGAATGATAAAAAAAGCCGGCAAGTAAAAAAAATAAGCTATCAAAATCGTGAAAAAAATTACTGCTCTCCAACGCTGGGGGGCGTGTCCGCTGGAGGGCGTGTCCGCTGGCTGTGCTGAAACCACGCCCACTCGCAGGACGGGAGGATGAAGGCTGAGGCGGAGATAGTCGGTTCGGCCACATTACCCAGTAACAGCGGATTGTCCGTGAATCCCAGTTGTCTCCGACGAAAGTTTATAAAACTACCGCGTGTAAAATGATCAGTACAGAGGCGGGTGTTGGTGGTGATCCTCAGCTCTCCATCAAGGGGCTCTTCACAGAACGGAAGTTCCTGAGCCAGAAGTGTGCTTTGAGTTGTGTGTGTTCTGATGACTGAGCTGTTCCCAGGTTTAAGAAGATCATCCCCATCCCTGAGCAGAGTTTGGTGCAGATGCTGTGCTTCCTCCTGGAGTGCCTCCTCGTCCCAGAACACACTCCTCCCGACAGCCATAAGGATCTGTACGAGCTGTACTTCGTGTTCGCCGCCGTCTGGGCCTTCGGAGGAACCATGTTCCAGGATCAGGTGTGTGTGTGTGTGTTTGTGTGTGTGTGTGTGTGTGTGTGTGTGTGTGTGTGTGTGTGTGTGTGTGTGTGTGTGTGTGTGTGTGTTTCGGAGGAACCATGTTCCAGGATCAGGTGTGTGTGTGTGTGTGTGTGTGTGTGTTTCAGAGGAACCATGTTCCAGGATCAGGTGTGTGTGTGTGTGTGTGTGTGTGTGTTTCGGAGGAACCATGTTCCAGGATCAGGTGTGTGTGTGTGTGTGTGTGTGTGTGTGTGTGTGTGTGTGTTTCGGAGGAACCATGTTCCAGGATCAGGTGTGTGTGTGTGTGTGTGTGTGTGTGTGTGTGTGTGTGTGTGTGTGTGTGTGTGTGTGTGTGTGTTTCGGAGGAACCATGTTCCAGGATCAGGTGCGTCTCCGCTGGCTTTACTCCTCATGAACACTGCCTGCTTTAACACTGTGTGTGTGTGTGTGTGTGTGTGTGTGTGTGTGTGTGTGTGTGTGTGTGTGTGTGTGTGTGTGTGTGTGTTTGTGTGTGTGTGTGTGACTGCAGCTCGTGGATTACAGGCTGGAGTTCAGCAAGTGGTGGGTGACGGAGTTCAAGAGCGTGAAGTTTCCGGCTCAGGGCACCGTGTTCGATTACTACATCGATCCCGAGAGCAAAAAATTTGAGCCATGGTCAAAAATGGTCCCGAAGTTTGTGATGGATCCTGAAATCCCTCTGCAGGTCCGTGTCCATTATTTACTTTTCTTCTTAGCAATACTATGAATGATTTCATGCAGAAAGTTGATCAAAGTTTAAAGCTGCAGTCCGGCACTTTTTTGGGTTTAAAAATATCAAAAAAGACATTTTTGAAAAAAAACGTAACCAGCCAGTGTTCAAAACGATCTGCTTGCCTTACCTCGATTCAAAACGGTAAGCTTGTAATAATGATTTTAATTCCAGTGGTACTGGTGGATTTCCGCGGGAATTTCGAGCATGTCTTTGCGTCATTACGTCACTTCTGTACACATAGAGAAGGAGTCCCCGGCTAGCGTGTGTGGATGATGGTGGAGGTTTAGCTTAGCACTTTGTATGGCGGATCCCGAAAGTTTAAAGCGACAATCACCAGTGACAACTGGAGATTCACCAGTTGTAAAACCCAAAGACTTCGGACTTCAGATTGGCTACAGAAAAAATATATTTTTCACGTTTTGACGTGATATAAGCAATCGTTAGATTTAATCAGCATGATATAGCTACTGCAATGCTTCCCCCCACCCCCCGAATTTGGTCAGAACAAAAGTAAATGTTACTTACTTGTTCAGATGACATTTTCCGATGAAAATTCTAATGTTGACACTTTCAAAAAGTATACTCTGAGATTGCTGATGACAGTAACGTTACAGTATCCACAGCGACGCGACAGCCTCAATACATTGTGTTCATCCGCGCTGTTTCATGTCGATTTACTACCCACGCACAGTTAATAATTCCGCGAATAACTGCAATTGCAGATTTCTAACAGAGATGGCGACAAAGAGGAAAAACGACGGACTGCAGCTTTAAAAATGTGCCTTTTTGAAATATAGTTTTTATACATTTTATTTCAGTTTTAGTTATTTTGGTACATCGTTGATATTGGCCTTGTCTGAAAGTTTGAAATAACTTTGAAAAACTTTGATTTTACTCAAACAACTCAATAAGATGTTATTAACATATCATCAGTTAGAATAGACGTAGCGACTCAAACAACATCAAACCACATTTACAGAATCAAACTGATGCGTCAGAGGTCAATACACAGGTTATAAAGCATTTTAGGTTTCTTCATATAAGCACTTTGAGAAAACTAATGGAAAACAAACAGAAAAGATAAACACATTTACAGATGACTGTACTATATAACAAGCGATGTTCTGATAGATCCTCACGGAGGGTTAGTTCACACGCAGGCTCTCCTGCCTCTGACTGAACACTGTGTGTGTGTGTGTGTGTGTGTGTGTGTGTGTGTGTGTGTGTGTGTGTGTGTGTGTGTGTGTGTGTGTGTGTGTGTGTGTGTGGGTTTCCCGTGTCTCAGGCCTGCCTCGTCCACACCACCGAGACCATCCGCGTGCGCTACTTCATGGACCGGCTGCTGGAAAGACGGCGTCCCATCATGCTCGTGGGCAACGCTGGCACCGGGAAGTCGGTTCTGGTGGGAGACAAGCTGGGCTCACTGGACCCGGAGAAATACGCCATCAAAAATGTCCCGTTCAACTACTACACCACCTCAGCCATGTTACAGGGTACGTGTGTGTGATGTGAGTGTGTGTGTCTTTCCATCCTCACGTTTGGCCTGAGAGCAGAAGTGTTTTCTAAAGTGCAGCTTCAGGCTCGTGGACAGTGGCAGATCTCGCTGATCTGAAGCTCGGCTCTCTGCTCCGGGCGGCAGCTGTTTTGTGTCTTTGCAATCTGTGGGTCTGAGATGTATCACTCCGCATCATGTGATGTTCACACACTTGCTCCTGCCTAACCAGACCAAACCACATTCAGAATCACACCAAAGCAAAGTTATGAAGAAAATAAGCGTGAGGCACAATCAATCAATGGGGTTCAATGTAGGGCCCGGAACTGTAAACATTATTATAATTATTAACATTCAAGTGCTTCATCAAAAAATGTTATGAGATTTTTATTTTTTTTACATTATAGTTTGTGATTTTTGTAACCCTGCGTGTTTAAATGCAGTTTAAATCATGATTTTTTTCTTCTTCTTTTTCTAGCAAGCACCAAAAAACATAAAAAGTTTATTTTTATTTTCAGTTTATTTAGTGATTGCACTGTAAAAAAAAAATACATCCCCAAGTCAAAATTTTCTAGTGACTGGTAACATCTAAATTTTTTTAATTAGTCTGACATATTATTTCTCATTGAGCCAAAGTTAACAGACTATTGCAACAATTAATTCAATTTATTTTACAGAATTTCACTTGGGCCAATTAAAAAATTTAGATGAGACCAGTCACTAGAATATTTTGACTTGGAGAGGTAAAAATTTTTTTACAGTGTGCTAGAAAATAACAAAACTTACATAAATATAGTATATAACATTTTAATCTTAATGGATAACTTTGTTGAGAGTCACAAATTAGTCAAAATATTTATTTTAGATTTTTTCTTACAATAACTTGAGTAACATGATGAGTACAGTTTGTGAAATGATTTCTTCTGATTACCGGTATACTGATCCAAAATATGATGCCTTTTGGGCTCCACAATTAAGAAATGCAATGTTTTTAATATTATAAAAATGAATTATTCAACAATTCATAACACAAAAATGAATTAAAACTTTTGCACACTGAACTGAATATCATTTCAACAGATTATGAAAACAATGGCAGGTCAAAAGCACAATTTTAAAGGCTTGATACAATTATTAACAGTTTAAAATGCCTATGTTAGATAATAGTTTATAAAACATCTAATAGACTCATTTCCTGTTGCCCACAGCGGTTCTAGAGAAGCCCTTAGAGAAGAAGGCGGGCCGGAACTACGGGCCGCCCGGCAGCAAGAGGCTCGTCTACTTCATCGACGACATGAACATGCCGGAGGTGGACGAGTACGGCACGGTCCAGCCGCACACCATGATCCGCCAGCACATGGACTACAACCACTGGTACTGACCGTCACATGTTCATCTGTCCTCAGTGTGTGTAGTGTTGATCATGTAAAGCTCCAGTTCTTCTCTATATCAGTGTTCCTGAGCTCCTGAAACGCCTCCACTGTAGTCTCGAGTTTGTTCCCGGGAACGAACACGTCACAATATTCCTCATTATAATAATTAATGAGCAGCATAAAGGGGCGGGACCTGGTTGAGTTAGTTAGTAGTGTGTTAAACTGGCGGTTATGGAAAGGGGCGGGACATTTCCCAAACACACTTGAAGCCATCGACCAATCACAACACACTGCTCCAGCCGACCAATCAGAGCGCAGTGTGCTTTTCAGAAGGAGGGGCTTCATAGAGACAGGAAGTAAACAGAGCGTTACTGACAGACTGGGAAGAGAGGAGCCGCAACAGTGGAGAATATGAGGAGAATAATCAACATTCAAGCAGGAGAACCTGTTCTAGTCGAGCCTGAGCTACAGCACGACTGTAGAAGAGCGTAATATGTCCTCTTTAAAGTGTAGTTTCTGTTCTGATTCCATGATATGCTCAAGCTGATCCTCATGGGCATTTAACACAGTAGACATGCTCATTATGATGGTGTCACTACGTTTGCACAGGTGGACAATTTATGGATAATGGATTTAGTGTATTGTTGTAAAGATGGTCCCGTGCTCAAGGCCTGAAGAGGCTCCTTCTCTTTCGTCAGATGCCAGTGTTTTGAGCATGTGTGCTGTTGGTCTCAGTGTCTCTGCTGTGTCTGTTAGATCGGGGTGAGCAGAGAACAGCTGAAGACGTGTGCTTCTCTGAGCCGCAGTGGCTTTAGTGCAGGACGAGGTGTGCATACAGACAGAGCTTGTGTGTGTGTGTGTGTGTGTGACGGAACGCTGTGTCCTCAGGTACGACAGGAGCAAGCTGCAGTTGAAGGAGATCCACAATGTGCAGTACGTGTCCTGCATGAACCCCACCGCCGGCAGCTTCACCATCAACCCTCGCCTGCAGGTGCTCACGATCAGCTCTACACAGCACTGTTTACTGCCACTGCACACACACACACATGCACACACGTACACACACACGCACGCACACACGCACACACATGCACACACGTACACACACACGCACGCACACACACACACACATGCACACACGTACACACACACGCACGCACACACACACACACGTACACACACACACATGCACACACGTACACACACACGTACACACACACGCACGCACACACACATACACACATACATGCACACACGCACGCACACACACACATACATGCACACACACACACACATACATGCACGCGCGCACACGCACGCACGCACACACACACACGCACACACACGCACACACACACACACACACATACATGCACACACGCATGCACACACACACGCACGCACACACACACACATACATGCACACACACACACATACATGCACGCGCGCACACACATGCACACACGCACACACACACACACACACGGACGCACACACGAACACACACACTCTCTCTCTCTCTCTCTCTCTCTTACACACACACACACACACACACACACACTACCAGTCAAAAGTTTTCGATCGGTTAGATTTCTAATGTTTTTAAAGAAGTCTCCTCTGCTCACCAAGGCTGAATTTATTATAAAAACAAATAATAAAAAAAAAAACAGTAATATTGTGAAATATTATTACAATGTAAAACAGCTATTTATAGTTTTCTCTGTGAATGTATAGGAGTGCATTTCAAATAAATGCTGTGCTTTTGAACTTTCTATTAATCAAAGAATCCTGATCTTTTTTCAACATTGATGATAATAATGAATGTTCTGGAGGATCATGTGACACTGAAGACTGGAGTAATGATGCTGACAATGTAGCTTTGATCACAGGAATAAATTATATTTTTCAAAATGTATTAAAAAAGAAAACAGTCATTTTAAATTGTCATAATATTTAACAATATTTTTATTTATTTATTTTTTATCAAATGAATGCAGCCTTGGTGAGCAGAAGAGACTTATTTTAAAAACACAAACTTTTGACTTGTGGTATGTATATAAATGATTTAGAAACAGTGAATATAGTTCACCTCTCGAAGCTGAAGCTGTTGAACGGTGTGTCTCAGAGGCACTTCTCAGTGTTTGCGCTGTCGTTCCCCGGCGTGGAGGCCCTGCACACCATCTACTGCAGCATCCTGAGCCAGCACCTGAGCGGACAGGGCTTCGCATCGGCCCTGCAGAAGAGCAGCTCTCAGCTAGTCACGCTAGCTCTCGCGCTGCACCAGCGCATCACCACCACCTTCCTGCCCACCGCCATCAAGTTCCACTACATCTTCAACCTCCGCGACCTCTCCAACATATTCCAGGTACTTCATCCCAGAAACCCCTTTAACTGGGGAACGTTTATAACCTCCCCTATGTGTAATATTACACATGCCTCATAAGTCATGAGCTCTGACACCAGTGCCAGTCCTCTTTTGAGTTTGAGATGAGCTGTAGGCAGTGGTGTAGTCTACGTGATACGCAGGTATACGCCATATACCCACTAGGAAATGCCAAGTATTTCCGTATACCCACTAAAAAAAGCGTGAGGATACGTAACAACTTCGTTTTGTGACAGAACTTTCACACTTTCATTCATAAATTCACCGCGTCTGTGTTTGCAATGGACACAGATCAAATCGCGTGAATATTAAAAACTCAAAGAGACTGCAGTTGTTCAACGCGTCTCTGGGAATGAGCGCTCAATGTGTGCTCTACTACACACACACACACACACTGAAGCAAGCGCGTGCTTGTGTCAGCGCTTCACTGTATGAGGACATGATGTAGACTACACATGTCACATGAACTTCATCACAGAGCTGCTATGAGAGTCACTTCATGAGAATTTCACCATTTCATTTGATAAAACTATCGCCATTCATTCGTATCATACACACACAGAAACTGTAATGTCTTTACGACAATCTGTCAAAATAAAAGTTCGGTATAAACTCAAAGAAATTATGAAAGAAATTGCACAGTAAAATGTACTGTAAAATAATAATAATGATGAAATCTATTAAAACTTATTTTAAAAAGGAATATCACACAAGTTTTCATACATGTTTTAATTTAAACAGTAAACTTGCCAAAACAATAACACATTTTCTTTCAAAAGCACCATTTCTAAAAGTAAATTTGTATTTGTGCCTATAATGTTTTATTTTTATTTTTTTTATTGTCAGCTGATAAAACCTGTGCTTCAGGGACCATATTCATATAACATCTAAGGCTAAATGTAGAAAATCAGTCCAGTCTCCTCAGCTGTAAATGTCATCGGCTGTTAAAGTCTTGTGCTGCTTATAATAAATTGACATGTTGATAACACTTAGTCTCATAATGCTCTCAATTACATGTCGTTGCATACTGTATGCATTAGTGAGTGTGGTGGTGCTTATGGGGTGATGAGACGGGTTCGGGGGGGGGGGGGGGGGGGGGTCACAGTATACTCACTACAAAAAACTAGACTACACCACTGGCTGTAGGTTATTGACTCTGAAGTGAAAATAGAGTTCAGATGTTCTGCGCTCTGTCAAAAGCTCACCGATCAGCTTCTGATTACTTTCTCTTTGCAGGCGAAATGAATAATGAATTAATCCATGGCATCTTTTCATGTGCACATCCTGACAGATGCAGACAAAGCCGTTTCATCCGTTAGTTAAAAGTGATGTCAGGTTTGTGTAAGCAGCAGACGTGCATGCGGTCCATTCTCACGCACACACAGAGCCGCACGTCCAGCTTTTAATTGCGGCTCTTCTGTCCCCGCTCTTGTTATTGTGCGGGATTAGACCAGCGCTCTTTGGATTTCATTGTTTTAAAGCGGCTTTACTGGGCCCCGTTTCCTCGGTTTAGTGCTGATGAAAGTGCAAGGAGAAGAGAATAGCCTGTGAACCGCTCCTCGTTGTTTGGGGAGCCGTCGGAGTAATGAAGCGGAACGAGACGCAGCTGAAGGAACATTTGAAGATCGGCCCTTAGTTCTGCCTTACTAACTCAGCTCACAGTCCACAGCCTCAAAGCACACGCTCGCAGCGTCCTCTTGTTCTGCGTGTGTGTGTGTGTGTGTGTGTGTCGGCGCTGGGCTCTCAGAGAGACGTGTGTGTGTGTGTCGGCGCTGGGCTCTCCAAGAGACGTGTGTGTGTGTGTGTGGACACCGCAGTGAGCGCTCCGACGTTCCTCAGACTGCTGTAATTAGTTGGCGATACGCAGGACTGAATGCCTCATGTTACACCGAGAGGGACCCAAAGGCCCAATCCCATCCCTTTTGTTTTTGTGAACGGTTTAGAAAAATTAAAGGCAGCTTATTTGCCCCACAGCCAAGAAAAGTTCCATTTTTAATAAAGTTCAGTCTTCAGATGCTGCCGGTACTGTACTGCATTTCAACAGTGATTGACGTGAAGTCATTAGTTTACAGCCGTGTGTGAGAGAAGGCTAAGATAATGAGGCTCTGATGAGGACGTGTGTGTGTGTGTGTGTGTGTGTGTGTGTGTGTCGGAGCTGGGCTCTCCGAGAAACGTGTGTGTGTGTGTGTCGGCGCTGGGTTCTCCGAGAAACGTGTGTGTGTGTGTGTGTGTGAGACGTGTGTGTGTGTCGGCGCTGGGCTCTTCGAAAGACGTGTGTGTGTGTGTGTGTGTGTGTGTGTGTGTGTGTGTGTGTGTGTGTGTGTGTGTGTGTGTGTGTGTGTGTGCGCTGGGCTCTTGAGCGTCACACACACACCGCTCGCTGGATGTCATCGTGACGGCCCTCAGCCTGTATGTGCTGATCAGCGACGGCCAATCAGTGATGGATCTGTTATAAAGAGGCCTCTGTGGAAATGCTTCTCGACTGCAGTGAAGCCGCAAAATCATGAACACCGCAGCACTTGCAGTTTGATATTATATATAGTTTAATTAAGATTTATATATATATATATAATTAGGTTTTTTTCAATGTCTTTTTTTTCTCTTTATTAAATCCACTTTTTTCCTTTTGTTACACGAGTGTCACATTGACAACTTTGTTTTTTTTTGCTTTTTAAATTGGCTTTTATGTATAGATTTTTATTGTTGTACCCTTATCCCAACTGATGAGTGATTCAAATAATAAATATACATATAAACAAAATAATAACATAAAATAAAAACAATAAAATAATTTCCTGTTTTAGGATTATGTGAAATAATTCATATAGATAGTCATTAATATATTTAATAGTTAAATAAAGTGTAATTTTATTGCAAAAGATTTTTACGTTTTAAAATGTCCATCACAGAATGTAACGGAACTCCTAATTTGTGGAAATGAGTTTCAGAAGAAAATTACTTGTGAACTTTTGAGTATTTTAAGGTTGTTTATAATCTACATAAGTGTCTATAGATATAGTTATAGTCCACAAAAGTGTCTATAGTTAAACAAACACCCAACAATGTGGAGAAGAACTCATATCTATATAATATTGATTTGACTACTGACAATATCCGATGAGAACTGACCTGAGCTGATGTTGCCGTCGCAGTTTATTACTGAACTCATGCTTGACTCTGACCTGACCTCTGACCTGCCCTCTGCACGATGGCTGTCTGCTGCTTTACTGCAGAATGGAAGTGTGTTTGCATCATTATTTTCCTGTGAAGCTGCTTTGAAACAACCGGTCCTGTATAAAGCACTACAGAAGTAAAGCTTGATGATAGCAGGGTTGCTGGAGAGTGCAGTTGTGTGGATTCAGAAGTGAGATGGTTGTCCTGCCTTGAGAGTCGCTTTAACAGAAGCAGTCTCGGCTCCTGATGGGACAGAGCTAATCGTCCCGGATGAAGAGCTGTCTTCAGAAGGCAGAGGGAATGTTGGACAGATGCTGGAGTAAACCGGGTGTGTGACGGTGTCTCCTGATGCCTAATCAACACGAGCTCCACTCTGTTCACCCATCTCCTTATCCTGGACACTAACGCCAGCCTCTCGTCACTCCTGCGGGCAACACCCCTGACGGTGACCCGTAGAGCAAAGGACATGATGACATTTACAATAATCCGAGACGAGGCCTGTCTGTGGCTTTCAGATCATTGTAGAGGTTATAGTGTCAGATATATTTATTTCCCAAAAGCACCAATGGTCAAACAATTCAGTGTTTTTGTGCATCTCTCAGTTGATATCTGATGGTTTTTGCCTTTGTTTTATTGCAATTGTATAAAATCTTGTGCAGTATTTTTAGGTTTGAAATGCTGGAGAAGCAACGCTAACCCTGGTGTTGTTTCAGGGAATCCTGTTCTGCACCGGCGAGTGTGTGCGCACCCCTCAGGACCTGCTGAAGATCTACCTGCACGAGTCCAACCGGGTCTACCGAGACAAGATGGTGGAGGACAGAGACTTCGCCCTCTTTGACAAACTGCAGTCCGACACGGTGAAGAAGATCTACCCGGTGAGAGAGCGAGGACCAGTGCTAATCAAAGCTAAACCCTAAACACGTCTCTCTCCACGGCTTCCCTCCTCCTGAGGTTCATCATGAGTTCATCCACTCATCTGACATGTGCACGCTCACTCCTGCAGAACAACACACACACACACACACACAGCTCATGCTGGTTTAAGAGGAACATGAACTGATTGAATTCTCAGTCATCTGGTTTAATTTGAGCTCCTCCCCAAGACAGCAGCACTGAACGCTAGTTAATGTTTCTTGGAGTTGTAATAGAGTTGTAAGTCTGTTTTTATTCCCACTAGGATATGGAGGAGACTCTGGAGGAGACCACGGCCATGAACATGTTCTGCCACTTCGCCACGGGCATCGGGGAACCCAAATACATGCCGGTGCAGTCCTGGGGGAGCCTGAACAAAACCCTGCTGGAAGCGCTCGACGGCTACAACGAAGTCAACGCGGCTCTGAACCTGGTTCTCTTCGAGGACGCCATGTCCCATATGTAAGCAACATGTGATTTGAAGATCTATGTCACTATGATCAACCCCTAGTAGTGACCGCAAATCATTGGTCGATATTTGACTTTTGCCCTTTCCAAACTCTACTGACGGCATTATCAGTTTAATAGGCAAGCAAAGATGCTTTCAGATCTGTGCAGTGAGTGCTGTAAAGAGTTTATTGAATTGCACCGTCACGTATCATCATGTGCACTGAATACTGGCCATTGAGGAACCTGTGCTGGTGCACTCAGAGTCATTTAGGCATCACTCCGCTGACTGTCCCAGCGCCTCACATGTTGTCTCCTGCTCAGCTGCCGGATCAACCGGATCCTGGAGTCTCCTCGGGGAAACGCTCTGCTGGTGGGAGTGGGAGGCAGTGGGAAGCAGAGCCTGACGAGACTGGCGGCCTTCATCAGCTCACTCGAGGTCTTCCAGATCACGCTGAAGAAAGGATACGGCATCCCTGATCTAAAGGTTCATTAGCTGACACAATCACACTCACTGCGACTGCTAGCAAACACTCACGCGATGCTCCTCGCCGGAGCGCAGATCGTCCAGCTGCAACTGCACACAAAAGTCTGAGAAATAATGGAATAATTATCCAGGACACAGAGGAGCTCTTGAACACAAAATGATATTGCACATTATTGTGTGTGTAGCTCATCAGCTTTCATGCCTGTAATATGTTTCATTTCTTACTGTTCCGCTGGGACTTCTCCAGGGCAGAGGAGGCGGTGGCGTGTGACGGTTGTGTTGTGTTGTGTTGTGTGTTCTCAGAGCGATTTGGGCGCGCTATACGTTAAAGCCGGCGTGAAGAATATCGGCATGGTGCTCCTCATGACAGACGCCCAGGTGGCCGATGAGAAGTTCCTAGTGTTGGTGAACGACCTTTTAGCATCTGGTAAGCCTGTGTGTGTGTGTGTGTGTGTGTGTGTGTGTGTGTGTGTGTGTGTGTGTGTGTGTGTGTGTGTGTGTGTGTGTGTGTGTGTGTGTGTGCGCGTGTCTGTATGTGTGTGTGTGCGTGTGTGTGTGTGTGTGTGACTGTGTCTGTGTCTCTGTGTCTGTGTGTGTGTGTGTGTGTGTGACTGTGTCTGTGTCTGTGTCTCTGTGTCTGTGCGTGCGTGCGTGCGTGTGTGTGTGTGTGTGTGACTGTGTCTGTGTCTCTGTGTCTGTGTGCGTGCGTGTGTGTGTGTGTGAGTGTGAGTGTGTGTGTCTGTGTGTCTGTGTGTGCGTGTGTGCGTGTGTGTGTGTGCGCGTGCGTGCGTGCGTGCGTGCGTGCGTGCGTGTGTGTGTGTGTGTGTGTGTGTGTGTGTGTGTGACTGTGTCTGTGTCTCTGTGTCTGTGTGCGTGCGTGTGTGTGTGTGTGTGTGTGTGTGTGTGTGACTGTCTCTGTGTCTGTGTGCGTGCGTGTGTGTGTTACTCTGCCAGATGATATGCATGAGGGGATATTCTTATGTGTGTTAGTGATGATATTACTGGCATATAAACTTTGCATTGCAAAGATTTGAATGTGCTTTTTGTTTTCTCCATCATGTTTCTTAAAGACTGTGTCATTAGAGGAATTGCTCAATCATTATTTCCGCTGCTCACGAGCATGAGAGCGTTAAGAGATTGATTTAAACTTCAGTGGCTTTTTGATTCATTTCTGTGCATCATTTGTGAATGTTTCAAGAAATCAATTCAATGATTAGTTTAAATAGATTAGTGCGGTTAGTGTTAGCTTTTCTAATAGCTTTTCCATATGTTAATAAAGATATTTACATAACATTTGAATAATAATAATAATGAACAACAACAAACAATAATAATAACAGTATTAAAATGATAATGATTATTAATATGTATTTTACTTCTAATATGCATTTATTTTGGCAACTAATTATGTAGGTGATAGTTATTGCTCATACTGTGAAAAACATGCCATAATTATTTGCAAATGTAGATTTTTACTGTGCTTGCTTTAAACATTTTCAATCTTCTTGTCCACAGTGAATATTTGGTTTCAAAAGATTGCTCTGATTGAAATGAATCGCCCATTTAAGTAATTTCACTGCGTCAAGACATGAGTGTAGCTGTTTTTTACATTTCTCCGGCCTAAAGTAATGTGATTTTTCAGAGAGCTGTATTATTTTCCTGCTGCCTATGGCCAGTCTCTAATGTTCCATCTGTCAGAGCCTGACATCAGTTGTTTGTCTCTGTCACAGGGGAAATCCCGGACCTGTTCCCTGACGACGAGGTGGAGAACATCATCTCTTCTCTGAGGAATGAAGTGCGTGGTCAGGGTCTGATGGACACCAGGGAAAACTGCTGGAAGTTCTTCATCGACCGCGTCCGTAGGCAACTCAAAGTGCGTGAGAGGGATGATTCATGAAGCCTCGCAGGGCTGCCTTTGTTCTCCCACAGTCTCTGTAAATGAGTTTCCAGCTCTCGCAATGTAACTAGATAAACATGAACAGCCTGAGTCTCTGGGGAGGCGGTCCGAGGGCTGATTCTGTGCGGATAGGGTTCTTGTTGATGTGTGTAAGTGTGTGGACGGCTTTCCTGCTTGAATGTTGATTATTCTCCTCATATTCTCCACTGTTGCGGCTCCTCTCTTCCCAGTCTGTCAGTAACGCTCTGTTTACTTCCTGTCTCTATAAAGCCCCTCCTTCTGAAAAGCACACTGTGCTCTGATTGGTCGGCTGGAGCAGTGTGTTGTGATTGGTCAAGTGTGTTTGTGAAATGTCCCGCCCCTTACTATAATCGCCAGTTTAACACACTACTCACTACACTACCCAGTACCCACTCACTTCAAAAAGCTTTCACTGGTAATGAACATTTTTTTGGTGAGCCAAAAATTTGAAGAGATAAGCAAGCATTCTTTTAGCAGTTACCAATCATCTGACGGTGTGTTTGAGGCGTGTGTGTGTGTGTGTGTGAGATGTGTGTTTGAGACGTGTGTGTGTCTGAGCCGTGTGTTTGAGACGTGTGTGTGAGAGTTTGAAGAGGAAGCACATTCACTTCAGTGTGTGTGTGTTCAGCAGTGGTTCACTCACACACATGTCCTGCAGGTGGCGCTGTGCTTCTCTCCGGTGGGAAGTAAACTCCGCGTGCGCAGCAGAAAGTTCCCCGCGGTCGTGAACTGCACCGCCATCGACTGGTTCCACGAGTGGCCACAGGAGGCGCTGGAGTCCGTCAGTCTGCGCTTCCTGCAGGACGTGGAGCACATCCAGGTGACGCACACACACACACACACACACACACACATCTTCATCAACAGGTCTGATCACGATTCCCTCAATCCAAAGCCCTGAGATGCCATTATTAGACGGAGATCAGCTCCTCTTACAGATTCAAGTGCAAATGCCTGCAGTCATGAAGAACATAATTAGATTGGCTAGCGCTCGCACACTCTCTTTCTGCATTATATCTCAGGGAAATGAAACGGCTGTGACGGCCCAGTAGTATGACATTTCTGCCAATATGCTGGTAATTATATTTCATTGTTAATTCTTCCACACGTGCAGCCCGAGGTGAAGGACTCTGTGAGTAAGTTCATGGCTTACGTACACGTGAGCGTGAACAAGACGTCGAAGGACTACCTGTCGAACGAGCGGCGCTACAACTACACCACGCCGAAGTCGTTCCTGGAGCAGATCAAGCTGTACGGGAACCTGCTCGCGCTCAAGAGGAGAGACCTCACGTCCAAGATGGAGCGGCTGGAGAACGGCCTGGAGAAGCTCAACAGCACCACAGCTCAGGTGATCTCAATCAAGTCCTCCTGGACTAGAAACCTTCCTGATGACATCATGGTTTATCCAGAGCGGCTATGTATATATATAAATGAACTAAATTAATAACTATTTAGTTTTAGAGGCCATTACAGCAGTAAAAGACATGAAGGGTACGGATATTGATATCCCTTTGGATGAGGTCAAATCTTATTTTAGACGTGTGAATCCCCGTAAAGCTTGTGGACCTGATGGTATCAGCTGCAGGACACTAAAGGTGTGTGCTGATCAGTTGGCACAGCCCTTCCATAGATTGTTCCAGCTGTCACTAGATACAGGTGTCATTCCCAGTCTATGGAAACAATCCCTAATAGTGCCTGTGCCTAAAAACAATAGACCTAAGGAACTCAATGATCTGCGCCCTGTTGCCCTTACCTCTGCAGTTTTTAAATGTTTTGAAAAAATCATTTTAAAACATCTTCTTCATGAGGTTTCACCTCTTTTAGACCCAAATCAATTTGCCTATCGTGCAGAGAGAGGTGTTGAGGATGCACTGCTATCTTTGATTAACAGCACTCATGAGC
>NC_136896.1:31946225-31966225 GCF_949152265.1 Phoxinus phoxinus
GGGTTAGGGTTATAATTACTATATAGTCAAACCAACAAACTTTCAGACACCAGATATCATTTATAATATGTTTACCAGCTGACAGATATTCAACATAATTCATGTGTGAGACAGTCTAACAGAAGGATGGACAAAACCTCTCAGATATCAACTGAGTTCTGCTCATATTTTATCACCATTTTCTAAACTATAGTGAATAAACTGATAATGTGAGAGATGTTGGAGTCTGAATACATTCTGGTCTCTCTCTCTCTCTCTCTCTCAGGTGGACGACCTGAAGGCCAAGCTAGCGGCGCAGGAGGTGGAGCTGAAGCTGAAGAACGAGAGCGCTGATAAACTGATCCAGGTCGTGGGAGTGGAGACGGAGAAGGTGGCGAAGGAGAAGACCGTGGCTGATGACGAGGAGAGGAAGGTGGCCATCATCGCGGAGGAAGTGATGCGCAAACAGAGAGACTGTGAGGAGGACCTGGCTAAAGCCGAGCCGGCGCTCATAGCGGCTCAAGAGGCTCTCAACACTCTCAACAAGGTCCAATCTCACTTTAGAATATACATACACTACCAGCCAAAGCTTTGGGATCGGTTAGAGAAGTCTCCTCTGCTCAACAAGGCTGCATTTATTTGATAAAAAATACTTAAAAAACAGTAATATTGTTAAATATTATGACCATTTAAAATCATCAGTTCTCTCTGAATATATAGTAAAGTGTAATTTATTCCTGTGATCAAAGCTGAATCATTACTCCAGTCTTCAGTGTCACATGATCCTCCAGAAATCAGGATAATATGATGATCTGATGATCAAGAAACATTTATGATTATTATCAGTGTTGAAAACAATTGTGTACATTTTTTATTTATTTCAGGATTCTCTGATGAATAGAAAGTTCAAAAGAACAGCATTAATCTGAAATACAATCTTTTTATGATTTTAAATGGTCATAATATTTCACAATATTAATGTTTTTTAAGTATTTTTAATCAAATAAATGCAGCCTTGGTGGTCAGAAGAGACTTATTTTAAAAGCATTAAAAATCTTAACGATCCAAAACTTTTGACTGGTATGGTATGTACAAGTATATATTTATATACTGTAGAATATTGTAGTCTTTTAGAAGCTTTGCTCACTGTATATTGATCTTGTTTCTAGAACAATCTGACGGAGCTGAAGTCGTTCGGAGCGCCGGTAGCCGCTGTGACGAACGTGACGGCCGCTGTGATGGTGCTAGCGGCTCCCGGCGGCCGCGTGCCCAAAGACCGCAGCTGGAAGGCCGCCAAAGTGATGATGGCGAAGGTCGACGCCTTCCTCGATTCGCTGATCAATTTCAAAAAGGAAAACATTCACGAGAACTGTCTCAAAGCCATCAAGCCGTACCTGCAGGACCCAGACTTCCAGCCGGAGCTGATCGCTGCCAAATCCAACGCCGCCGCGGGCCTGTGCTCGTGGGTCGTCAACATCGTGAAGTTCTATGAGGTTTACTGCGAGGTGGAGCCCAAGAGACAAGCCCTGAGCAAAGCGAACTCTGACCTGGCCACCGCGCAGGACAAGCTCTCCGTCATCAAGGCCAAGATCAACGTGAGTAACGCCTGTTTCTGATCCTATTAATCGAGATAAAATGAATTTGTCCCCACAGTACTGTTTAAAAATGAATTATTGAAGGGAAAGTGTTGAAGAGCATTAAAGCTTGACCTAAGATTTTACCATTTGTGTACATTTGTACATAAAATCTTGATGTAGATAAAAATGGATTTATTTATTTATTTTCTTGTATTATCTCTTTATATCCTTTCCTTCATTTTTGTTTAATTACTTCACATTCTATATTCTCTATTTCTGTACTATGTATTCACTTTAGCAATATTCTAAATGTCTCTCAGACTCTACACACGTCTAAAACTACACACTGTTCTCTCCTAAACTGCGCTATACAGTCTTTACGCATGTCCCCACACACACACACACACACGTCATCACCGCCCGAGTTCAGCATTTGGGTTTACAAGTAACGTGTGATCAGGATGTGTGATTTAACCTTCTGATAACATCCTCTGCCTGTCGTCTTCTCCTGACAGCAACTGAATGAGAACTTGGCGAAGCTGATGGCTAAGTTTGAGAAGGCCACGACAGACAAGCTGCGGTGCCAGCAGCAGGCCGAGACCACAGCGCTCACCATCGCGCTCGCTAACCGCCTGGTGAGCCAATCACAGCGCTGATGCTGATCCGGCCTTCAGTGCGGGAAATAGAGGAGCAAAACAAACAGAAACACAAATGAATAATAATTACAATGCAGCAAACCCACAGAATAAGTCATTTCTGCTGTGCACTCAAGCGTGCAGCTTTACTAGTCAGCAGTAAATCACTCTCACACACACACATACACACACACACACACACACACACACACACACACACACACAGAGACACACACACGCACTCTCACACACACACGCGCGCAGCAGAGCTGGTGTTTGCCTGAAGTGCACATATAAACCGTTGTTTGATCTGGGAATGGTTGTGACCCCGCAGTGTGAGGGGTTAAAGGTGAAGTGTGTCATTTCCACACCATTACCACCAAATAGTAATTACCACCGTCCGTGTTACTAAACACAGCATCATTTTAGCAGAAACACGCAGGCCACCGATGCCAGAGCACTGCCATTCTGAATGTCCTAAGTCTTTTAGAAAATATATATACTTTTCAAAAAAATATATATACAGTATATATACCAGGGATGCTCTGAAATTTCAGCTGCCGTAAATTATCTGCTGAAAATATGCCGCCCCGCTTTGTAGGACTACTTTATTTTGATAATAGGTGAAAAAAAATAGATTCTGCTGCATAGAACTGAATGAAGAAGAATAATATACTGATATTAATACATTGATATTTACCGTAATATTATTTTAATATAGGCCTATTTTCTCTCTCTCTCTCTCTCTCTCTCTCTCTCTCTCTCTCTCTCTCTCTCTCTCTCTCTCTCTCTCTCTCTCTCTCTCTCTCTCTCTCTCTGTGTGTGTGTGTGTGTGTGTGTGTGTGTGTGTGTGTGTGTGTGTGTGTGTGTGTGTGTGTGTGTGTGCGTGTGCGTGTGTGTGTGTGTGTGTGTGTGTGTGTGTGTGTGTCAGGTCGGGGGTCTGGCGTCGGAGAACGTGCGCTGGGCCGAAGCGGTGAAGACCTTCAAGGGTCAGGAGGAGACTCTGTGTGGAGACGTGCTCCTCATCACTGCCTTCGTCTCTTATCTGGGATATTTCACCAAACGCTACCGGCTGGATCTGATGGACAACACCTGGAGGCCGTACCTCAGCCAGCTCAAGGTCTGCTCACAACCACTGATAAACATGCAGCAGCTTTCCTTTCAACAGTAACATTAATCCCAATGTGGCTTTCCTTTCAAGTCTCCAAGCTTCCCTTTAGTGTCGTATATCGAGTGAAGCGCTTCAGGAACAAGATCACATGTGGGCGGGGCTTGAGTGTGTCTGTGGGGGATTGATTGGATGGTTGTGGTTTGCTATTGGCTGATCTCATGTGAGTGACAGGTTGCCCCGCCCACATCATCAGAGAAGTGAAGAGATGCTGCAAGAGGAACTTATTCTGATTCAATAATTATCCATTTTGATTTCATGGTGACTTTAATCGGTTAAAATTCATAATGTAAAAAGGGTTCATAAAGACAGACTGAGGCTACGTAGGTCTACATTAATCCGGATACATTTGAAAACACTTTTTTCGTGTATAGACGCTCTCTGTGCACACTGGCGTTTCCAGGCGTTCTCCAAACGCTCCTCATCCACACTGAAGCGGCAGAAAACTCTAAATTCAGCGTACAGCGCTTAAACCCGCTCAAAAGCTCACTGAGGTGATACACACGGGGAAATAAATAATCAAGTTATCGCTCAATTCTTCTGGCAGGATCATACTATTCAGCAAATATTTCCGCATTCACTGATCGTCCGTCACTCACTCACTCACTATTATATGTTTGGTATAAACGCTGAAACTGTCTCATGGTTTACCGCAGGACAGCACACGTGTCATCTGTGCAGGACTGTGATATGAAGAGTGTGTGAATAACATATTGTGAAAGTGAACAGCACATAACAGGCATAATACCGCTATAAACATGCATATCTATCGGTACAATATGAGTCACATGATAAACTTACGTCATCGGTTTTAAATATCTCCAGTCCACACTACTACGCCAAAACTGTGTTTTCAAACGTATCCACTTTGGAGAGCGTCTTCAGAAAGCTTCGTTGTCATTAATAAGAACGCCGCCTCAGTGTGACGGAAGGCCAAACGCCTGAGTGTCCGCCAGTCACTCTCAGTTGTTGCGCAGGTGCCGATCCCGGTGACTCCCGGCCTGGACCCGCTCAACATGCTCACGGACGACGCTGACATCGCCACCTGGCAGAACGAGGGGCTCCCGGCGGACCGCATGTCCACGGAGAACGCCACCATCCTCACCAGCTGCGAGCGCTGGCCCCTCATGGTGGACCCGCAGCTGCAGGGCATCAAATGGATCAAGCACCGCTACGGGGAGGACCTGCGCATCATCCGGATCGGCCAGAGAGGGTACACACCGCACGCCCACACCAGGCCTCACTCAGTCCTGCTGGGTCCTTACTAAAGCTGAGCACTGTGCCACAGATACCTGGACTCCATCGAGAGGGCTCTGTCTGTGGGAGAAGTCGTCCTGATCGAGAACTTGGAGGAGGCGGTGGATCCGGTGCTCGGGCCGCTGCTCGGCCGGGAGACCATAAAGAAGGGCCGGTGAGAACATTTAAAAGCCAGGGGCCGGATTCACAAAACATTCTTTAGAGTGAAATTATTCTTAACTGCCAATTTCTTCTTATTTTATAACTTAAGAAAAAAGATACGAATATTGTGTATTCCCAAACAATCTTCTTAACTTGTTTCTTACGAAGACTTTCGTGAATCCGGACCCAGGTTCATAATTCTTATTCAAAGTTAAAGTTATGTCAAAGTTATTATTTTTGCCTCTTCACGATGACTCGCTTGCTGTAGTCCTCAGTTGTAAGTCGCTTTGGATAAAAGTGTCTGCTAAATGACTAAATGTAAATGTAAATGTAATTCTTGTTTGATTTTGTTGACATATTACAGTTAAAGGTTTTTACAAAGGCTTTTCTCTTTTTATCACTCCATTAATCAGAAAATACTGTCAAGACAGAAAATAAATACATTTCCACCATGTTTTTAGGAATGAAATGTTGTATAAATCAGGCCAATGATATTAGAGCAACCCTTCAGAATATAGATCTGAATGAGACTGAAGCTGCTGAAGTGGAGATTCGTGACTCAAACTCACTGCCTGAAAACATGTGGATCGAGTGTGAAATCTACAGACGCTAAGAGATAAAGTGCAATAAAAGAAACACTTAAATGTGCCTTTTGGATGATTTCTTTCCACTAGTCTGAGAAGAAGTGAACAGAGCTGAACACTGAGCAGTGCTGAGAAATCTGTCTCGCTTAAACCTGTAGCATGAAGGGTTTGTTGTTGTGGTTTAAAATGTTTATTGTGTTGTTTATTCACGTCACGTCTGTGCAAACCTGTATGATGTTTGTGTGTGTGTGTGTGTGTGTGTGTTGTTTTAAACACAAAAGAGATATTGTGCTCCATATGTTTGAGTTTGACCGTTTCTAACTCTCTTCTGCTTTGATGTGGCATGAAAGGAAGTCCTGCAGACGTGGAACATCATTATGGCCCTGCAGGAAATAATGAGCTAATTCTCGCTTTTAATCTGCAACAGCTACATCAAGATTGGGGACAAGGAGTGCGAGTACAACCCCAGCTTCCGGCTGATCCTCCACACGAAGCTGGCCAACCCTCACTACCAGCCGGAGCTGCAGGCCCAGTGCACGCTGGTGAACTTCACCGTGACCCGGGACGGGCTGGAGGACCAGCTGCTGGCGGCTGTGGTCAGCATGGAGAGACCCGACCTGGAGGAGCTCAAGGTGACCCTGAGCGCTTACGGTTCACACAAACACAACTAGCCCGTGGTGTCCTGTCCCTCGTCCTCGTGTATATGACATTCTTCTGCATATGACATGGGCTAATGTTCATTTTTGGGTGAACTAACCCTGTAAGTAGATGCTATCGGGTCTAGATCGGCTGAAGTTCTGCATGCGTATCAGAATATTCGATGACACTTGCTGTTTCCCAGAGAGCGGCTGTGTGCTCTCACCTTTACTTTACAAAAGGTTCATTAGTGGTGCACTATTTGCACCTTCATGTATATAATTAGCACACGCTTACCCTGAGCAATTTTGCTAATGACCAATGAGAGCTTCGACTATCGGTAACACATTTGCAAATGTATTATATTAGCATTAGTATATTAGCATAACATTACTGTAAGTAATTAGCTGGAATGGTCAAGCCAGCGTTTGTGCCACAGGCTCGAGCTTCCCCATTAATCCTCTCACTTCCCTAGAGGAGGACACTTATTTATTACTTCAGCTTTACTTCACTCCGTCCTCCTGAAATGTGTGTCTGAAGCTGAGGGGTTTTATTTGCGAACAAATTACACCAAACCAAATAAGTGATTTAATAACTGACAGGGAGTGAGTGTGGTCCCGTAGAGTTGATATGTTACTTAATGAAGCTTGATTAATTAGTGTTTCCAAGCTGAGATCCTAAGGATGAACTCTCCTATCGTCTTAATTAATATAGAAAGTGTGACAGTCCCTTAACGTGGAGTAAGATGACGAGGTATCGTTACACTGACTCTGTCCAGCCTTTCCTGGGTTTTATAATTAGATCTCCTGCAACCACACCACAGGGATGCTGCGTTTTACTTAGAGGATTTTTAGAGGGTTTGTTCATATTTTACATCACGCATCATTAATTGCGGTGAGTTGATCTCCTCACAGCGTTCACATCGAGATCTGCACATCTCAAGGCCATTAGATCAAGTAAACGCCACTGTGATCAGGCATCAGGCGCACTAATGAGCAGGAGAATCTGCTGCTCTCAGATCAGCCGAGCGCACGTTCTGTTGCTCGGAGGACGTTGTGAGTGCACTGAGTTTCTTCACAGTAAGGCTCTCAGCTGCTAGTTAATTGTGTGTTTTTCAGCTCCAGGGTAATTGGACACACAAGGTGCCAGTGCAAATGTAATCATTAATGACTGACTCATTAGGAAGGGCTAGCTTCCCGAACCTGAGTTCCTCCTCTGTGATGAGCCGCCGCACGGACCGGTCCGGATCTCTGACCCGAGCTCTGCTGATTTTCCTGCAGTGCTGTTATTTGTAGAAGATCATGAGACCGCTCCAGCGACGCTATTATAGGTGTGTGTGTTTGTTCAATTCAATTCAATTCAAGTTTATTTGTATAGCGCTTTTCACAATACACATTGTTTCAAAGCAGCTTTACAGAAAATGCATTTCAAAAATATACATACAAAAATACAGTTAGTTAATCATGAAATTTAGGGCATAACATATCGCCGGCGTTGGGTCGTCTCTTCACAGGCGTCGAGTCGTCTCATCACAGGCGTTGGGGCATCTGAAGTCTCCATGAGAGGCTGGATACATAACTGGAGCTGACGAACTCTATTTGAGTTATCTCGGGACAGGCGTCCCGAGATAACAACAAAAAAGGCAGATGGGAAATAATTAGCGTAGCTGCTGTTCTTAATATGAATGCATTTGATCTGATTTAACTGTAGTATAAAAGGTATGAGATGCATCATGTGAATGCTTGGCTAAAGAGATGCGTCTTTAATCTAGTTTTAAACTGGGAGAGCGAGTCTGAGCCTCGGACAGTATCAGGAAGGCTATTCCAGAGTTTAGGAGCTAGATGTGAAAACGCCCTCCCTCCTTTAGTGGACTTGGATATCCTCGGTACGACCAGAAGCCTCGAATTTAGCGATCTTAAAGAGCGCGATGGAATATATGGCGATAGAAGATCTCTTAAATACACAGGAGCTAAACCATTTAGGGCTTTATAGGTCAGTAACAATACTTTGTAATTGATACGGAACTTAATAGGTAACCAGTGTAGAGATGATAAAATTGGTGTTATATGATCATATTTTCTTGACCTAGTAAGAACTCTAGCAGCTGCATTTTGGACTTACTGTAGCTTGTTTATTGAGGATGCAGGACAACCAGCTAATAAAGCATTACAGTAATCTAGTCTCGAGGTCATGAATGCATGAACTAACTTTTCTGCATCAGAAACTGATAGCATATTACGTAGCTTAGCAATGTTTCTAAGGTGGAAAAAGGCTGTTCTTGTGACATTTGAAATATGATTTTCAAAAGACAAGTTGCGGTCTAGTATAACACCCAGGTCTTTTACTGTAGAGGATAAAGTAACAGGACGTCCATCTAGATTAAGGTTGTATTGTAAGAGGTTTTGTGGGCAGTTTTTTGGACCAATCAGTAATACCTCCGTTTTATCTGAATTTAATAGAAGAAAATTACACGTCATCCAATATTTTATATCTTTAACACACTCTGTCATTTTAGATAATTTAGTGTTATCATCTGGTCTAGATGAAATATATAATTGAGTGTCATCAGCATAACAGTGGAAACTTATTCCATGTTTTCTTATAATATTACCAAGTGGCAGCATATAAATTGAGAATAGCAGGGGGCCTAATACAGATCCCTGCGGCACTCCATAATTTACTGACGTTATCTTTGATTTTTCCCCATTTAAATGGACAAAATGGTAACGGTCTGATAGGTACGATCTAAACCAGCTTAATGCCTGTCCCTGAACACCAGTGTAATTTTGAAGTCGATCTAAGAGTATTTTATGATCTATAGTGTCAAACGCAGCACTAAGATCGAGTAAAACTAGTATTGAGATACAGCCTTGGTCAGAAGCTAAAAGTAAATCATTTGTAATTTTAACCAGCGCAGTTTCTGTGCTATGATGTGGCCTGAATCCTGACTGAAACTTTTCATAGATATCGTTTTCTTGCAAGAAAGAGCACAATTGAGCGGACACAACTTTTTCTAGTATTTTAGACATAAATGGAAGATTTGAGATGGGTCTGTAGTTTGCTAGGTTATTTGGATCTAATTGTGGTTTCTTAATAAGAGGTTTTATAACTGCCAGCTTGAATGTTTTTGGAACATGTCCTAAAGATAGAGACGAGTTAATAATATTGAGAAGAGGCTCTTCCACTACAGGTAACACTTCTTTCAGTAGTTTAGTGGGTATTGGATCTAATAAACATGTTGTTGGTTTAGATGCAGTGATAAGTTTATTTAGCTCTTCCTGTCCTATAGTTGTAAAGCGCTGTAGTTGTTCTTGAGGGGCGATAATTGAGGCTGAATCATAAGACGCTGTCAAAGATTGTACATTTACAATTGTGTTTCTGATGCTTTCTATTTTCTCAGTGAAGAAATTCATGAAATCATTACTATTAAAATGTAATGGAATATTTTGTTCAGGTGATGTCTGTTTATTTGTTAATCTAGCCACGGTGTTAAATAAAAACCTTGGATTGTTTTGGTTATTTTCTATTAGTTTGCGGAGATGCTCAGACCTGGCTGCTTTTAGAGCCTTTTTATAACGTGACATACTGTCTTTCCACGCGATTCTAAAGACCTCTAAATTAGTTTGTTTCCATTTGCGCTCTAAGTTACGAGTTTCTCTCTTGATAACATGCGTAGCACTGTTGTACCATGGTGCTTTAGTTTTCTCTCTAACCTTTTTTAATCTAATTGGTGCAACAGTTTCTAATGTACTAGAGAAAATGGTGCTCATACTGCTAGTCATTTCCTCTAGCTCATCTGTTAGTTTGGGTTCACTGAGGAGCGGAGATAGATCAGGTAAGCTATTCAAGAATCTATCTATAGTAGTTGGAAGGATTGTTCTGCCTGGTCGATAACGTGGCGCAACATGACACATTTCAGCCGTACGTAGTATGCAAGTTACCATGTAATGATCAGTGACATCATCACTTTGCGGTATAATATCTATATCGGTTGGATCGGTTCCATATGATATAATTAAATCTAGAGTATGATTAAGACGATGAGTGGGACCACTAACGTTTTGCTTGACCCCAAAGGAGTTTAATAAATCTGTAAACGCAGCTCCTAACGCATCATTTGTGTTATCAACGTGTATGTTGAAATCTCCAACAATTATTGCCTTATCGGCATTGACCAATAGATCTGAGAGAAAATCTGCAAACTCTTTTAGGAAATCAGCGTAAGGCCCTGGCGGTCTATATACGGTAGCCAAGGCTAGAGATAATAGGGATTTCTTTCTTACATCTAGGAGCGTAACATTTAGAACAAGTACTTCAAACGAATTAAACCTGTGGCCTGTTTTCTGAGTAACATTAAGAATATCTCTATAGATTGTTGCAACACCGCCGCCACGACCAATCAGACGGGGCTCATGCTTATAACCGTATCCTGGTGGAGTGGACTCATTAAGACCGAAATAATCATTTGGTTTAAGCCAGGTTTCAGTAAGGCAGAGTACATCAAAGCTATTATCAGTGACCATTTCATTTACAATAACCGCCTTAGGTGTAAGCGATCTAATGTTTAGAAGACCTAGCTTTAGAAATTGTTTTTGTTCACTAATATTGAGATTTTCTGGTTTAATCACAATTAGATTTTTCTTAGATCCTGCAGTAGATTTATTGTTTGGCCTCACTAAACGAGGAATAGACACAGTTTCTATATAGTGTTCTACACTGGTACTTATATCAATTAATTTGGGACAGCAAAGAATGTGATTTGGACTTTGACTTACTAGTCATATGGTGTGTAACGTCTTGGAGATGTTGTCCGACAGAACAGCCGCTCCGATTCTGCTGGGGTGCAGGCCATCAGCACGGTAGAGCCTAGGTCGCTCCCAGAACAGATTCCAATTATTTACAAAGAGCAGTCTCTGTTCATTACACCATGACATCAACCATTCATTTAGTGCAAACAATCTACTGAACCTTTCTTGTCCTTGTCGGTACGTGGGAAGCGGTCCAGACACGACGATCTTTGCTTCAGGCGATGTTCTGCGTACCGTCTCGATCAGGCTCCTGTAGTCCCTCTTCAGAACCTCCGTCTGCCGCAGCCTGATGTCGTTCACCCCCGCGTGCAGCACGACAGCTCCGACGCGCTCGTCACCGTTCAGGATCTCGGGGACCTGCGCAGCGACATCGAGAACACGAGCACCAGGAAAGCAGTGAGTGCGCACCATACCTTTACCTGAGGTAGCGCGGACATGCCGGACCATGGAACTGCCGATGATCACAGCGTCGTCGCGTTCCGTCTCGCGAAGAGGGGAGAAGCGGTTCCGGGTGGAGATCTCGAAGACCGGGAGGGGCGGAGAGGTCCTTGCTCTGGTCCTGGCTCGTGTCTTCCGCTGTGGCATCATCCAGGGTCCATGGTGCTGTGTCGGTGTCGGGGTAAACGAAACCAGGGGTGCTCGGGTCCTGTGCAGAGAAATACACGGAGTAGAGGAGGCCGGAGTCGAAAAGGAGTCGTTTGTGCAGATTGACCTCTTCAGGGATGTATGGTGTCTTGACAGTTTCTGAGATGAGGCTCTCTGAGCGTGTCTGTGATTTGCAGTCCAGCTCGTCGCTCGCGTGCATTAGTTTCTCTATCAAACGCAAGCAACGGATCCATCAGCATTGACAGTCCCGTCACACTCGGGCGCTTGTGGGTTTGATGTCTTTGGCGAGAGGAAGTCTGTTAATCCATGCAAAGACGGCTGCGTATATTGATCTCTCAGATGCCCTCTGATGTGCCTGACGTTACCCCGTGGCTCTTGTTTTTATCTCACATGTCTTTCTGTGTCTTTTACTTTGTAGTCAAACCTCACAAAGCAGCAGAACGGCTTCAAGATCACTTTGAAAACTCTGGAGGACAACCTGCTCTCACGCCTGTCCTCGGCGTCCGGGGACTTCCTCGGGGACATCGAGCTGGTGGAGAACCTGGAGATCACCAAACGCACAGCGGCAGAGATCGAAGTCAAGGTGTGTGTGTGTGTGCGTGCGTGTGTGCGTGTGCGTGTGTGTGTGTGCGTGTGTGTGTGTGTGTGTGTGTGTGTGTGTGTGTGTGTGTGTGTGTGTGTGTGTGTGTGTGTGCGCGCTTCAGACTGACACCAGAACACACATGCTACACAATAATGGCTGCAGTAGAAAGTGCAACACTTCACAGTTTGCTAGAAGCTCAACAGTTTCAATAAGTATATACATATCATTAAACACTTTACAATAAGTTTTCATTTGTTAAACTTGGTTAACATTAACAACTATAATTCTACAGTATTTAATAATATTAATGTTAATATCAACGTTTGCTGAAACATTTTAGTTAACACACTGTAAGCTAATATTAACATTTGTATTGACTATCATTCAGTAAGGGATCATGTAGAGGAAGCGGTTGGTGTAGAAAAGCAGATTTGCTCTGGAGAAGTTATATAACTTGCTATTATTCTGGGATGTTTCATGAACACGAGTAGTTAAATTCAGCATCTGTCAGCCATTCTCGAACGCTGTATTGCCAGATAGTGATGTGTGTGTGTGTGTGTGTGTGTGTGTGTGTGTGTGTGTGTGTGTGTGTGTGTGTGTGTGTGTGTGTGTGTGTGTGTGTGTGTGTGCGCTGCTACAGGTGAGGGAGGCGAAGGTGACGGAGGCCGAGATCAACAACGCCAGAGAACACTACCGTCCAGCGGCGGCCCGGGCCTCGCTCCTCTACTTCATCATGAACGACCTCAATAAAATACACCCCATGTACCAGTTCTCACTCAAGGTACCGATGAGTTACCACTCTTCAGCGTATTACAGCACTCGCTAATAACACAGGCTTATAGAGGTCATAAACCGGCACGACGTCTTCGCTGGTTGCAAGCTAATGCACGCTTTCAGTGTGTTCTGTTCATTTCAGGATTAATAAAGAATCACACATCTTGAGTTTACCAGTGTAAGGAATCAACACTGATTAACCCAGATCTTTATTTTATTTGACTTTTTTCTCCGTAACTGCAGCACATCATTTTTTAAGAAACACTTTATTGTAATGTTCTGAAGAACAGCTTTGCAGACATAAATAGCTTATGAATGTATAGTTAATTTGTGTGTGTTCACACTTTCTTGTGTTTTCAGTCATCATGCCGACAAGATACAATCTACAGATAACAAAATAATTGCTGCTTCTTTTGTGCACAAATGTGTGCAGAGAAATGTTGATCTTCCTCAGCACTATAGCAGAAACTCATTAGAGAGAAACTCATTAGTTGTGTGTCCGTCACTGTGTCTCCTCATTGTTCTGCGTGTGCGCGCGTGTGTGTGTGCGCGTGTGTGTGTGTGTCCTCTGGTCCAGGCGTTCAGCGTGGTGTTCCAGAAGGCCGTACTGAAAGCTGACCCCGACGAGAGCCTGAAGCAGCGAGTCTTAAATCTGATCGACAGCATCACGTCATCGGTGTTCCAGTACACGACCCGCGGGCTCTTCGAGTGTGACAAGCTCACATACACCGCCCAGCTGGCCTTCCAGGTGAGCATCACACACACACACACACACACACACGCCAAGCTCACATACACCGCCCAGCTGGCCTTCCAGGTGAGCATCACACACACACACACACACACACACACACACACACACTTCTCCTACACACACTCTTCATCTCTCCTGCAGGTGTTGCTCATGAGTAAAGAGATCAATCCCCGAGAGCTGGACTTCCTGTTGCGTTACCCAGTGCTTCCTGGAGTGACATCACCGGTGGACTTCCTGTCCGATCACTCCTGGGGCGGCATCAAAGTGAGTCTCGTTCTAGCATTTATTTATTTGAAACTGTGCTCGTCATATCTTAATATTTGATTGTAAAATTAATTCAGAACCAAGATGAGCTTTAATATCAGGAAAGATGAAAGATTAAGAGTTTAAGCCGATAACATGATACTTCATGTTTCTGCTTCTGGAGTGTGTCGTATAAATCACCATCTACGTCCATGTGTGAACGTGAGCTCGGATATCGACATAAGTGTGTGATTCACAGTAGAACACCATGATAGTGAAGGCCCGTTCAGACTATAACTATACCAGCGTCCACACCGGCGCACGGCCTCGTTCTGTTTATTCCCGGATGTGTCGTCTGTCTCTTTCAACGCTCGAGCTCTTAAAGCAGGATGGGTTCTGATTGGCTGTCAGTGTCTCTATGGTTCATCAGCTGGAAATAATCGTTCTGAAAGTGATTCCAATGATGCCGTTCCTCGGTGTCGTATAGTTGTGCTGTGGACTTCTTTAAGAAAGAAGTTATTTTTTGTGATTTTTAGAACTATATTTGTATTGTTATCATAGTTATCTTCATCGATGTGAACAATGATGATAAATGATGCAGGCCCGCAAACTATTAATATCTAATACTTTAACTGTATACAGTAAATATTGGCTTTAAATAACTTATTATTGTGCTTGTTAATGTTGTAGTTTTCCTTATAATATTACAATTTGTATTTCACAATCGCTTCATCATAGATAGGTACAGTCAGGGATGGAAATGGCCGAGTGGTTAGTAAGAGCCGGTCACACTGAGTGTGTTGCAGAGACGCAGGTCAGTGGAACAAAAAACCTTCCTTTAACTTGAGCGCTGTGTGCTGGCGTGTCATGAGGCCAGAGCCGCTCGTCTACACTGAAGAGAATGGGAAACGGCCGCTAACGCTACATTAGCTCCTGCTCTAACTGCTATCTATCCTCCTCTGTCCTGAGAAGCGCTTGCTAAACCCCTGACTCAGAATCTCCCGCACGCGCTCGTCTCCGCACAGGTATTGTCAGCGCTGCGAATGTAAATCTGATCTCATTTGAGAGTCCGTAATGTGCTGAAATCTGCCATTAAGATATAGTGTTTCCCATAAGCGAGGCTTTCTGGGCTTATGAGTCATCATTCTCCCGCGGATGAAAGGGACTGGTGTATGTCACAGCGTTGTTCTTCCCAGAGAAGATAAATATAACTTCTCCAGAGCAAATCTGCTTTCCTGCTGCATAAGCACTTCTGGAAGTCTGGTTTATGAAGAAACACGCTCATGTTTACTCAGCAGTTTGTGGCATAAAGACGCTTTACTTTGTAGTTATATTTGATTAGCGCCTTGACAATGTTGAATCTGAACTCTTCTGTCATCATAACTTCTCTTCTTTTTGATAAGATTGCATCTTGTCCACTCAGCATGCCTGCAAAATAATGCATACGGAATGAAACATGCTTGTATTATTGATGAAAGCTTCGCTGACATGAAACGTGTCCTGCTGTGTGACATGCTAAACTCTGCTGAACATTTTTCCTAATTATCTTATAATTATTTTGCATGCCGCTTTTATGACTTTATATTAATTCTGAGACGACATGAAATAGTTGTACTTCTAAAAATGAATTTGCTAAACCGCAGGACTGGTGTGAGCTGAAGAGGACGCATTACACATCAGCGTTTGAACCGGTTGTGTTTTATAGGAGACCTGTGATCAGTGCTTTATTCAGTGAAGGACTGGTGACATTATTCTGTGGTTTCAGTCTCTCTCTGCCATAGAGGAGTTCCATAACCTGGACCGGGACATCGAAGGCTCGGCCAAGCGCTGGAAGAAGTTTGCGGAGTCTGAGTGTCCTGAGAAGGAGAAGTTCCCCCAGGAGTGGAAGAGCAAGACGTCTCTGCAGAGACTGTGCATGATGAGAGCGCTGCGGCCCGACAGGATGACCTACGCCGTCAGGTGAGAGGCTGCACCGTCTCGCTCTAGCGGCTGTGGCCCACGAACGCTTCAGTCTGCTTGAAGACACGCGGATGATGGTTAGGGAACGCTACAGAGCTTTACAACTTACAGAATCATTTGGCTTCAAAGCCGTATGTCTAACCAAGTCCACATTTGAAGTTGATATCGCAAAAAAATGTGTTTTAAAGTACCGTTTCCATGGTAGCGCAATGTCAGATTTCAAAATATTTTAACAGGATGAATTTTGAGCATTTAAGCTTTCCAATAATACTTAATATATGATGATTATTAAAATATGGTAGCATGCGCCAAGTGTGCCTGACAGCTAACAGGCTAATTTAATATTTATTTACAAATTAAAAATCGCTACAAAAAACCTGCAGATCTACTCACTGCCAGTCAGTAAAGACACAGAGTTGCCGCTCTGATGGATTCAGTTCATTCAGTGATTCATTTGTCAGACTGAATCAAACTAATATCATAATTCTAATCTGTGCCAAAACCTTCTGACAGCCCTTTCAGTGAATGATCGATTCCCAATCCCTTTACGGAGAGTTAGTGGTGGAGTAGTTCCTGCAGTCGAGTCCGTGACCGTGACCTTTAGGGAGAACACTACAGTAGTGTTGATATGATCAGACAGTGTCCTAACCCATCAGTGTAGAGCTCCGCTCCCTCAGCGCTGTAAACGGCTCACTGGGAACATAAGCTCGTCAGAAGCACAGTTCAGTTCAGTTTATTTATCCCTTAGGAAATTAGTTTTGCACAGGTCACAAAAAACACTCACATAACATACACTCATGTAACAAACTCTCACGAATAAAAAACTCTCACGTAACAAACTCTCACGTAACAAACTCTCACGTAACAAACTCTCACGTAACAAACTCTCACGTAACAAACTCTCACGTAACAAACTCTCACGTAACAAACTCTCACGTAACAAACTCTCATGTAACAAACTCTCACGTAACAAACTCTCACGTAACAAACTCTCACGTAACAAACTCTCACGTAACAAACTCTCACGTAACAAACTCTCACGTAACAAACTCTCACGTAACAAACTCTCACGTAACAAACTCTCACGTAACAAACTCTCACGTAACAAACACTCACGTAACAAACTCTCACGTAACAAACTCTCACGTAACAAACTCTCACGTAACAAACTCTCACGTAACAAACTCTCACGTAACAAACTCTCATGTAACAAACTCTCACGTAACAAACTCTCACGTAACAAACTCTCACGTAACAAATTCTCACGTAACAAACTCTCATGTAACAAACTCTCACGTAACAAACACTCACGTAACAAACTCTCACGTAACAAACTCTCACGTAACAAACTCTCACGTAACAAACTCTCACGTAACAAACTCTCACGTAACAAACTCTCACGTAACAAACTCTCACGTAACAAACTCTCACGTAACAAACTCTCACGTAACAAACTCTCATGTAACAAACTCTCACGTAACAAACACTCACGTAACAAACTCTCACGTAACAAACTCTCATGTAACAAACTCTCACGTAACAAACACTCACGTAACAAACACTCACGTAACAAACTCTCACGTAACAAACTCTCACGTAACAAACTCTCATGTAACAAACTCTCACGTAACAAACTCTCACGTAACAAACTCTCACGTAACAAACTCTCATGTAACAAACTCTCACGTAACAAACTCATGTAACAAACTCTCACGTAACAAACTCTCACGTAACAAACTCTCACGTAACAAACTCTCACGTAACAAACTCTCACGTAACAAACTCTCACGTAACAAACTCTCACGTAACAAACTCTCACGTAACAAACTCTCACGTAACAAACTCTCACGTAACAAACTCTCACGTAACAAACTCTCATGTAACAAACTCTCACATAACATACACTCACGTAACAAACTCTCACGTAACAAACTCTCATGTAACAAACTCTCATGTAACAAACTCTCACATAACATACACTCACGTAACAAACTCTCACGTAACAAACTCTCACGTAACAAACTCTCATGTAACAAACTCTCACATAACATACACTCACGTAACAAACTCTCACGTAACAAACTCTCACGTAACAAACTCTCACGTAACAAACTCTCACGTAACAAACTCTCACGTAACAAACTCTCACATAACATACACTCATGTAACAAACTCTCACGTAACAAACTCTCACGTAACAAACTCTCACGTAACAAACTCTCACGTAACAAACTCTCACGTAACAAACTCTCACGTAACAAACACTCACATAACAAACTCTCACGTAACAAAAAACACAAATGGTAACAGACTATTCAACATTAAAATAGCAGTTGGTATGAATGAGTTCTTGAACCTCCTGGTTCCCCCCATTACTCTATATCTGCGGCCAGATGGAAGAATAACACACTCTTTATGTAATGGGTGTGATGGACAATTGATTATTGAAAAAGCTTTTTTAACAACTCGTTCTTTAAAAATGTCCTGAGGCAATATCTGTTGAACTCCGATCACTTTAGAAGCAGTCTTAATCAGCGTAGTCATTCTGTTTCTATTGGACAGGCTAGTACAATCAAACCATACAATGTCACAATAAGAAATGACGGATTCGATAAAACAGTGTCATTAACACTGAACATACTTTAAAAGAGTTCATTTTTCTTAAGAAAAACATACGCTGCTGAACCTTTTTACAAATGGCATCTGTGTTGGCATTAAAATGTAATTTATTATCAATAATTGTACCCAGATATCGATATTCGTCCACAAACTCAATATCCATTTATGACAGTAGGAGAGACAGGGATGACCGATTTTCCGAAGTCTATAATCATGTCTTTGGTCTTCGATATATTTAAATTTAGGTTACACTTTGCACACCAAGAGACAAAATCCCCCACCACTGGGCCATGAGATGTCTCCTCATTTGCAAGGAGACTCACAATCACAGTATCATCTGCAAACTTTAACATATGCCTATTGTCCAATGTACTCCTACAGTCATTAGTATACAAGATAACAAGCAAAGGGGAAAGAACACACCCCTGAGGCGAACCAATAGAAGAACATAACTTGGAAGAAAGCAAACCATTGACTCTCACACACTGGGTTCTGTTCGATAAGAAATTTACAATCCATCCTACTAGCTTAAGATCAAGGTTAAATAATCTGACTAGTTTTTCGGCTAACAAATGTGGCTTAATCGTGTTAAATGCGGATGAGAAATCAATAAAAGCTAGCCGTGCCCTTGTGTTTGGGGTCTCCAGATGTTGAGCTACTAAGTGTACAAGAGTAGTTATGGCATCCTCAACTCCCCTCCCTGCTCTGTACGCACACTGGAGAGGAGCTAAATGATCTTCTACATGCTTCAGTATCTCTATTCTCAGAAGTTTCTCAAATGTTTTCATCACAAGAGAGGTGAGGGCTGCCGGGCTAAAATCATTTAAAACCTTCGGACTCCTGCACTTCGCCACAGGAACAATTATGGCATGTTTCCAGATTAGTGGAACAGTTTGCGTTTTAACAGAAATGTAAAAAATCTGTGTAAATATGCCACTTAACTGTAAACTACACGCTCTGTGTGGCGATGCCGCGTGACGAGCTGGTTCTCCCGCAGGGATTTCGTGGAGGAGAAGCTGGGCAGTAAATATGTGGTGAGCCGCTCGCTGGACTTCGCTGTGTCGTACGAGGAGTCGGGAGCCGCCACTCCCATGTTCTTCATCCTGTCTCCCGGAGTCGACCCGCTGAAGGACGTGGAGAAGCACGGTACTGGCCAGCTACAGCACTTACCCACAATGCTCAGTGATTTAAAGCTAAGCTGGCGTTTTGGCATTTTCCAAATGTCATTTGAGTATTTGGTCTTTTTAAAACGACCCCTAAAGATCAGCGGAGACCTGCTCTCGTAGCCAGAGGTTTAGTGCATGTGATGTGTTGGGGGAAGCTGTCCGAGCGGATCACTGTACCCAGACTGCTCTTCTGATGGTCATGTGAGGGATCTGTCATCTGAGCCTTTAATAACCCCTGCAGGGAGGAAACTGGGATACACCTTCGACAACAAGAACTTCCACAACGTGTCTCTGGGCCAGGGTCAGGAGGTGGTGGCGGAGCAGGCTCTGGATACGGCAGCCCGAGAGGGACACTGGGTCATTCTACAGGTAAACACATCATCCGAGTCCAGGTGTGTGTAAAGCACAGCTCACACTCTCACATGCACTGGTTACCTGATCTGCATTATTGGTAACACTTTATACAAGGGTTCATTTGTTAACTTTAGTAAACTACATTAGTTCACATGAA
>NC_136896.1:31971225-31978725 GCF_949152265.1 Phoxinus phoxinus
CCTCACAGGGACCATCACATTCACACACACCTCACACTCACACACACCTCACAGGGACCATCACACTCACACACACCTCACAGGGACCATCACACTCACACACACCGGCCGGGGTAAAGCACACACAGCACAGGGACCCTCACGACAGAAACGTGACAATGACCAGAACAAGAAACAAAGCCCAAACCGTGACATTAATATTATGGTCTATTAATTAATCATTGTTTTTGATGATAATCACAGTTGGATCAGCCTGATGTTTTTGACTTCATGCCATCCAATATATATATACAAATAAAAATGAATGTCACTATGTCCTTCATAGAAGAGGTGTTTAGGTGACTGTGTGTGTGAATGGCATGTCTGAATAAGCAGTGTAGTTCCGTGCTCTCTGTGGATTGGCTGCTGCCGCTTCAGAGCGTCTCCGCGAGCGAGTCACGGCTGTGCTGGTGTTCTGGAAGAAGCTCTGCAGAACGAGTCACATTCTCGTCTCGTACACACCTCGAGTGTAAATCAATGACAGAGGAAAGGCCTAAACAGCTCAAACTCCAGTGAGCAGCAGTAATCCAGGAGATGACGGACACTTGCAGACTGACCTTTCCAGCCGTGATGTTTAACTCCTGGTGATTGGTTTGATTGTGACGAGCAGTGACACTTGGCTGTGGAGATCATAAACTGACGGAGCTCACAGATGTGTGCGTGTGCTGAATGCAAATGCTAATGCTAATGCTGGATCAGGCCTGTACCTCTCCTCTATTTTCTACAGCTGCACCAGCACAGTCACACACACTCACTCACACTCACTCACACACACACACACACACACACACACACTCACACACTAACACACACTCACTCACACACACACACACACTCACACTCACACACACTCACACACACACACACTCACTCACTCACACACACACTCACACTCACTCACACACACTCACTCACTCACACTCACACACACACACACTCACACACACACACACTCACACACACACACACACTCACACGCACTCACTCACTCACTCACTCACTCACACACACACTCACACACACACACAACACACACTCACACACTCACTCACACACACTCACTCACTCACTCACTCACACACACACACACACACATACACACTCACTCACACACACACTCACTCACACTCACTCACACACACACACACACACTCTCACACACAGTCACTCACACACACACACACACTCACACACACACACTCACACACACACACACTCACTCACTCACACACACACACACACATACACACACACTCACTCACTCACACACTCACACACACACACACTCACACACTCACACACACACTCACTCACACACACACATACACACACACTCACACACACACTCACTCACTCACTCACACACACACACACACACTCACACTCACACACACACTCACTCACACACACACACACACACACACACACACACACACACACACACACTCACACACACACATACACACACACTCACACACACACTCACTCACTCACACACACACTCACACACACACACACACTCACACACACACACACACACACACACACACACACTCACTCACTGAAGGGCTTTGGAATGATGAGAGCTCTGATCAGCTGATCAGTTCCTGAAGATACTGTAACGGAGCCGCTCTTTAGTCTGCTGATGTCCTCTGGGACCGACAGTGAGAGAGCAGCAGAGGTTTCTCTGTCCTGGCGGATGCTGTTGTAGAATGTGAAGTGTGATGCCGATGTCTGTTGTGATTGATGTGTTGTGATCGGTGTGTGTTGATTGACAGGACACACTGGAGCTGTGTGCACGTGAGCTCGAGTTTAAGAGCATCTTGTTCGCCCTGTGCTACTTCCACGCCGTAGTGGCGGAGCGACGGAAGTTCGGCCCTCAGGGATGGAACAGGAGTTACCCGTTCAACACCGGCGACCTGACCATCTCCGTCAACGTGCTCTACAACTACCTGGAGGCCAACAGCAAGGTGTGTGTGTGTGTGTGTGTGTGTGTGTGTGTGTGTGTGTGTGTGTGTGTGTGTGTGTGTGTGTGTGTGTGTGTGTGTGTGTGTGTGTGTGTGTGTGTGTGTGTGTGTGTGTGAGTGTGTGTGTGTGAGTGTGAGTGAGTGTGTGTGCGTGTGTGAGAGAGAGTGTTACCCGTTCAACACCAGAAGAAGTGTGTGTGTGTGTGTGTCTACTGAACTGAGAGAGAGTGGAACGCCCGCTGACATATGCTCCTCTAAAAGAGACCGATTGTGTGTCTGAGTGTGTTTAATTACTCACACAACTACACAACAACCTGCTCCCAATTTAATATGTATGTGCGTTCATTACACAGAGCAATAAAGAACCAGTGCTGGCTCTTATGGCTAAAACCCAACACAAAAGAGCCATGGACTCGCACTAGATGTGCATTTCCTGAAGGAAACACCAGGAGGACAGTGGGAAAGTGTCAGATTGGCTTCAGTGTAAATTAAATTATAAAATGTTAAAGCCAATGTCATGTTTGAGTCAGTTTCCCTCGAGCGCTGGAATCAGCTGTAAATGGTTAAATATACAGTAACACCAATCACAGCTGGAGAAGGAAGGCCGCTGTAATGCAGTGTTGAATATTGAACATCTGTTGGTTTAAAGGGATAGTTGACCCTAAATTAGACATAATTTCATCTTCCTCATTTACTCTAAATTCATCCAAAATGGACAATTAAACACAATGACTTGTGCACTGTTCCACAGCAGAGAATTATCAGTGAACAATGGCTTCCAGAAGACTCCTGTAGGTCTTGTTTAGGAGTATACATCTAATAAATAAATCACTGAGTCTGTTCAGTCGGTGTGTAACATCTGCAGCCGCCCGTTGGAAAGAGTCTGTAAGTGTGTTGAGTCAGTCTCAGAATGTTTAGCTAGTCGTTAGGTGTGTCCCCGGCATTAGCATTAGTCCATGCACGAGAATAAAAGTAATGAAAGTGAGCAAAGAAGTCAAGATAGTACAGACAGAAGGATGTTATAATTTAACGTAATCTTACCTAAGCATTCAAATGCAAGAACATGATGTTCATAATATCATGAGCCGACTCAAATTAAGAAAGTCATCAGCGTGATTGATATTCAAAATGATAAGCAAGCGCTGCTTTGTTTATGGTTTGTATATCTGCAACTCTCAGTGTAACGGAGCTGACAGCTGTAGAAAACGGATTAGTCTCATATGCCTCTAATGCACTCTAGGGAGCAACACTGAATGTTAGTTGGGAGTTAATCATGGGTTGTAAGTGCCTCTCTCTCTCTCTCTCTCTCTCTCTCTCTCTCTCTCCCTCTCTCCCTCTCTCTCTCCCCGTCTCTCCCTCTCACTCTCTCTCTCACACACACACACACTCTCACACACACACACTCTCTCTCCCTCCAGGTGCCCTTCGATGACCTGCGCTACCTCTTCGGGGAGATCATGTACGGGGGTCACATCACGGATGACTGGGACCGCAGGCTCTGCAGGACGTACCTGGAGGAGTTCATCAAGCCCGAGATGATGGACGGGGAGCTGTACCTCGCACACGGCTTCCGCCTGCCGGGGAACAACGACTACAACGGCTATCATCAGGTACAAGAGAGAATCACATCTGATAATCATATCTGATTACAGTGATGAGAACGACTGCAGATCATCTGCTGGATGTAAAGCCAGTTCCTGTTCACTAGGTCAGGGGTCAGACTCGGGTGTGTGGAAAATATAACATAAAATAAAAAAAAGTTTTTTAGGGCTTTAAAATTTAACATTTTCATGATTCATTTTGACTTTAGTATAGTGCCAATATAAAAGCTAATGATTTAGTATTGGAAACAGCATTTTGTCATTATGTTCTTTCTTAAAACATATAACTAGGACTAGGTGAACTAGATATGCTGTAGATGCCCTGGTTACAAAACGCCGCAGTGCGAGTTCCCTCGAAAGGGAACGTCTTGGGTTACGACTGTAAGCCTTGCTCCCGGAGGAACTCGTACTGCGTAGATGACGACAGTATGGGGAACGCCTCTTGTCGTGACGCGTCTGAAGTATGAATGAAACTAATCTAATCCTATTGCCGTTTCGTGATGGTTACTTGTGAAGCTGTCTCAGGCACACTTAGGACGAGAGCACTCGTGCGCTGGGTGTAGAGGGGAGGTCCAGACTATAAAACCTCATGAATGTGTGCGGAGTGGCCCAGCCAGACGCATCACACACCTCATGAATAGGTGCCCCTGAAAGGAGGGCTCTAGAGGACGCCATGCCTCTGGTAGAGTGAGCCCTCACGCCCAAAGGTGAAGGCAAACTGCGCACCTGACAGGCCTGGGAAATAGCCTGAGCCATCCGGTTGCTTATGGTCTGTTTAGAGGCGGGGAGCCCCTTCCTGGGTGACCCGAAACACACCAGCAACTGGTCTGCTTTCCTCCACTGAGAAGACCTCTGGACATAGATGTTTAAGTGCTCTGACAGGGGAGAGTAAATTAAGGCTTCCATCTCCCGCTGTCACATTAGGTGTGGGAGGAAATGCCTGTGGAGATATGGAGAGCGCCTGGAGATCCCCTCCCCTTTTAAGAGAGGTAATGGCAAGGCGAACGACCACTTTAAGTGACAGGTTCTTGGCCTCAGCCGACTACCTCAACCTCGGCCTCGAGAACCACTGCCAGGTCCCATTTGGGAACTCTGGTCCGAGTCGCAGGTTTCCTCCTCCAAGCCCCACGGAGGAACCATATGACCAGCTGATGTCTCCCCAGAGACCGATCACTCATAGGAGCGTGGAAAGCCGCAATGGCAGCCACGTACATCTTGAGTGTGGATGGGGTAAGACCAGCAGAGAAGCGATCCTGGAGGAACTCTACGCCCCACGCTCTCTACACCAAATGTTGAAAACTTTTCATTTTAGGCCATACAATTTCCTTGTGGAGGGAGCTCTAGAGCTAAGTATGGTGTCAACTACTCCTGCTGACAGGCCAGCCTCTCGGGACTGTGCCCCCTCAGGGACCAGACCCACAGTTTCCACAACTCTGGCCGAGGGTGGAATATCGAGCCCTCTGTCTGCGTCAGAGTCTGAGAACCATACTCGGCCGGCCACAATGGGGCTACTAGCAGTAGACAGACCCCGTCGCGACGTGTCCTAAGCTCTCTGAGGCGGACATCTAGAAGCGACACTCTCCTTTTGGCCCTGCCGGTATGAGGAGCTCAATGGCGACTGAGGCTGACCCCTGGTGGCAGCCTTTTTGGACCTTGAACAGCAGGGGAGATACTGCCTGAATGATGCGTATTGTTTGTTTGTCTTCTGAACCTGTCGACAACCGCATTAACTGCGTCGCCGAACAGGCCAGTAGGCGAGACGGGGGCATCAAGGAGGAAGGCCCTGTCCTTCTCCCTGGTGCCCGACAGATTAAGCCCCAGATGCCTCTCTGTGGTTACCAGTGCTGCCATGGCGCGACCGATGGCACGGGCCGTCTCCTTGGTAACACGGAGAAACAGATCTGGGGCTTCGTGCAGTTCAGCAATATCTTCTACAGTGCCATCATCAAGGCCCGACCCGCCACCATGTAAGCTCTGCAGTGCCGGGGCTTTAAGGGATGACGCAATGTCTGGGGAGAGGCAACTGGCCAAATCCTCCTCAACACGGGGCATCATCCCATTACCGTTCTCCTTAACCCCCATGATGTTGCTGTAATCCAACACTGGGGGATTAGACAGGCGCGATGAAAATGTCCTGCTCCATGACTAACACAACTCACTGTGTAAGTCTGGAAAGAACGGCAAACCCCGGCGTGAAGGCTGAACGGTGCTGCAGTGAGCGCTCATCTCTTGTGGCCAACTGATGTTTAATTTGGCCACTGCACGCGTTACAACCTCCAGGAGCTCCTCATACACGGGTGCAGTCTGAGATGGGATTCATCCAGATCCCCCGCCGCAATGCTGAGCACGTCCACATCAGAATCAGACAGCGGCAGCAGCGCGCTCTCAGCCGGAGTTAAAGCAGCAGCGGGGCGGGCTTCCGCACGTGGGTGAAGGGATCTGAGCTGTCAGATGATGAGCAGTCTCGATCCCCTCTGCTAGCTCTCTATGCGAGCCCCACGAGCTGATCGCACTGGAACCGCGGGAAGCGCGAGCCTGGCCGGCTTCATCAAATATACCCAGGCGGGAGCAGTGCACACACATCTAATGTGTGTCCCCAGCCGTGATAAAGCAAGGGTAGGGATGCACACACTTCTTAAATTGCTCACTTGCCCATTTCGATATATTATATATTTCACAGACAACACCAAATAGACAGATACACAACAGAGAGCGCTTGCTGAAGAGCGAAAGCTAACGCTGTGGTGTGCCGGACACGCTACGTCATCATGCAACGCCAATAGGATTGGATTAGTTTCATTCATACTTCAGACGCTTTACAGTGTCGTCATCGACCCAGTGCGAGTTCCCTTGAACCTGACATGCTTTAACCAGCTAGTCAGCGATCATCAGCTTCACTGTGTGATAATAACTCCTGTTCTGTTCCAAAAGCCTTGCGAGTTTGGAGCTACATGATGGTGAGTACAGAGTGATGTCAGAGTCAGCTGATTAAAGGAGGATTATCTGTGGAAGTGTGACTCCACTGGACTGATCCTATTTAGACTGTGAATGCATGAGGTTTTTTTCAAAGCACATTCCTCTCTTCATGCATCTTCTGCATGCGTCTAAAGCCCAGCTAATTAATGAAGACTCATTTCTGTCTGATACATTCAGGTCTCTGGGATGCTGGTCATGCATGGGGAATATTCCGGCTCTCACGGCAGAGACCTACATGCTAGATTTCATCATTAGGGTGTTGTGTTTGTGTTTCCTGAGTGTGTGTGTGTAGTGTTGTGTTTGTGTTTCCTGAGTGTGTGTGTGTAGTGTTGTGTTTGTGTTTCCTGAGTGTGTGTGTGTGATGTGTTTCTTGTGTGTGTGTGTGTGTATAGTGTTGTGTGTGTGTGTGTGTGTATAGTGTTGTGTGTGTGTGTGTGTTTGTTGTGTGTGTGTGTGTGTGTGTGTGTGTGTGTGTGTGTGTGTGTGTGTGTGTGTGTGTGTGTGTGTGTGTGTGTGTGTGTGCTCAGGATGCCTGCAGTGTTCCTGAGGCTCAGTCTCTGTCACCGCCTCTGCTTTAGAAGCATCACAGCAGACGAGAGACCCAGTGGACTCACTCAAGCTCACTCCTTCTGGCTAATGATGATCAGGGAACAGTTCTCAGAACTTTAGCTTACGTTCTGACAAGGAAATGTTCTCCTAGTAATATCAATTGAACATTTGTTCAAAGTTATCTGGTCTTTAATAATGTTCTCAAAACATCAGCACAAAAACATTATTTATACATCACTCATGGAGTGTTTTTACCTGAAACGGTTTAGTTGGAGTTCGTCTAACGTTTTCTAAATGTTGCTACTTCAGAACGTTCAGAGAACATCTAAAAATAACATTCCCATAATGTTTGAAGAATAATACAATGG
>NC_136896.1:31983725-31986225 GCF_949152265.1 Phoxinus phoxinus
TTCTGTTGGAGCGGTGTCGTGGAGCGGTGTCGTGTTAGCGGACCCTAAGTTAATAACTAATGATCTGTACAACGGAAGTGAATCAATCAAAACTTACTTTATCTGCACAATAACTGTATTCTAGATCTGCTGTGAAGCTGAACACTGTTACTGTAATCTCCGGTGATCTCTGTAAAGCTGCTGTGTAATAATCTATATCAGGCATGAAAACTCCTCACCTTTCGGCGAAATTCGCCGTTTTAAAACCTAAAAGGGTCACCTACGTGATTTGTGCAGATCCGATGAGAAAATATTTTAGGGGGGGGGGGGGGGGGGGGGGGGGGTGTTCGAGGTCGAGGCCAGCATTTATCCCCTATAAAGTTACCATAAACTTTACAAAACTATAAGCTTTAAAAAACAATCATCATTCCGAATGCCGAAACATGAGTAACGTTGAGTCAGAGTAACGTTAGGGCAGAAATGTTTTCAAAGTCTTTTACACCGCGAGTCTGAGAACTGGACACACTGCCGAACAAAGAACCGCACGTCGGAAAGCAAGCCTGAGGTAAGTTAGCTTACAATGTTAACTGTCCTGTCAGATACAGACAGCGATGTTGCCAATGTCATTATTTTTTATTTTGACATAGAAGTGGGCGAGATAATATCGCGAGTGGGCGCGGGCGCCGTGAGCGCTGAGCGAGCAGGAACAAGTATTCATTGCGGCTCCTCATGCGTTCTCCTCATGCGGCTCGCCAAGCTTTAATTTGTGGCTCGCAGTTGCATGGCGGTAAATAATACGGTGATATGATAATGCATTCACTATAGATATTTTATAAAAACATAACAAGTAGGGCTTTAACATAACCCGTTAAAAACTCAAAGTGTCAGCTCTATTACAAATTATTTCGATCGGATTGAAAGGGGTGGTTTATCGAGAGAACGTGAAAAAACTTGATCGATTGAAAACCGAAACTGAAAGGACGACGTATGACGCGCTGAACAAGCTGTTCTCCTGATTAATAAAGTGTCATATAAATGAATATCCTTTCATTCTATAATTCTCCTTTCACTCAGCATCTGTGAAGTGAAGCAGGACAACGGCTCACCAGTGCTTGTTTCAGATTATCATACAGACGACTGGTTTGGGGCATTTTTGGGATAAATAGTAGTAGTAAATAGTTTTTTTTCTCTGAGACCCGATGAAATACGTAGATCAGCGGCCCATTGGTTCTTTTCTTGATTGACACTGGGCTAGCCCAATCACATCTTTAATGTGAAGTATAGAAATATACTCTTTCAAGTATAGAAATTAGTACAAAACTAATTATGAAAGTTTCCTTTATTTTTCAGTGCATTTGTTTTACAATAGGCTATATGGCTATTACTATCATGGGATTAATATTATAACTATTATTGTAGTAGTAATGTAGACAGACACTGTAACTAAAAGAGTTTTGAAATTTTCTTTTTTAATTTGCACCAGATTGATGAATTTCACATTAAAAAGCACAAAATTTTCTTACGGGGGAGCATGCCCCCGAACCCCCCTAGAGTGGCAGAGGACCACTCATCACAGTGATCCAAAAATCATGTGAGAAACACTGGTAGCCTACTACAATGCCAATGCAGATTACAAGTTGTTTTTTTGTTGTTGTTGTTTTGTTTTTGTTTTTTTTGGGGGGGGGGGGGGGTTCGGGGGATGGTATATATGCCGCATCCTTCTCACCTTTTTTACCCCTGACCTGTTTTCATGCCTGCTATATTGTTAAAGCGCTGTATAGATGAAGGTGACTCGGCTGATCACTGCTTGACCTGTTCCTCTCACAGGGCGAGCTCACGATGACCAACGACATGGAGAACCTCCAGAACGCGGTGTACCTGGACCAGGTGCCGGACTCCTGGACCAAGCGAGCGTACCCGTCCATGTGTGGCCTGGCCATCTGGTTCATGGACCTGCTGACCCGCATCCGCGAGCTGGAGACCTGGACCTCGGACTTCAGTCTTCCGGCGGTGGTGTGGCTCGCCGGCTTCTTCAACCCGCAGTCCTTCCTCACGGCCATCATGCAGTCCATGGCCCGGCGCAACGAGTGGCCTCTGGACCGCATGAGCCTGCAGTGCGACGTCACCAAGAAGAGCCGCGAGGAGTTCAGCACGCCGCCCAGAGAGGGAGCCTACATCCACGGGCTCTTCATGGAGGGAGCGCGCTGGGAACCACAGGTACTGGCTCTGTCTCAGACTGGGTCAGGTTCGGGTTGGGTTCAGGCTGGGCTGGGCTGGGCTGGGCTGGGTTGGGTTGGGTTAGGTTAGGGTTGGGTTCGGGTTGGGTTCGGGCTGGGTTGGGTTGGGTCAGGTTAGGGTTGGGTTCGGGTTGGGTTCGGGCTGGGTTGGGTCAGGTTAGGGTTGGGTTCGGGTTGGGTTCGGGCTGGTTTGGGTTGGGTTTGGGGTTTCCAGTTTCTGAGCTCGTCTTCTGTTGAGCACTCTGATGTGCGTCACTGAGAGCCTCAGCAGCTGATATTAATGA
>NC_136896.1:31988725-32006225 GCF_949152265.1 Phoxinus phoxinus
CGGTCGAGCGGCTCTGCTCTCGGAGTTTCACATTTTAACTAGATTAGCATTTCTCGTAAGACATCAAAGAATCGCGCGAGGTTTGAGGCGTCGGGGAACTGCAGCACAGATGCTCTCAGGAAGTGTGTGAACCTCTGGAGTTTCCGGCTTTTCTAAACACACTGGTCCTTCAGTGTGCCGTGCTCTCCAGCTCCAGCACGACAACAGAAGCTGAACACACTCACGTGATCAGGTGGCCATTTTGAAGATGCTTTCACTGAAAGCACATTATAATCTGATGTCGAAACTGAAGATCACCTCAGGTTCTCACGTCACTCCTCTCCTCACGTCCGCTCGCATCAGTCACTGACGGTGGCCTACAGAACACACTGGCTCTGCTCAACTCATTACTTCAGACTCATGTGCCGTCCAGAAACCGCAGAGCGGCGTCTTGTGGTGCACCATCTCAAAGAGGCACTGGATCTCTCTCTCTCTCTTCACCATGACTGGTCCTGCTGGAGATGATCTAACTCAGCCGGAGCTGCGGAGTCCGGAGACGTGTTTAAGAAACTGCTGAAGACGAGTCTCTTTCGGCAGCACTTGATCCAGTAATACTAACACTTTCTCCTCTATTCTAAAAAAAAATATTGCGTTGGATTGAACTGCGAAAGGTCACAGCACTCACACACTGTTGTCCTTATGCTAGTTTCACTGCTTCTGTTGTTCTCATCTGTAAGTCGCTTTGGATAAAAGTGTCTGCTAAATGAATAAATGTAAATGTTAAAAATGCTGTCTTCATAAAGCTCTGCGGTCCTAGACGCTCACAGGAAGATGGACTCGATCTCTGGAGTGAGTGAGTGTGCGTGCGTGCGTGCGTGCGTGTGTGTGTGTGTGTGTGAGTGAGTGTGTGTGTGTGTGTGTGTGTGTGTGTGTGAGTGAGTGTATGTGTGTGTGTGTGTGTGTGTGTGTGTGTGAAGAACATGTGGTCTTCCTCAGAGTTAGTATGGATTGTGGAATCAGAGGAGATAAGAACGCCAGAGTTGTGTTGGCAGCCGTCCATGATCAAACGAACGGTACATTAGTGAAAGCAATGACTCCAGTGTGACGCTGCAGCTCATAGCGTCAGGACTGATGTCAGATCAGTGCTAGCGACAGACTAGCTGGAGTCTGAGATCATGATCGTCTCTTCTACACCGGACACTACACGTGTCGAGCCAGCTTTATCTCCAGCGCTTTACAGTTCAGCTTTACGGAGATCACTGGGAAATAACGCAGGAGTGTGTGTCCAGAAGAGAACAGCGGCACAGTCCAGCTTCAGCATGTTCAGTGATGCTCATTACTGATGTAAAAAAAGTTATTAATTTAGTTCATTTATATATGTATATTTATATCCACTCTGGAGAAGCCGTGATGTCATCGTCCAGCTCCGTTCTCATATAATGCTGTCAGAAGATCAATAATATTGCTGGATGTTAAATGTCCTCAAGCCAGCCATTGCTGTGTGTTTTAGAGCTGTGTGCCGCAGACGAGCTTGGGGAACGGTGTGTGTGAACTACTGTAATCACATCTGTTCTGTTCTGAAGACAGTCACATGACATGAGGTCATTAGTGCTTCAACTAGACCTTTAAAAATGCAATGTTGTGATAGAAGTAAGTAGTGTGTATCTCTATTCAATATTCAATATGAAGGAAGTTGCGGTGGAAAGCTTGTGTTTCCCCAGAGGCTCATGAACGTACAGTAAGAAGACCTTCACACACACACACACACACACGAGCCGACGGCAGAACCTCAGACCCGATCCCTGCTCAGAGTCGCAGAGAAGCTGTCGTCATGTGCATGGAAACGCTGTTGCTAGGCTACAGGTCAGTCCTGAGGAACGGCTCGCACCGCCGTGGCGCAGTATCTGTAATATTAAAGCTGTATGCTAATTTCCAGAGGATCGTGGCGTTTCTTCACTTTGGCTTTCTGAATTATGCTAATTTGAGACAAGAGCAAACTGTACACTTAATGGAAGCGCTTGGAGGCTCTTCTTTTTCTTTAAAAGCTTTAAAAAAGCAGCATCTATAAGTGCGGTGTGGAATATGAAGATGTGTGTGTGTGTGTGTGTGTGTGTGTGTGTGTGTGTGTGTGTGTGTGTGTGTGTGTGTGTGTGTGTGTGTGTGTGTGTTCAAGCCTTATGAGAGAACGCCGGAGCGTCAGTGTGTCGTACAGCATCTGAAGCCTAAACTGCAGTCTCAGAAGAAGCGGTGAACGCATCTCTTCTCTTGCACTCGCCGTCTGACGGACAGATGCTGAATAATGGACGGGTAATGCAGGTTCACACACACACACACACACACACACAGCCTGTCGTGCCTCAGCTTTATTCGGCAGACCCGTGTGTTCGTCTGTCGGGCCTGCAGGGCTTTTCATTATTTCATGTGTGAGTAGGGTTGCCACCTTCAGTGTGGCAAAATAAGGGACACCCATTAACCCCCCCCCTCAAATTATCTATATCCATGAACGTTAGAAATGTGGGTCTTTTATAAAGTGATTTTTACTTTTTTTTTTTTACTGTTTTTGTATAAAAAATATTTATTTATTTATTTATATAGCCTAAATTAAAAAATATAAAATAAATCCTCCTAAAACTATAAATCCTAAAAAAAAAACTATTATGTTGTTTCAAAATTACATTTTGTTGAAACAACACAAGTGTGACTTTTCCCCCCACACTAACATAAAAAACATACATTATTCAAATTGATTTAAATTTTTTGTAGATGTAGAAAGTGTTGTCAACCGTGCAAGTCTCACGCCATTTAGACAAAGATCTTTTTTTTTTTTTTTTTGGCAAACGTCATTTGGGGTCAAAGACCCGAACAGCGCACGAGGGGTTAAAAACGTGCAGGTTTACAGCGCATGTTCACGAGACTCAGTCGCTATAGAAACAAAGACGCTAAAATGCAATCACGCAAGCTTCTCTTCTACGAAATTGATTTCTTTATATTTGCTATTAGTATTATCCATACTGCAAAATCCTTATGTTTTTATTCAACTATATGTGGGCCTAATGTAAAATACGGGACAAATCGCGTCCCTTATTGATTTGATACGGGACGCATCATCTTACTTGTAAATACGGGATGATTCCGTATTTTAAGGGACGGGTGGCAACCCTATGTGTGAGCGATGTTAGTCGACGGCCATTTGCACACTGGAGCTTCAGCGTCGGGTTACTGCCGATCTGCTGCACACTCTCCACTTAAGTGTCATATTTTCATCTAAATGCTGATAGGGAAGAGGAGAGGAACGAGATCGCAGATGCGAGTCCGTCTCACCCATAAAGCTTTTGCAAATAAAGAAATGCAAATGCAAAAGGCTTTGTTTGTGTGTGAGAATTGCATTTTCACCCCTGAAGTTCGATGCATTTAAAGGAGGATTCTCCAGCTCCGGCTGGGACGCGAGCAGCGGGTATTAATCCACATGTCCAACACACTGATCATCAGATAACCCGATACACTCGGTCGGGTAGTTTCAGACACATCGGCTTTCTCTGTCTCTGCTGGAAGACGGGACGATTTCTAGGTGTAAGTAATTGCATTTCTTTTTCTCTCAGACTATTTTACACAAGTGTTTCCGGAGTTACACTGTTACATGGTTTGTAAAATATACCAAAAAACATTTAAAAGTGAATAACTGCTTTCCTGAAACTTTGAGGCAATGGCCTGAAGAAAAGCTGGAGAAATATCTATGGTAAAATAGAGAAGGAGAGTTTGCCTCCTGTCGTTCCTGACCCGAGACTTTATTCACTCCTTGAACACAAAAGGAGGAATTCTGAATAATGTGCTGGCCGCTCTTTTCCAGGCAATGAACCGCGTCTGAAGATTCCCAGCATCAAGCATTCAGCACGTTTCTTTAAACCTTCATTCTTTGAGGGGGAAATTATTCAAAATAACATTTTATTCACAAACCAGACATCGTTAGTCCTCTCATGAACTCAAATGAACATGTTCTTCAACAAAGCGACCATACGAAGCCATCAGTTTGGAATATTGCGCGTTTATGCCGCTCGTTTGTCAGTTTCCCTCATTCACTTTCAGGAACTCTTTCCCCGACATTGACGGCAATCCATGTTTTCACTGTTAATCTTCTGAAAGAGTGCAGAATCTCGGGATCAACACAGGAGAAGAAGAAACTAGTGATGGAAGCATTGCTGACGCACATGTTCATTATAACGCCATCATCAAACATTAATCAGCATAAAACTGCGTAACGCCACTGGATGACATGTTGGACCCATGGAGAGGAAGCGATGATGTGGGTTTGGGGTTAGAGAGTTAGGGTTAGATGATGTGTTGATGGACTCGATCTGTGACTGTGTTTATGAACATCAATCTAAATCTCATCCGGACAGAGTCTTCGATAAAAACATGAATTTTGTTCAAAATTTAGCTTTTTTTTATGAAACTTACCCACATTAAGAAAAGAAGAAGAATGCATATTTGTGTTTTTCTCAATTCCTCTGAATCTAGCCACCCAGATTTCATGGACTATTAGATTGGAGCTCTTTAATATTTCAGCGCTTTTTGAGGCACATGAACCTTTTTCACAGATATGTTAATGTTTAGAAAAATAAGGACGGTTTATTTGAAGCTACTACAACAAGCATAATATACTCATTTGTCTTGTGAGTCACTGCAACACAGTCTACAGCCAGAAATCAACATGTTTTTCAGCAACATTCGCCCGATTCTCATTCTACAAACACATTTGAACGGACACACATACAGTATCATATTACTTTAAATGGTCCAACACTGGGTTAGTGGGTTCTCTATAGTTCTGAAGAAGTCTTGAATCTCTAAAAATCAAACTACAATAATACAAATGCCAACCAGAACAGACTGGTCCATTTACTGGTGCTAAAAGAGCTTATTTACAATCATCTTCGCAAAATAATGAATGGCCATTAATTGAAGAACAAACTCATATATGCTAGCCATCACCCACAGAGCGAATGAACAAAACCAAACTCAGCTTTTACTTGATTGTGCTTTTTAACCCACAAAACCACTTCGTTGTTGTAATGGAACGTTTTCGTAGAGGCACCAAAAGAAGTGCGCGAACATCATAAGAACTTCTAAAGCTATTGACTAGGGACCGGAAGTACAAACAGTATTTGTATTTATATATATATAGTGTGTATTTATATATAAATGTATACACTTCTGTTCCATGTCCATACCTTTCATCATACGTTCTCTCTTCTGACGCAGTCTGCGGATCCGCATGCAAAGCCCTTACGAATGCAGAAGTCCTTCCTCGTTGGTGATCAACAAACACATATAACTGAATGTAAATGCACACAGAAGGGTCTGGGTTTGGACTCTAGAGTAGCTGGTGCTGGGTCAGTTCCTGCAGAACGAGTGACCGCTTCTGAGCAGTTAAACAGTTACTTCGGTCTTGCTCCCGGTGCGGTAGTGGTGGTGGTGCTGCGGGACGTAGTGGAGCTGCTCCACCGTCTGCGTGCGGCGCGAGGCGAAGGCCTGTCTCTTGGAGGCCGTCTGGTTCATGGTGGAAGTGTTCTGTGGCGTGTTGTTCGAGGCACTGGGATGGGAGTGCATTTTGGTCATCTTATATCGGTCCAGGAGGGGCGTGGTGGGCATGAACACGTCCGTGTGCGATATGGCTCTGGACATGGACTTGTCGCTGTGGAACCCGGAGCGCTTGATGGACATCATCTTGTCGGGAGAGATGAGTGGATCCTGCGAGTACAGGCGGTCCTGGGAATAGAGGCGGTCCTGGGAATGCAGGCGTTCCTGCGACTGGAGCCGGTCCTGCGGGTGGATGCGCTCCTGCGAGTAGTGGCGCTCCTGCGAGATGAGCCGCTCGTGGGAGCGCAGACGCTCGGCCGACAGGAGCTGCTCGTCGGAGAGGATGCGCCCGCCGTACGGGGAGATGGCGTAGGGGGACACAGGGTAGTCGAGCTCCTGGCTGCGTTCGGGGGACAGCACTCGGTCCTGGGACATGGCCCTCTGGACCCGGCGGGGGCGCTGGCGGGGCGCTGGCTGGGGCTGCTGGCTGCTCGGGGGGTCCTGGTTCATCTTCATCATGTGCAGAGGAAGAGTTCCTCGGGCCGCCAGGTCTGGAAGATTCCTCTTCCTGGTGTAGTAGTCGTCAACGTCCTTATCCGCTGTGGGAAAGCACAAGCAGTGTAAGTGTCAGAGTATTCAAGTCAACCTGAAAACAAGGTAACTTGCCAATGCAGGTTCCTGAGGCCTCGTTTATAAAACTTAATTACGACTGGATTTTTTATTACTTGCATTTTTTCCTGATAACAGCGGAAAAACTTTTAAAAAAAAATGTTTTGTCAGATATGAGTAATACATAATTTGAAACTGTAAAGGGCTTTTCCCATCGCACAGACAAACACCAACAAACAAGTTGGCTGTTGGATTTAGAATTTTATGAACAATATCTGTCATGTTCACCCTGCGCCACTCACACGACACACTCGAGCACCCACGGGAAAATACAAGATATTCTCCATTCATTTTAACCAATAAAAATAAAAGATTGCAGCTTTCAGACACGACTTTCTCCCCGTCTCTTTATGACAACTGTAAAGACTCTAAATACAAAATGGTTCTACCCTTTATAGTTAATTTGAGGTGGTTTCTATGGCGTTAAATGACGAGAGTGCACTATTGTAACCTGAGAGCGCATCCATGTGACGACTCTCTCCGCGCAAGGGGTTTTCTTTCACTCTAGCACAAAACTTACTGGCTTTCAAATATGGCTCGCTCAGATTTTACGCATGCGTGCTCAAACTTTGTCCAGTATGCTCTCGCAAGAATCTCCTTGCTCTTGCTCTCCCGAATTGTCTTCTGGTTTGTTTAGAAACCTGCCATTTTCACACAGGGCTAACACACTGATCCGACAGACTACAGACTCCGACAGACTCCGACAGACTACAGACTCCGACAGACTACAGACTCCGACAGACTACAGACTCCGACAGACTCCGACAGACTACAGACTCCGACAGACTACAGACTCTGACAGACTACAGACTCCGACAGACTCCGACAGACTACAGACTCCGACAGACTACAGACTCTGACAGACTACAGACTCCGACAGACTACAGACTCTGACAGACTACAGACTCCGACAGACTCCGACAGACTACAGACTCCGACAGACTACAGACTCTGACAGACTACAGACTCCGACAGACTACAGACTCCGACAGACTACAGACTCCGACAGACTACAGACTCCGACAGACTCCGACAGACTACAGACTCCGACAGACTACAGACTCCGACAGACTACAGACTCCGACAGACTACAGACTCCAACAGACTACAGACTACAGACTCCGACAGACTACAGACTCCGACAGACTCTGACGGACTCCGACAGAGCTAACACACTGATCCAACAGACTCCAACAAACTCCGACAGACTACAGACTCTGACAGACTACAGACTCCGACAGACTACAGACTCCGACAGACTACAGACTCCGACAGACCATAGACTCCGACAGACTCTGACAGACTCCGACAGACTCCGACAGACTACAGACTCCGACAGACCATAGACTCCGACAGACTCTGACAGACTCCGACAGACTCCGACAGACTACAGACTCCGACAGACCATAGACTCCGACAGACTCTGACAGACTCCGACAGACTCCGACAGACTACAGACTCCGACAGACTCCGACAGGGCTAACATACTGATCCAACAGACTCCAACAAACTCCAACAGACTCCAACAAACTCCGACATACTACAGACTCCGACATACTACAGACTCCGACATACTACAGACTCCGACAGACTCTGGCAGACTCCGACAGGGCTAACATACTGATCCAACAGACTCCGACAGACTCTGACATACTACAGACTCTGACAGACTCCGACAGACTCTGACAGGGCTAACACACTGATCCGACAGACTACAGACTCCGACATACTACAGACTCCGGCAGACTCTGACAGACTCCGACAGGGCTAACACACTGATCCGACAGACTACAGACTCCGACATACTACAGACTCCGGCAGACTCTGACAGACTCCGACAGGGCTAACACACTGATCCAACAGACTACAGACTCCGACATACTACAGACTCTGACAGACTCCGACAGGGCTAACACACTGATCCAACAGACTCCAACAAACTCCGACAGACTACAGACTCCGACAGACCATAGACTCCGACAGACTACAGACTCCGACAGACCATAGACTCTGACATACTACAGACTCCGACAGACTCTGGCAGACTCCGACAGGGCTAACATACTGATCCAACAGACTCCGACAGACTCCGACATACTACAGACTCTGACAGACTCTGACAGACTCCGACAGGGCTAACACACTGATCCAACAGACTACAGACTCCGACATACTACAGACTCTGACAGACTCCAACAAACTCCAACAGACTCCAACAAACTCCAACATACTACAGACTCCGACATACTACAGACTCCGACATACTACAGACTCCGACAGACTCTGGCAGACTCCGACAGGGCTAACATACTGATCCAACAGACTCCGACAGACTCCGACATACTACAGACTCTGACAGACTCCGACAGACTCTGACAGACTCCGACGGGGCTAACACACTGATCCGACAGACTACAGACTCCGACATACTACAGACTCCGGCAGACTCTGACAGACTCCAACATACTACAGACTCCGACATACTACAGACTCCGACATACTACAGACTCCGACAGACTCTGGCAGACTCCGACAGGGCTAACATACTGATCCAACAGACTCCGACAGACTCCGACATACTACAGACTCTGACAGACTCCGACAGACTCTGACAGACTCCGACGGGGCTAACACACTGATCCAACAGACTACAGACTCCGACATACTACAGACTCTGACAGACTCCAACAAACTCCAACAGACTCCAACAAACTCCAACATACTACAGACTCCGACATACTACAGACTCCGACATACTACAGACTCCGACAGACTCTGGCAGACTCCGACAGGGCTAACATACTGATCCAACAGACTCCGACAGACTCCGACATACTACAGACTCTGACAGACTCCGACAGACTCTGACAGACTCCGACGGGGCTAACACACTGATCCGACAGACTACAGACTCCGACAGACTACAGACTCCGACATACTACAGACTCCGACATACTACAGACTCTGACAGACTCCAACAAACTCCAACAGACTCCAACAAACTCCAACATACTACAGACTCCGACATACTACAGACTCCGACATACTACAGACTCCGACAGACTCTGACAGACTCCGACAGGGCTAACATACTGATCCAACAGACTCCGACAGACTCCGACATACTACAGACTCTGACAGACTCCGACAGGGCTAACACACTGATCCGACAGACTACAGACTCCGACATACTACAGACTCCGACAGACTCTGACAGACTCCGACAGGGCTAACACACTGATCCAACAGACTCCAACAAACTCCGACAGACTACAGACTCCGACAGACCATAGACTCCGACAGACTACAGACTCCGACAGACCATAGACTCCGACAGATCATAGACTCCGACAGGGCTAACACACTGATCCAACAGACTCCAACAAACTCCGACAGACTACAGACTCTGACAGACTACAGACTCCGACAGACTACAGACTCCGACAGACCATAGACTCCGACAGACCATAGACTCTGACAGACTACAGACTCCGACAGACTCCGACAGGGCTAACACACTGATCTGACAGACTACAGACTCTGACAGACTCCGACAGGGCTAACACACTGATCCAACAGACTCCGACAGACTTGTTTGTTGCCGTTTGTCTGTGCAGTGTGAATTGGCCTTAAAGGATCTAGTTTTATTTAGATATACTTTTTTTTGTATACACAATGTTTGTTAAATGAAGAAGGAACCGGCTGCTCTTTCTGCCGTCTCAGTCTCTGTGAACTTTTTTCTGAAACGCGTCACAAAAATGAACCGAAACTGAGTGAATACTTGCCACACAGACATGAGAGATATGTCTTTAGAAAGATGAAGTGTCTAATTTTAAATGATGGAAAACAATAATTCTCTTTTTATGTAATCTTTATAAAACCAACAAGACAATCTTTCCCTTCTGAGCTCATTATTTTGAATGTGGCCACACACACACACACACACAGCACAAGATATTCATACGGTATCGCCCTCGAGAGACGTACACCTGTAAACGCCTCCATCCGCTCGATGAGCCACACATCAAACCTCAGACTCATCTGCTTTTCATAGAGTTTGGAAGAAGCCTTGAATTCACCTCAGAAGAAGAAGAATGCGACTGATATCATTTCTGCCAGTAAGTCATTTATTTGTACTTACATTAATGAACGTGTTATTGTTAAATAAACTCGTAGGCCTACACATTTTACTTGTTGAACTATTGCCAAAGTAAAGTGTGTGAAATCGACTAAAACTTTCGAAGTATACAGCGCATGGCGATTGACCAATTCGAATTGGTCAATAGTCAATAAGAAACTTTAAAGCAGAGACTTTCTTTTGTCTAAAGGCTTGATGGTGGATCCCAGCTGGAGAGATTCAGGACACACACTCGTCCAGGACGGTCCGGACTGTAATGATTGGAACGGGAAATAATGAAATTATCCTCTGCTCGAGGTGTAATGAACACAATCTGGGGAGGCTGATGTCCTTGAGATATCAGTTACACTTGATAGATTTCTCCACACATTTAGAGCCCAGTCGTATCGAAGTGAATGCAATAAAGGAGTGTATCAAACAAAATTACAGCCACAAATCTTCCTTTAAGTGAGAATTAATCGAATAACTGTGATGAGAGGTTTGTGAAAAATAAAAAAGTGCACAATAATTCACAGCCCGAGGAAGTGGCAGTCATATTTGTGGGACATTTGTGGGACAGTCTCTTGAGGGGATGAGATTGAGTTTGTTAGGAGATAAAAGAGCTCAATAGCAGCATTCATCTCACACTCGCCGAGAGGACCAACACTGTGTTATTGGGGGGAATTAATGGCACATAATCGGTTTATGGTAATTACAGATTCAATTAATCTTTCTTCATAAAGGAGTCTCCTTTTGAAGGTTTGTGGATATTAGCTAAACAAACCTCTGAAGAGGAGGAGGAGGAAGATACTCGGGATGTTATTAACAGAAACGCTGCATCCAGCATGATCTGTCAGAGCAAAACTCCAGCGAAGCTCCGGAAGAAACCCGGCGTCAGCCTACAAGAGATACAGAAGCTTATGGAGAGCCGGCGGAGGAGGAGGGTCTGCTGCCATGAATAGTTTAGTGTGTGATTGCATGTTTTCGCTGGTAGAAGCTCGGCGGACGCGGAAGAACTGCAGATGAGGAGGCCTGTCAGTTTCCCAGAGTTCAGGGCCGGGAGAGATCTGGAGCGTTCTTTATGCAATTACACAAGCCTCAGGGGAATTTACTCTTCACTTAGGGAATATAATGAGCTGAGACCTTATTACACAGCAAAAGAACCTGCCACTGGCTGAATCAATACGACGGGGCCGAGGCCACGAGAACGCTTTACTCAGTGAGATCAGATTCAGATCGAACCGGTGCGAGCGGGTAATGGCCGCCTGTGGAGGAAGATCCCGATGAAGACTCGGATCTCCACGGCTCTCGGCCTTACACGTGTGCCTATAGTCTTCTCACTCGGCTTGCAGCAAATATACAGTGTGTTTACAAAGATGCATAAACGCATTTACACAGGAATCGACAATGAATCTCGAATGTTGATAATCTCGCGCAGCGGACGGAAAAAGACGTGCCGATTGACATGATGGAGCGGAAGAGTCCTGACCGTCTGGGATCTGAAGGATCTCGTTCTCGATCAAGCCATCGCCAACTGTGCATTGATATAATGTTGAATCTCCCACACAAACACACTATCATTAGCTCTCCATTTACACTTTCTGAATGTAGAAATATCCACGGAAATACAGTACCTGAATAAACCATGTTTTCAGCAATTTTTGATCTAGGTTAATGTTCATTTATAAATAAATCTACTTTTATCACTGTTATTGTTCATTGACCTAAATGGATGAATGCTGTGAAAGTGCTGTTCATTGTTGCATTAACAAACTGAACGTTACTACAAATATAATTATAATTAAATTGAAAATTATTTGATACTCTGTATCTCACATTTGAGACTGTTTTCTCATAACTGTAATTGTGACCTTATTGTAAAGTATTAACTAAATTGACTAAATGGGAAATAAATTACATTGTGAATAGTAAATTGTAATTTCCTTGTAATTTGACTTTATTTCTACATGTAAGTGATATATGAAAGTGATATATGTAAGTGATATATGAAAGTGATGTCAACAGACTGAAGCTTGACTGAGATGTGATGAGATGAACAGCAGTGTCTGAGAGGTCAGGAGGTCTGAGAGGACAGTAGACGGCACATACTTAGTTTCTTGAGCGAGGAGTATTTGTTGAGGTCCGCTTTCACGGCAGATTCGTATGAAGGCGGGAGATGGGAGAGACTCTGGAAGGAGCGAGAGAAGGACAGATCGTACGGCTCGGTCTGTGAGGTGAGGATGCTGTTCATCCGGGTGCTTTCTGCGGGCGAGACAAAACACACCATCGCATCTTTAACTGGGAACAGTCACAATCACACATTCATAAACGTCTCCGCACACGTGACATGTTGAGGACATTACTGTGTGGAGGGATGGTGGGAACTTCTGCACTGGGATTTAGTCGCGGACCCATCGGTGCGGGGACTGAGGTGATCGATGGGATGTGTGTGTGGCTCCTCGTGCCCGTCACGCCAGTCTGAGTCTCAGGCCCAGTTTATAAATAGAGTCGCGACCAGCGCAGCAGAATGAGACGCAACAACACTCAACACGGACGGAGGACGCTCACACATTTACACTCGCTCAGGTCATGCACTGGGTTCAGCGGTTGGTGTGTGAAGTGGGAAACATTCATCTTCATTGGAGAGAGGAGGAGGAGGAGGAAAGAGAGACAATCAATGATGTTGCGGAGATAGCTTACCGTGCCTCAGAGATCTGTGAGCTGGTCAATTCAAGGGAAAAAGAACGCAGTTCAATAAGAGCAAATGAAACAGAGTCGGGATGCTGTGTGTTCGTGAAATCGTGAAATGGCATTCCGGCTTTTGTGGGAGTGAGTATTGAGAACTGTAGAGGACGACGTCCAGACAGCGACAGGACTTTCACAGGAATGGTGTGTGTTAGAGACTGAAGTGTGTGTTCGACCGCCTCAAGACGCCTTCATTCACTGCATACACACACACACACTGTCCAGCAAACGCCCTCGCATTCAACGTGCGCTTTTGGACAATATCAGCATGAACCGTCATTCATTCCCTAATGTGAACGCAGTCTAGTGGAAATTACCAATGAAGACCAGCAATAATGGTTTTCTTCATGTTCTGGTTTAGACCAGGAGACCGTCTCAGCCTCATCTAATGTTCCATTCGGTTGATTGATTGATTGATTGATTGATTGATTGATTGATTGATTGATTGATTGATTGATTGTCAACAGATTTTCTATGTTATGAATTTCTTGTTTTACAAAATATATTGTCATAATTCAGGTTGTCCTTTAGCAATGCAACGTTATCACAAAATGATAAGGATTCATATATTGTCCAAAGTCCCACCCTGTCACAGAATGTGCGATCTTTTGGAGGACACGTATAGACGAACCGGATCTCACGAGCGCAACATGTTCCTGGATCAACATTCCAACCAGCCAATCAGATTTGACACAGTTTATGTAAGTTTAGTTTCACAATCAGTGTTATTCACACATATATTTTATGGATAAGTTATGGATAGGGTTAGGACTATGTTTTCAGACAGGAATGTTGTTCCAGGATTAATATAATATGTTTAACCCAGAAGAAACGCGTCTAACTCTAACGACTATATATTATACCGTACACACTACCGTTCAAGAGATTCTTTAATCTTAAAGTTTCTTCTGCTAACCAAGGCTGCATTTATTTGATAAAAACTGTAAAAACAGTGAAATAATATTATAATTTTCTATGTGAATATATAGTAAAGTGTAATTTATTCCTGTGATCAAAGCTGAGTTTATCATCATTACTCCAGTCTTCAGTGTCACATGATCCTCCAGAAATCAGTGTAATATGATGATCTGATGCTCAAGACACATTTATGATTATTATCAGTGTTGCTGCTTCATATTTTTGTGGAAACCGTCATGCTTTTTATTTTTCAAGATTCTTTGATGAAGAAGAACAGGATTTATTTCAAATAGAATCATCTGTGACATTATTAGTGTCTTTACTGTCAAATGAATGCATCCTGGATGAATAAAAGTATTGATGTATTTAAAAAAAGGAAGACTTTTGAACGGCAGTGTGTAAACTAAATGTAGTGATACTATATAATGAGTGTGTGTGTGTTTAAAATCCTAGTTTAGCATATGCTACAAGACAAAATGCAAATAGTACACAGGCAGTTAGAGATTGGGACCGCCGGCCGAGACGCCCCGCCGTGCAACACCAGTCACACTGGACCAGCGGTGCGGGACCATGCGGCGGCGACTCTGTGGGAAGCCAGTACAGGCGCTGTAAGCACAGATCCACTGGAGCCGAAGGACCGACTCCCATCCTCCACCAGTCTGACTCCAGCGCTTCACCAACGCCGGTGTTTAATCAGTGCTAACGACTTTCTGCTCGCCAGTTCCGGTACAGCGGGAGAGTTAACCACCGCGCGCTCACTGACAACATGAACTCAAGGTCCTCTGAGCTCCTTACAGGTGATGATGATGATGATGATGAAGATGATGAAGATGAAGATGAAGATGAAGATTATGATGATGATGAAGATGAAGATGAAGATGAAGATTATGATGATGATGAAGATGATGATGAAGATGATGATTATGATGATGATGAAGATTATGATGATGATGATGATGAAGATGATGATGAAGATGATGATGAAGATTATGATGATGATGAAGATGATGATGATGATGATGATGATGATGAAGATGAAGATTATGATGATGATGAAGATGATGATGATGATGAAGATGAAGATGAAGATGAAGATGAAGATTATGATGATGATGAAGATGAAGATGAAGATTATGATGATGATGAAGATGATGATGATGATGAAGATGATGATGAAGATGAAGATGAAGATGAAGATGATGATGATGATGATGAAGATGAAGATGATGATGAAGATGAAGATTATGATGATGATGAAGATGAAGATGATGATGATGATGAAGATGAAGATGAAGATGAAGATTATGATGAAGATGATGATGAAGATGAAGATGAAGATGAAGATGAAGATGAAGATGATGAAGATGAAGATGATGATGATAATGATGAAGATGATGATGATGATGAAGATGATGATGATGATGATGAAGATGAAGATGATGATGATAATGAAGACGATGAAGATGATAATGATGAAGATGATGATGAAGATGATGATATTGATGAAGATGATGATGGTGATGATGATGATGAAGATGATGATGGTGATGATGATGATATTGATGAAGATGATGATGAAGATGATGAAGATGATGATGAAGATGATGATGATGAAGATGATGAAGATGATGAAGATGGCCAATGCCATTGAGCTGTTCATAGAACCCGGGTCTTGTAGGCATGCAAACACAGGCACTCGACAACAAGATCATTCTGAGATGGTTCCTTACCATTTTTGGGTGTTCGCGTTGGGCTACCGAGACCGAGATGATTGTAATTATGCTGATGGACTCCTGCAGAAAAAGCAATGATAAATCTGACTTGGTTGCAAAATAAAGGTAAGCATGATCGACTATAATCCAGAGCGTGTGGGAAAATGGCCTTTAGCAAAAAAGGGAAGCACATTAATAAGCAACACACACCACATGGCCGAGAGTATGCAGACATCCAATATGTGCTTGATCCATATATTTCATTACAACATTAAATCAGCAGATCCTCATTGCAGTGAGTGAGCACTCTTCAGTGTGTGTGTGTGTGTGTGTGTGTGTGTGTGTGTGAGTGAGCACTTCTGCAATCTTCAGTGTGTGTGTGTGTGTGTGTGTGAGTGAACACTCTTCAGTGTGTGTGTGTGTGTGAGCACTTCTGCAATCTTCAGTGTGTGTGTGTGTGTGTGTGTGAGTGAACACTCTTCAGTGTGTGTGTGTGTGTGTGAGCACTTCTGCAATCTTCAGTGTGTGTGTGTGTGTGTGTGTGAGTGAACACTCTTCAGTGTGTGTGTGTGTGTGTGTGTGTGTGTGTGTGTGTGTGAGTGAACACTCTTCAGTGTGTGTGTGTGTGTGAGCACTTCTGCAATCTTCAGTGTGTGTGTGTGTGTGTGTGAGTGAACACTCTTCAGTGTGTGTGTGTGTGTGTGTGAGCACTTCTGCAATCTTCAGTGTGTGTGTGTTTGTGTGTGTGTGAGTGAACACTCTTCAGTGTGTGTGTGTGTGTGTGTGTGTGTGTGAGTGAACACTCTTCAGTGTGTGTGTGTGTGTGTGAGTGTGAGTGAACACTCTTCAGTGTATGTGTGTGTGTGTGTGTGTGTGTGTGTGTGTGTGTGTGTGTGTGTGTGTGTGAGTGAGCACTTCTGCAATCTTCAGTGTGTGTGTGTGTGTGTGTGTGTGAGTGAGCACTTCTGCAATCTTCAGTGTGTGTGTGTGTGTGTGTGTGAGTGAGCACTTCTGCACTCTTCAGCTGAGGTCAGGTCATGCGGAAATACAGAAGCATGTTTGAGTTCATGCAGCTGTTAGTAATGTGTCTGTGTGTGTGTGTGTGTCTGTGTGTGTGTGTGTGTGTTCATCACGGTCCGCATGCGTTTGGTCATATAATGAACATAAAGCAAATGACAAAAGAAGCATCAGCAACAAACAATGCCGGTACAATCAACTTTAGTGGTCGACCAATATTTATAATTTAAGTTAGTGAAAATGTAAAAAAGATTATTGTTATTTAAAACTCGTTCCACAATATTTGCTGATAAATGTTGTCAGATGTATTGCTCTGTCACTCATCCACAGCTGCAGAGAAGCAGAACATCTCAGTCGTGTGTGTAACCGTGGTTCCCTGAGGGAGGGGACTGAGACGTGACGTCAGAACGACTGACGAATAGGGTCTCGCTCGAGAGACCAATCACCTGTGAGAGTGGTACTAAACGAGCCAATGGTACCTTGGTCTGCGTCGCTAGCTCTGCCCGCTGTGTGTGTATATACAGAGCAGTGTGTGAATCCTCACATCCAAGTCCTTCGCTGAGGAGCCGAGAGGTGTGTTCACTCACCGAAGGAAATAAGAGTCCGTGGAGTGATTTGGTGCAGCAAACGAATGACACTGAGCAGGTCCTGCTTATTGGCTACTTGGGGCGAGTACACAAGAGGACACGGAGATAGTGCAGTTAGGAGTCGACCAGCCGCAGCTCTACACATGTCTGTTAGCGAGGTGCCATGTGGTCGAGTGTGC
>NC_136896.1:32011225-32016225 GCF_949152265.1 Phoxinus phoxinus
GAAAACAGATTTCTGTGGAAACCATCATACATTTCTTATTGCAGAATTCTTTGATGAACATAAAGTTCAATAGAACAGCAATTATTAGAATTTTCATGAATGTCTTTACTGTCACTATTTTGATCCATTTAACGTGTCTCTGCTATTAATCTAAGTATTTTAGATTAATTTTACTAATCTCCAAACTTTTGACCGGTGGTGTATTTGTTCTTGAGCTCCTGCAGGAGTTTTTTTTCTGGACACCGGCTGAAAATCCTGAAAAGGGCATCGAGGTCAGCTAACCCGTGATCATGCTGTAATATACTGTACATGTTCCTTTTTATTTCCAGCAGAAACGCGCAAGGTTAAAAGCAGCAGGATCCTGGGATGTTCTGCACTCACTACAAATTAAATTAAAACTGACAAAGTAAAAGTTAAGGACCGCTTAGGAGGCCGACGTGTCCCGTAACGTCTCAGCTCCAGAACACTCACAGTCCTGAGTCCTAATTAATAAGAACCTCGTCCAGTTCAATGATCCTGCTTTAATCTGGGGACCAATTAGTTTCTTTTGAGGATGCGTTTAGTTGAAGTCTGGAGGCCTGAGCCGGTCACACTCCAGCGTCCCGTCGCTCTCGAGCCGTACGGGCCGCTCTGGGCTCGCTCGGTCCCAGTCTCAGGTCAGTCAGTCAACAAGACGAGGTTAACGAGGAAACTCAACAGGATTGACATCAAACTCAATTAGGTGAAATTGTATCTTTTATTCTGCTGAGTTTTTTGTTTTTGAACATTTGCTTTGTCTGGTTTATGAGAATATGAAATAACCCATGATTCCTTAGCTTAAAAGCTGATGATTTCAGAGAATTATTGTTATCTTGAGCTGTTGACTCGTTGACATTAACAGCAGTGCGGTCGCTTTTAGCAGTCATAAGCTGTGCATCATTTTTAATATCCTCCCTGCTTGCTGATGAAATTTACTTTGTATGAATCAGACACCACAAATGTTGTTGATTTGGCCTTTTGAAAGCGAACCAGCAAACCGACGCCAGTGCCTACAGCTGATGAATCTTCACTTTGCACACACTCCTGTTTCACATCTAATATAACACTCATCCCAGTTTGCATAGTAATGTCCAGATGGCCAAGCAATGATTCAGTAGTTTGACATTTCTCTTCCATTTCCTCCAGAGAATTAAATGCATCCACCTCATCTGTTGTCCTCGCATCTACACCAGCCCTCAGTGGCTCATCTCATCTTGAGACTCCAGGATTAGAGCAAAAGCAGCTTAATACATCTGTCGATAACATAAGCAGCAATATAATCATGAGACGTGATATTAAATTATCCCCATATAGCTGAATCCTGGAATAAAGAGTTAATTTGTTAACATGTCCTCTAATTGTGGAAATCAAGTAAAACAGCGAGTAAAGAAGGTGATGCGAGAACATGTGCGTGAACAGCTGTGTGTTGTTAGTGCTTGTTCCCTCGCGTCGCGGCTAGCGCTGTCGGGAATCAACAACACGCTTCCCGCTCCTCCATCAACACATCCTGACAAACCTCAGGTTAGCAAGCAAACACAAATACATCTGCTTGTTTGAGTTCCTTTGTGGAAATATCTGGCTTCACATGACAGAGAAGTCCCTGATGAAGGAGCGTCGGGAGCGTAGCCGATCGGGGAGATGCTCAGACTCATGAAGGGTGAAGGCACTGAGACACACCGAGAGTTCAGGAGATGCTCAGACTCATGAAGGGTGAAGACACTGAGACACACCGAGAGTTCAGGAGATGCTCAGACTCATGAAGGCCGAAGGCACTGAGACACACCGAGAGTTCAGGAGATGCTCAGACTCATGAAGGCCGAAGGCACTGAGACACACCGAGAGTTCAGGAGATGCTCAGACTCATGAAGGCCGAAGGCACTGAGACACACCGAGAGTTCAGGAGATGCTCAGACTCATGAAGGCCGAAGGGACTGAGACACACACAGAGTTCAGGAGATGCTCAGACTCATGAAGGCCGAAGGGACTGAGACACACCGAGAGTTCAGGAGATGCTCAGACTCATGAAGGGTGAAGGCACTGAGACACACCGAGAGTTCAGGAGATGCTCAGACTCATGATGGCCGAAGGCACTGAGACACACACAGAGTTCAGGAGATGCTCAGACTCATGAAGGCCGAAGGGACTGAGACACACCAAGAGTTCAGGAGATGCTCAGACTCATGAAGGCCGAAGGGACTGAGACACACCGAGAGTTCAGGAGATGCTCAGACTCATGAAGGCCGAAGGCACTGAGACACACCAAGAGTTCAGGAGATGCTCAGACTCATGAAGGCCGAAGGCACTGAGACACACCAAGAGTTCAGGATATGCTCAGACTCATGATGGCCGAAGGCACTGAGACACACCAAGAGTTCAGGAGATGCTCAGACTCATGAAGGCCGAAGGGACTGAGACACACCAAGAGTTCAGGAGATGCTCAGACTCATGAAGGCCGAAGGGACTGAGACACACCGAGAGTTCAGGAGATGCTCAGACTCATGAAGGCCGAAGGCACTGAGACACACCAAGAGTTCAGGAGATGCTCAGACTCATGAAGGCCGAAGGCACTGAGACACACCAAGAGTTCAGGAGATGCTCAGACTCATGAAGGCCGAAGGCACTGAGACACACCAAGAGTTCAGGAGATGCTCAGACTCATGAAGGCCGAAGGGACTGAGACACACCAAGAGTTCAGGAGATGCTCAGACTCATGAAGGCCGAAGGGACTGAGACACACCAAGAGTTCAGGAGATGCTCAGACTCATGAAGGCCGAAGGGACTGAGACACACCAAGAGTTCAGGAGATGCTCAGACTCATGAAGGCCGAAGGGACTGAGACACACACAGAGTTCAGGAGATGCTCAGACTCATGAAGGCCGAAGGGACTGAGACACACCAAGAGTTCAGGAGATGCTCAGACTCATGAAGGCCGAAGGGACTGAGACACACCAAGAGTTCAGGAGATGCTCAGACTCATGAAGGCCGAAGGGACTGAGACACACCAAGAGTTCAGGAGATGCTCAGACTCATGAAGGCCGAAGGGACTGAGACACACCAAGAGTTCAGGAGATGCTCAGACTCATGAAGGCCGAAGGGACTGAGACACACCAAGAGTTCAGGAGATGCTCAGACTCATGAAGGCCGAAGGGACTGAGACACACCGACAGTTCAGGAGATGCTCAGACTCATGAAGGCCGAAGGGACTGAGACACACCAAGAGTTCAGGAGATACTCAGACTCATGAAGGCCGAAGGGACTGAGACACACCAAGAGTTCAGGAGATGCTCAGACTCATGAAGGCCGAAGGGACTGAGACACACCGACAGTTCAGGAGATGCTCAGACTCATGAAGGCCGAAGGCACTGAGACACACCAAGAGTTCAGGAGATGCTCAGACTCATGAAGGCCGAAGGGACTGAGACACACCGAGAGTTCAGGAGATGCTCAGACTCATGAAGGCCGAAGGGACTGAGACACACCAAGAGTTCAGGAGATGCTCAGACTCATGAAGGCCGAAGGCACTGAGACACACACAGAGTTCAGGAGATGCTCAGACTCATGAAGGCCGAAGGGACTGAGACACACCAAGAGTTCAGGAGATGCTCAGACTCATGAAGGCCGAAGGCACTGAGACACACCGACAGTTCAGGAGATACTCAGACTAATGAAGACCGAAGGGACTGAGACACACCAAGAGTTCAGGAGATGCTCAGACTCATGAAGGCCGAAGGGACTGAGACACACCAAGAGTTCAGGAGATACTCAGACTCATGAAGGCCGAAGGCACTGAGACACACCAAGAGTTCAGGAGATGCTCAGACTAATGAAGGCCGAAGGCACTGAGACACACCGAGAGTTCAGGAGATGCTCAGACTCATGAAGGCCGAAGGCACTGAGACACACCAAGATTTCAGGAGATGCTCAGACTAATGAAGGCCGAAGGGACTGAGACACACCGAGAGTTCAGGAGATGCTCAGACTAATGAAGGCCGAAGGGACTGAGACACACCGAGAGTTCAGGAGATGCTCAGACTCATGAAGGCCGAAGGCACTGAGACACACCAAGATTTCAGGAGATGCTCAGACTCATGAAGGCCGAAGGGACTGAGACACACCAAGAGTTCAGGAGATGCTCAGACTCATGAAGGCCGAAGGGACTGAGACACACACAGAGTTCAGGAGATGCTCAGACTCATGAAGGCCGAAGGGACTGAGACACACCAAGAGTTCAGGATATGCTCAGACTCATGAAGGCCGAAGGGACTGAGACACACCGAGAGTTCAGGAGATGCTCAGACTCATGAAGGCCGAAGGGACTGAGACACACCAAGAGTTCAGGAGATGCTCAGACTCATGAAGGCCGAAGGGACTGAGACACACCGAGAGTTCAGGAGATGCTCAGACTCATGAAGGCCGAAGGGACTGAGACACACCAAGAGTTCAGGAGATGCTCAGACTCATGAAGGCCGAAGGGACTGAGACACACCAAGAGTTCAGGAGATGCTCAGACTCATGAAGGCCGAAGGGACTGAGACACACCAAGAGTTCAGGAGATGCTCAGACTCATGAAGGCCGAAGGGACTGAGACACACCGAGAGTTCAGGAGATGCTCAGACTCATTAAGGCCGAAGGGACTGAGACACACACAGAGTTCAGGAGATGCTCAGACTCATGATGGCCGAAGGGACTGAGACACACCGAGAGTTCAGGAGATGCTCAGACTCATTAAGGCCGAAGGGACTGAGACACACCGAGAGTTCAGGAGATGCTCAGACTCATGATGGCCGAAGGGACTGAGACACACCGAGAGTTCAGGAGATGCTCAGACTCATTAAGGCCGAAGGGACTGAGACACACACAGAGTTCAGGAGATGCTCAGACTCATGAAGGCCGAAGGGACTGAGACACACACAGAGTTCAGGAGATGCTCAAACTCATGAAGGCCGAAGGGACTGAGACACACACAGAGTTCAGGAGATGCT
>NC_136896.1:32021225-32056225 GCF_949152265.1 Phoxinus phoxinus
ACGGGAGATTGTTGTCCGTCAGCACAGCGTTAAGCACACATTATAACGGGAGATTGCTGTCGGTCAGCACAGCGTTCAGAACACATTATAACGGGAGATTGTTGTCCGTCAGCACAGCGTTCAGAACACATTATAACGGGAGATTGCTGTCCGGGTTCAGGCTCTGTGGCTTCAGCCCGAACGCATCAGGACCGGGTGAATCATCACGCCGTTTTGCAAGACAGAATCGCTGAAAGAAACACGTCACCCGGATGAATGCCTTCACAAATGCGCTGCAATTATTGCGGTGAACATGAATTACATTGAATAACTTTGAGGGAAACAAAAGTAAGAAATAACTGCATTCGTAACAAACATCATTCGCTTCGGACACACATTTTCACCCGAAACCAACAAATACAAAGCAGGTCGTTTATGAGTGAAATGTTTTTATTGTTCTCCGTCTCTTTGTTTGGTTTAGTTTCTGAGAGGCTGTAATCGGCAGGATCATCAGTATTCACTGTGAGACGCATCAAATCTGAGGTGGAGACATTCAATTTCTGACTTTCTGTTATCCGCATCCGGCCATACATGACTGATTATATATTAAATCCAAGACCTTGTGAGTTCTTTCACAGCGTTGAGCTTCAGCAACACGTCACTGTCGAGGGACAGAGAGAGAGAAGATCCTCGAAAGGAAGGAGATGCAAAGATGCACACCGTAATGTGCCGCTTTCATCCACTATACTGATCACCGATCATGCTCTGCTTTCACTGAGCTTCTGCACTGGTCATCATACGAGGCTCATCCTGGGAATAATGCAAGAGAATCACTGATTAATCACGTTCTTCATTGTGTTGTTGTCCTGTAGATGAGTTAGCTCTGTTAGCTGTAAAAGTACAGTCCGTCACTGACAGAACCACTAAGCCACGGAAGCACAAATGCTGCTTTAATTGCTCAAGTATCATTTTGGGGTCTTTTGTCCATTTTTATTAATGGAACTGGGAGGAATGGGGGATCTGGTAAAGACTTGTTGAGCACAGACCACTAAGCCACAATCCCAGACTTATTACACTCGCCGTACTTCTGCATTGCAGATATGGTGTATACGAGGAAAGCTGCCCTAGCGACTGAGTGTTCTCCTTGCCCATTTTATCTTGTTTCCCCTAGACTTATGTTTGTTATTTGTGGTTATTGTTGTATTTGTTAAATAGAAAAAAATGATTTGTATTCATTGTACGTTGTTGTTAGATCTCTCTTTTGTGTTGCGGCTGAAAACAAGCTGTCCGTTACACTGATGCTCCTAGACTCTGTTTATGTGTTTCCAAACATAGCCAGGTTTGGGGGATTTAACAGTTTTATTAAAGAGACCCACAAGGCCCACTTCAGCTGACCTCAGACAGACTGAGATGTGTCTGACACGTTAGAGACGCTGAGAGACACGAGCGCCACACACACACTCACACACACTCCAGCACAGCGGCCCATGTTCACAGAGATCCTCCTCTAGATTGTGAGCATGAGTAAACCGGTCTACAAGAGTCTCAGCGAGGTCAAGCTGGACACGCAGATCTACTGGATTCTTCTGGCCAATGAGTTTACATGGCTTTGCTATCTTCCCTCAAATAAAGGATTTGGACGTTGACTGGTGCTCTGTTATGTGTTAATCACAGTAATTAGGCGGTCTAACCCTAACCCTACATCTGAAACTATTCAAATATATATGAAAATGTTATTGCTTTCCATGACTTTTCCAGGCTTGGAAATTACAGTTGTAAAATATTTTTATTTTTTCAGTTTTTCCCTGATCATAGGAACATTACAGACTCAGATTCTGATCATTTCTGATTCTTTGTGCTTTATATGCACAGAAGAGCAGATTCTGAACGCAGTGGCTTTTCCCTTGGACAGTCACGTATGAAAACATGTTGATGTAAAGAGCCTGGTTATCCTGAAGGAGAGAATTGTTAAAGAATGACTTTATCACCATTAAAAGAGTAAAACCTGCACAATCACCGGCTCTTTGAGAATGCAAACACAAGTGAACGAACACATGCATCAGTGACCAAAGCCAGTTACTGAAGCACAGCTTGTTATTTATGAGCCGTCTTCAGCATCTAAAACCAGCACTAGCTGTGACAGGCACTCGTGGAGTAATAACTCACATTAATTATAGATCCCGGCAGCCAGACACACACTGCCATTAACATATTAACTAATCACATCGATCGGTATATCCGGTGTTATGGCGGAGAGCTGTCCGTGTGATTTACAGTTTTCAGTGGTTTATGCGTCCTCAGGTGAGCCGGCGTTGACTGGACACGAGGATGAAGAGAACTAGAGCCGGGTTGCAGACAGCGGATCGAGTCTCCGGCCTTCAGGAGTTAAACAGGAGCTTGTGTGATGAATCCTGATCATCTGCATAATGAACACCAGCTCTTTAATTGGGCTCGTTTGCTGATGTATTCTGAGGCTAGCGTAGATCTGATATATGAACTATGTAGATTTTGTTTGCAGAAAATGTTTTCCCTTTTTAATGAATATGTGCATGTCAAGAGAGTGTGGCGATCTGAAGCTCATCTGAGAGAAACGCTTCACCAGCAAACTCTAATTCCTCTGTATTTTGAATGAAAATATATGGAGATTGAAGCAGATTTCCATGAATGGGGCCTAAAATTCTCTCAAAATGAAGGATTTGTGTCTCAAGCCTCTGCTTTGCCCCTTTTGTTCCAAAAATCCAAATGTTCCTCCAAATCTCATCAGTGTACATAGAACATGGACAATACAAATAAAACCATTATTACAATACTAAATAAATAATAAAAAAAGACAATAAAACAAAGTTAATTCTTCTGACTGCAAGTGACTTATTCCCGAACCTATGCAGCTGCCCAGTTACTCACAGTAGAGAGACTATAGTTTACCATCGCAATAAAGTGTAACCAACATAAATCCAAGAATAAATGCAATAATGATGGTAAATGTGGATGAGTACATCATTAGGAACTATGAGTTTTGTAATAAAAACAAAAATAAAAAAGTACTGTAATCACCAATGATTCGTCATATACTGTGCCATAACATGGTACTTCAATTAAACTCAACAAATACTATGGTATTACCGTGAACCATGTGTAATACATGTTGTATAATCTCATGCACTTTTGCAGTAGGTGAGAGAACACTGACACTTCTGTCCTCACAGCAGAACTGAACTCTGTTTACATCAAACACAGTCTCTATAATCTATAGAAATAAAGCTGATCCGACTTGACTTGTGTGATGAATGGAACAATCCTATGGCAGAAACAGAGAGACAGAAGTAGAGAAGAGAGAAATAAAATAATGTGAGATCAGCGCTTTCCACGATCAAACGAACAGAAGAGTTTTTAATTCCAGGAATCAGAGGCTTTGGCTTGCAGAGGGAAGCCGTGGGAGACGGGATGAAATAATTCTTCTGATCATGAAAGTCATTTCTGTGGTTTACACCTGCCGTACGTCTTATAAAGAAGCGCCAACTGCTCCTCAAGGCAAGTCTTGATCAGAACACATATGAACATCATATCTGACCTCTCCAAACACACGATCAGTTATGAGACGAGCATTGAAATATGAGTGTGCCTTTGCTTCAGGAAAAGCCTGACTGTCCACTTTTCCCTGATCTGAGAGAAACTGAGATTTAAAGATCTTTCTTTCTTTGTGTAATATTGAGTGTGTACCACATTAAAAACTTCAATCCAAAACTCACAAATTTAATTATTATCTGTCTCAGAGATTTAGGGACGAGATGTCACGCACCGAGAGGAACGAGTTCATGAATAAGAATTTGTTTCTATAATAGAAGGGAAAATCAAATTCAAATCTTGACATATTCACCAGGAGATGCAATTTTCTCATTTCAGATACTCTTTATATGAACAAAAGAGACGAGCAGAAGATGTTTTCACTCCTTTACTCCTGCACTCCCACTCCTGAACTCCTGAACTCCTGCACTCCCACTCCTGCACTCCTGCACTCCCACTCCTGAACTCCTGCACTCCCACTCCTGAACTCCTGAACTCCTGCACTCCCACTCCTGCACTCCTGCACTCCCACTCCTGAACTTCTGAACTCCTGCACTCCTGCACTCCTGCACTCCCACTCCTGAACTTCTGAACTCCTGCACTCCTGCACTCCTGCACTCCCACTCCTGAACTTCTGAACTCCTGCAATCCCACTCCTGAACTCCTGCACTCCTGCACTCCTGCACTCCTGCACTCCCACTCCTGAACTTCTGAACTCCTGCACTCCTGCACTCCTGCACTCCTGCACTCCCACTCCTGAACTTCTGAACTCCTGCACTCCTGCACTCCTGCACTCCTGCACTCCTGCACTCCTGAACTCCTGCACTCCCACTCCTGAACTCCTGCACTCCTGAACTCCTGCACTCCTGCACTCCTGCACTCCTGCACTCCTGCACTCCTGCACTCCTGAACTCCTGCACTCCCACTCTTGAACTCCTGCACTCCTGCACACCTGCACTCCTGCACTCCTGCACTCCTGCACTCCTGCACTCCTGCACTCCCACTCCTGCACTCCTGAACTCCTGCACTCCTGAACTCCTGCACACCTGCACTCCTGCACTCCTGCACTCCCACTCCTGAACTCCTGCACTCCTGCACTCCTGCACTCCCACTCCTGAACTCCTGAACTCCCACTCCTGAACTCCTGAACTCCTGCACTCCTGCACTCCTGCACTCCCACTCCTGAACTCCTGAACTCCTGCACTCCCACTCCTGAACTCCTGCACTCCCACTCCTGAACTCCTGCACTCCTGCACTCCCACTCCTGAACTCATGCACTCCCACTCCTGAACTCCTGAACTCCTGAACTCCTGAACTCCTGCACTCCTGCACTCCTGCACTCCTGCACTCCTGAACTCATGCACTCCCACTCCTGCACTCCTGAACTCCTGCACTCCTGCACTCCTGCACTCCTGAACTCCTGCACTCCTGCACTCCCACTCCTGCACTCCTGCACTCCCACTCCTGAACTCCTGAACTCCTGAACTCCTGCACTCCTGCACTCCCACTCCTGAACTCCTGCACTCCTGCACTCCTGCACTCCCACTCCTGAACTCCTGCACTCCTGCACTCCCACTCCTGAACTCCTGAACTCCTGCACTCCTGCACTCCCACTCCTGAACTCCTGAACTCCTGCACTCCCACTCCTGAACTCCCACTCCTGAACTCCTGCACTCCCACTACTGAACTCCCACTCCTGAACTCCTGAACTCCTGCACTCCCACTCCTGAACTCCCACTCCTGAACTCCTGCACTCCTGCACTCCTGAACTCCCACTCCTGAACTCCTGCACTCCTGCACTCCTGAACTCCTGCACTCCTGCACTCCTGCACTCCCACTCCTGAACTCCTGCACTCCTGCACTCCCACTCCTGAACTCCCCCTCCTGAACTCCTGAACTCCTGCACTCCCACTCCTGAACTCCCACTCCTGAACTCCCACTCCTGAACTCCTGAACTCCTGCACTCCCACTCCTGCACTCCCACTCCTGAACTCCTGAACTCCTGCACTCCCATTCCTGAACTCCTGCACTCCTGCACTCCTGCACTCCCACTCCTGAACTCCTGCACTCCTGCACTCCCACTCCTGAACTCCTGAACTCCTGCACTCCTGCACTCCCACTCCTGAACTCCTGAACTCCTGCACTCCTGCACTCCTGCACCCCTGCACTCCTGCACTCCCACTCCTGAACTCCTGCACTCCTGCACTCCCACTCCTGAACTCCTGAACTCCTGCACTCCTGCACTCCCACTCCTGAACTCCTGAACTCCTGCACTCCTGCACTCCTGCACTCCTGCACCCCTGCACTCCTGCACTCCCACTCCTGAACTCCTGCACTCCTGCACTCCCACTCCTGAACTCCTGCACTCCTGCACTCCTGCACTCCTGCACTCCCACTCCTGAACTTCTGAACTCCTGCACTCCTGCACTCCTGCACTCCTGCACTCCTGCACTCCTGCACTCCCACTCCTGAACTCCTGAACTCCTGCACTCCTGCACTCCTGCACTCCTGCACTCCCACTCCTGAACTCCTGCACTCCCACTCCTGAACTCCTGCACTCCTGCACTCCTGCACTCCTGCACTTCTGCACTCCTGCACTCCCACTCCTGAACTCCTGAACTCCTGCACTCCCACTCCTGAACTCCTGAACTCCTGAACTCCTGAACTCCTGCACTCCTGAACTCCTGAACTCCTGCACTCCTGCACTCCTGCACTCTTGCACTCCTGAACTCCTGCACTCCTGCACTCCTGCACTCCTGAACTCCTGCACTCCTGCACTCCCACTCCTGAACTCCTGCACTCCTGCACTCCTGCACTCCCACTCCTGAACTCCTGAACTCCTGCACTCCCACTCCTGAACTCCTGAACTCCTGAACTCCTGAACTCCTGAACTCCTGAACTCCTGCACTCCTGCACTCCCACTCCTGAACTCCTGCACTCCTGCACTCCTGCACTCCCACTCCTGAACTCCTGAACTCCTGCACTCCTGCACTCCCACTCCTGAACTCCTGAACTCCTGCACTCCTGCACTCCTGCACCCCTGCACTCCTGCACTCCTGCACTCCCACTCCTGAACTCCCACTCCTGAACTCCTGAACTCCTGCACTCCCACTCCTGCACTCCCACTCCTGAACTCCTGCACTCCTGCACTCCTGCACTCCCACTCCTGAACTCCTGAACTCCTGCACTCCTGCACTCCCACTCCTGAACTCCTGCACTCCTGCACTCCTGCACTCCCACTCCTGAACTCCTGAACTCCTGCACTCCTGCACTCCCACTCCTGAACTCCTGCACTCCTGCACTCCTGCACTCCTGCACTCCTGCACTCCTGCACTCCCACTCCTGAACTCCTGCACTCCTGCACTCCCACTCCTGAACTCCTGAACTCCTGCACTCCTGCACTCCTGCACTCCTGAACTCCTGCACTCCTGCACTCCTTCACTCCTTCACTCCTGCACTCCTGCACTCCTTCACTCCTGCACTCCTTCACTCCTGCACTCCTGAACTCCTGCACTCCTGCACTCCTGCACTCCTGAACTCCTGAACTCCTGCACTCCTGCACTCCTGCACTCCTGCACTCCTTCACTCCTGCACTCCTGCACTCCTGCACTCCTGCACTCCTTCACTCCTGCACTCCTGCACTCCTTCACTCCTGCACTCCTTCACTCCTGCACTCCTGAACTCCTGCACTCCTGCACTCCTGAACTCCTGCACTCCTGAACTCCTTCATTCCTTCACTCCTTCACTCCTGCACTCCTGAACTCCTGCACTCCTGCACTCCTGAACTCCTGAACTCCTGCACTCCTGAACTCCTGAACTCCTGCACTCCTGCACTCCTGAACTCCTGCACTCCTGCACTCCTGCACTCCTTCACTCCTGCACTCCTGCACTCCTGCACTCCTGCACTCCTTCACTCCTGAACTCCTGCACTCCTGCACTCCTGAACTCCTGCACTCCTGCACTCCTGAACTCCTGCACTCCTGCACTCCTGCACTCCTGAACTCCTGAACTCCTGCACTCCTGCACTCCTGAACTCCTGCACTCCTGCACTCCTGCACTCCTTCACTCCTGCACTCCTGCACTCCTGCACTCCTGCACTCCTGCACTCCTTCACTCCTGAACTCCTGCACTCCTGCACTCCTGAACTCCTGCACTCCTGAACTCCTTCATTCCTTCACTCCTTCACTCCTGCACTCCTGAACTCCTTCATTCCTTCACTCCTTCACTCCTGCACTCCTGAACTCCTGCACTCCTGCACTCCTGAACTCCTGAACTCCTGCACTCCTGCACTCCTGCACTCCTGAACTCCTTCACTCCTGCACTCCTGAACTCCTGCACTCCTGCACTCCTGCACTCCTGAACTCCTGCACTCCTGCACTCCTGCACTCCTGCACTCCTTCACTCCTGCACTCCTGCACTCCTGCACTCCTGAACTCCTGAACTCCTTCATTCCTTCACTCCTTCACTCCTGCACTCCTGAACTCCTGCACTCCTGCACTCCTGCACTCCTGAACTCCTGAACTCCTGCACTCCTGAACTCCTGCACTCCTGAACTCCTGCACTCCTGAACTCCTGAACTCCTTCACTCCTTCACTCCTGCACTCTTGAACTCCTGCACTCCTGCACTCCTGCACTCCTGAACTCCTGAACTCCTGCACTCCTGCACTCCTGCACTCCTGCACTCCTTCACTCCTGCACTCCTGCACTCCTGCACTCCTGCACTCCTTCACTCCTGCACTCCTGCACTCCTGCACTCCTGCACTCCTTCACTCCTGCACTCCTGCACTCCTGCACTCCTGCACTCCTGCACTCCTTCACTCCTGCACTCCTGCACTCCTGCACTCCTTCACTCCTGCACTCCTGCACTCCTGCACTCCTTCACTCCTGCACTCCTGCACTCCTGCACTCCTTCACTCCTGCACTCCTGAACTCCTTCATTCCTTCACTCCTTCACTCCTGCACTCCTGAACTCCTGCACTCCTGCACTCCTGAACTCCTGAACTCCTGCACTCCTGCACTCCTGCACTCCTGAACTCCTTCACTCCTGCACTCCTGAACTCCTGCACTCCTGCACTCCTGAACTCCTGAACTCCTGCACTCCTGCACTCCTGCACTCCTGCACTCCTTCACTCCTGCACTCCTGCACTCCTGCACTCCTGAACTCCTGAACTCCTTCATTCCTTCACTCCTTCACTCCTGCACTCCTGAACTCCTGCACTCCTGCACTCCTGAACTCCTGAACTCCTGCACTCCTGAACTCCTGCACTCCTGAACTCCTGCACTCCTGAACTCCTGAACTCCTTCACTCCTTCACTCCTGCACTCTTGAACTCCTGCACTCCTGCACTCCTGCACTCCTGAACTCCTGAACTCCTGCACTCCTGCACTCCTGCACTCCTGCACTCCTGCACTCCTGCACTCCTGCACTCCTGCACTCCTGCACTCCTGCACTCCTTCACTCCTGCACTCCTGCACTCCTGCACTCCTGCACTCCTGCACTCCTGCACTCCTTCACTCCTGCACTCCTGCACTCCTGCACTCCTTCACTCCTGCACTCCTGCACTCCTGCACTCCTTCACTCCTGCACTCCTGCACTCCTGCACTCCTGCACTCCTGCACTTCAACACCTCTACACTTCTATCCCTCCTTCAGTCGCTCTGATCGTCTGTTTCTGCTGCTGTGTGTGACGTTTGAGCACACACACCGCATTACCCAGGGCAAAACACAGACATCGCTGAAACGGCCTGAACTGAGAGATTCTGATTGGAATGAATTGGAAGCGACTAAATTCTACACAATGTGGGAAATTAAGTTTTCAGTGTCGCTGCTTCATTTACACACAGATTATGGGCCCTATTTTAACGATCTGAAACGCAAGTGTCAAAGCGCAAAGCGCAAGTAACTCTGTGGGCGGGTCTTGGGCGCTGTTGCTATTATACCGGCAGGATAAACGACTCTTGCGCCGACGTAAATCTAAAATGTGTTGGTCTGAAGTAGCTTCATTACTCATAGGTGTGGTTTGGGCGTAACGTGAAAATAAACCAATCAGAGCGTCCTCTCACATTCCCTTTAAGAGCCGGCGCGCTTGTTCCAATGCGTAATGCTATTTTAACGGCGGATTTGCCAGCGCACGCCAGAAGCGGTTCACAGCCGAGGAGACGTTCTCGTCAGGACCGTAAAACACAGAGAAGTGACATTGGGGTTGATGGGAGAAACACACACAAATTAGCTTCGGTTAAACAGGCGTATAATAATTTGGTTAAATGTGTAGCCTAATCTAGATTTATTTTTTAATCTAGATAGATTTTTTTCACACAACAATGATTTCCTCGTGTGTTAATATCTTTCCTTGTAATAATGAATGATTTGCAAAAATGAAAACTGCTGCGTCTGTTTATATTAGAGAATCAAAGTGTATGCGTGTTAACACGTTACATTATGGCCAAGCACGCACCCTTAAAATACCATATGACTATCGCGCAACGCGCCATTGTCTTTAGACTGGGTTTTTCCTGGTCAGTGGCGCAATTGCTTTCTAAAACTGGAAAATAGCAGCAGGGACCGTTTTGCGCTGGAACACACTCCTCTTTTCACTGAACCGCCCCCGCGAGCGCAAGTTCATTCCCTAATTTACCGACGTGCGTCTGTGGAGGGAAAGTCCGCTTTGCGCGGGTGCAGAATAGGAATGATACATGCGTCGGTGTACAAAGTCAATTGCGCTGGGTGCAAGATACGGCCCTATGAGTGTGATGAGAAACACTCACACACTTTTACACACACCCTTACGTTCCTGTAAACACACACACACACACACACACACACACACACACACACACACACACACACACACACACACTCTTATGTAAGAGCCTGAGAGTCACTGATGAGACAGGAAGCAGCAGAGGAAGTTAAGGCAATAATTTAGATAATGAAAACAATAAAAACAGCCAAACCATGACAATCGAGGCTTAAACAGCCATGAATAGAGCAGCTACTCTGAGAGGGGGAATTAAAAAATAAATTGCACAACATTTGGACTCTTTCATTGTAATTATGACTCATAGAGTTAAATTATAAACATGCTTTCACTCTTTAAATGGTCTAGGTTATTGTTCATGAAGAATGTGAGTCAGAAGGTGTTTAAGAAAGTCTTTTTGAATTTCAAACATTGATTCGATTCTTCTGCACTAAGTACTGCACTAATCAGTTTGTAAAGATGTTTCAACATATTTAATTTCAACAATAAAATCTAAATATGCAATTTTTCATTTAGCTTCTTTACCTAAAAACATGAAAAACATGAACAAAACTAGAGTAAACAAACTCCATCAACAAGATGTTTTAACTGAAGAGTAATGATAAGATGCACTGCGGCATTTTTCAACACAGAAACCTGCACCGGTTTGGCAAATTCGCCCTCAGTGTATTTTAAAGCTCATATTGATCAGTGTCACGATTGCAATAATCTGATAGTTATTATATTTTCATGCTTGGTAATGCAGAGGGTTAGGGTTAGCCCTCTAACCCCCTAACCCATGTCGATCAATATCGTCTCTGAAAACATTCCTATGGACGCCATGGAAACCGTGCAGCGACTCCGATCGACACGCAGATCACACGCACATCCGAGGCGGTGAAGCCGATATGCGAGAGGTTCAGCCCAGTAGAAGTGGATTTGTTCGCGTCTCGAGGGACGTCCCACTGTCCACTGTGGTTTTCTCTCACCCATCCAGACCCATTGGGGTTGGATGCCATGGTACAGACGAGGCCGAGGCCAAGCCTGTACGCCTTTCCCCCGATCGCTCTGCTCCCGGGAGTTCTGGAAAGGTCTGTCGAGACGGGATCAGCATACTTCTAGTAGCTGGCAGTGGTTCTCGAAGGGCTGGTCGGGGCCCCCTTTGAACCTCTGGAGTCGGCTGAGGCCAAGAACCTTCCCTCAAGGCAGCTTTTTTATTAGCCATTACTTCTCTGAGGAGAGTAGGAGACCTTCAGGCGCTCTCTATATCTCACGGGTGCCTGGGGTTTGCTCCAGGCGACATCAAGGCTATCTTGCATCCAAGTGCCAAAGAGCCTCTAATGTGGCACAGCCTACGGTTCTGTAGGCTTTCATCCTCCACCACACGTGACGGCGGATGAAGAAAGACTTAATTTGCTCTGCCCTGTCGAGTTCTCAAGATTTATGTCCAGAGGTCTTCTTCATGGCGGAAGTCAGACCAGTTGCTTCCAAACAGACCATCAATAACTGGGTCGTTCAAGCTATCTCTATGGCCTATAGGGTGCGCTGCTTGCCTTCACCTTTGGCCATGAGGGCTCATTCTATCAGAAGCATGGCGTCCTCTAGAGCCCTCCTCTCAGGGGCCCCGATCCAACAAGTGTGTGATGCAGCCGGATGGGCCACGCCTCATACATTTATCAGATTCTACAGCCTGGACACTTCTTCTACGCTAGGCCCTCTAGTGCTCTCGTCCTCAGTGTGCCTGTGCGCAGCTTCACACTGGGACAGGCAGGGCTCGATGTGGCATAGTGGGTACTCGTTCCCCAAAGTATCGTAGGCGACGCAGTTCGAGTTTCCTCGAAAGGGAACGTCTCAGGTTACGACTGTAATCCTTGTTCCCTGAAAAGGGAACGAGACACTGCGTCCCTTCGCTTCGCCTCCTCCTGCCTGGAAGCGGCTCATCGTGAAGCTAACGCTGTTGTGTGCCGGCGTCCCTTTGTAGCGTCTGTGTATGCCGTCACACATTATGTCATCACGCAACGTCATCACGCAACGCTAATCAGGATTCGATTAATTTCATTCATACAGATGCGTTACACTAAGGGCGTTCCCCAAAGTGTCGTAGTCGACGCAATGTCTCGTTCCCTTCTCAGGGAACAAGGGTTACAGTCGAAACCCGAGCCGTTTACCACCGCCATCGTAAACAATATCAACATCTTCAACACTCCTCAAATAAATCATTATGAGCTCAAAGGCCAAGAGCAACAGGGAAAATCTATGAAATTATAATCTTCAAGACACCGCAGGTAATTTGTTTTGAAAGCCGCAATCTAAGCCAGAGAGTGGATCATGAAGGATAATAAGATTGTGATAGCATGCGCTGTAAATAAACACATCTGGATGAGCTCACGAATGTGAAACAGCAGAAAGATGAGAGGAAGAAACACCGGCTGCTTCAGTAACATTACAGTCCGACATCCACACAGCAGGAAAATCACTGCAGAGAGATGATTACATTTAGATTTAATATTTTATTTAATTCACAACAATGATTCATCAAGTTGTCCAACTGGACATGTTGGCTAAATATGCAGGATATTATTGCCAGCATTAAATACAGTAGGATTTCCATTTCTAGTATTGGAAAGCTGGATTACACATGACTTGTCTAGTCGGTCGAGACACTTTTAAATGAGAACTACTGTTAATGAATCTGGTAGAGATCGAATTAATGCGAGATGTTGTGCTATAAATGATGAACATGGCATCTGAGGACTCTTCTCATTTACTCAGTTACTTTGCTTTATTTGTAGATTCACTCATAGACTTGTTCTACGCACTAGAGCTCGTTCACACACACACACACACACACACACACACACACACACACACACACACACGCTCTTCAGAAACTACTCTTTAAATCTCGTGAGAATCTAAAAGACGTAAATGACATTTGTATGTATTCTAAATAAAAGATGTAGATTGCACTGAATGTCAGCTTGCTTATTCTGTCCACGTCATGCAAACAAGAAACTCTTCTTAACCACAGGCCGAGATCTGTCGCTCACACACACACACACACACACACACACTCTGCGATGATTTCTGCGGATGGTTACGGGAAACACACCCCTGAGCAGATGATGACACATTCATCGGGAGAAAAGAAGTCTTGCTATGTGAGGATTCTTCATGCTAAGCAGGAGCGGACTGTTAAACCACAGATGCATGTATTATTACCCAGTGTTTGGAGTAAAGTTCTCTGGGAAGTGTGTGTATCCTCCATCCGAGCACTGTCCCTCGGGCTCCGGATCACCCATGTGTGACGGACTTCACTGGCTTTAATTAAATGTTTTCATGCTTGCCTACACTGCGGTATCTCTAACAGAATCTGGCTTGGAGAAACTGGAGGATTGTGATGAAGAGACGGCGGATCTCGAGCTGTGAGCCGCTCATCAGAAGGTTAATGTAATTACACTAAATGATAATTACACTTGTACTGTTCCGTCTCCAGGAGATGAGCTCCAGATACGTGTTCGGCATTCACACTTAAACCAGATCATGAATTACGCTTAATAAAATCGACAGCGCATGGGTTAATATTCTTCCAACTCTTGTATTCATTAATTGTGCTTTACTGATTCCTCTCATTATTATGAGCTGTTCTGTCTTTATTCATAATAACTCTGGCCTGGAGCTTCAAAGCGGTGTGAGAAACAGAAGACGGGTTTGACAGCATGGTGGAGTGTGTACCTGTGATTACACTCGCTGGAGGAGTGTGTACCTGTGATTACACTCGCTGGAGGAGTGTGTACCTGTGATTACACTCGCTGGAGGAGTGTGTACCTGTGATTACACTCGCTGGAGGAGTGTGTACCTGTGATTACACTGTGTCGATCTCTGAAAGTCAGCATGAAATCAAAACTGACTTTTTTTATGGAATATAATAGTGTTTATTCTACATGATTTATCTGTGATTGAGTTCAATTCATGATCCTGGTAATGTTGAATCAGAATAAGTTCCTCTTGCAGCTTCTCTTCTCTGATGATGCGGGCGGGGCAACCTGTCACTCACATGAGATCAGCCAATAGCAAACCACAACCATCCAATCAACTCCCCACAGACACACTCAAGCCCCGCCCACATGTGTTCTTGTTCCTGAAGCGCTTCTCTCGATATACGGCACAAGAGAAAAGACCAGCTTCCCATTTATGATTATTTAAAACGGATGATTTTGAAACATTCTATAATGCCAATCATGTTAAAGTGTTGATAAATTACATTGTGCCCTCTCAAGCTAAAAAAATCATATTAATTTATAAATGAAAATATTACAATATTCAATCATTTTAAAGTTTAATTCTGCATTACTAGTTTTTAAGGATAATTCTAAAAAGAATCCACTTTTCAATTATCAGCACATTCCAAAAGTGCATTTCTATCATTTTTAATAATCCATTATGCAAGCTAAAATCTAAAGAAAGAGTAAAGAATAAAGACAAAACGCTCATTTTCATTGCCGTACATTTTACCCTAACCCTAACCCTAACCCTTCCATCAATATGTGTTTATCTGATAATACAAGGACAATTTGGAAACAGGCCTAAAAAAGACTTCATGGTGAAAACATTTAAAAACAATACATTCAAAAAATTATGTAAAAAAAATACATAAAATTGCTTTTTATATATTAGCCATTCATATCCAATCCTCATTACATGCTCAGTTTGTGACGTGAACATATTCTGAGATGTTTAGGTGTTACTGACAGCAGTGGATGGAGTGAATGTTGCATCTCTCTCTCTCTCTCTCTCTCTCTCTCTCTCTCTCTCTCTCTCTCTCTCTCTCTCTCTCTCTCTCTCTCTCTCTCTCTCTCTCTCTCGCTCGCTCTCTCTCGCTCTCTCGCTCGCTCTCTCTCGCTCTCTCTCTCTCTCTCTCTCTCTCTCGCTCTCGCTCTCTATCTCTCTCTCTCTCTCTAGCTCGCTCTCTCTCTCTCTCTCTCTCTCTCTCTCTCTCGCTCTCTCTCTCTCTTTCTCTCTCTCTCGCTCGCTCTCTCTCTAGGACTCGAGGGATGTGATCTCTGCTCACACACCCACAGATGCTCTCAGATGTCTGCATTCTTCTCCATTTTGTTTAGAAGATTACACAAGTTTAGCTTTAAAATGTGTGTTGGATATTGCCTCGGGATCAAGGTGATGTGTAAGTTAGTAGAAGTGATCCATCAAGGATCAGGAAGTATGTGCTTAAAGATTAGGATCATAAAAACTGGATCATTCAGATTTTCATTCTGCCATCGTTCACGAACACACACACACTGAAAGCAGCAACATTCCCAGCGGATCCTGACACACATCCAGCTTTCTCAGACACAGGGAGCTCCGTCAGGATTTACCACATCACCTCGGATCTGCTCTCTAAGTCTTTTTATCCTGTGCCATCACCAAATCTTCATTTTTATATGAATATTGCAGATTAGATCAGATTAGACTGAGAGCTTCCACGGTTCGCTCTTGTCTTGTACAACAGTCCGTTCTGCTCCTCAAATATGTTCTGTTGAGCAGCTAATATTCACTGTTTATATCATTTGGGTTATCTGTGTAATAGAGAATGAAAACCCGGATCTGGAGCGGACTGATCACAAAACGCTGTCATATATGACACTCAAAACCATTATTTTTGTCGGTGGAGAAAAACATATACAAACTAACTTAGCATATAAAATCACAGTCATTCTTACAAAGGTTACAAAGGCTTATAATTGTTTGCACATATAAGATTATCAAAATTCAAAGGCATTAAAACCTCTCCCTCAGGTTGTGCTGATTCATCTAATTGCGCTCCAGATCCAGGCTTTTGTAAGTGTCTCGTCTAAAGCATTTATTCTGCTGGAGAATGACATAAAGGACCCTCCATCCATTAGCTCTCAGTGGGAGTCTGAGCTCACATGTGCTGCCGGTGCGACTCAATGAGTTACACAACGTGCTCTTCAGAACCGGCCCGTTACACAGAACACATGAAGATCTCCTGCAACTCCTATATTAATAGAGCTTCTGTAGCCCCGCCCCTTTTGAGCGCTGCGCTCGGTGTCTTTTGTCTTCCGGTCTGTATTTTCACAGCGATCTTGCGTATTTTTGAATGAAAGGCTCGTTTTAAAATCTTCCCGGTCGACTGACATTTGAGGCATCTGCTTTAAACATTACAATCCCCATGATCACTTTCATTAACTTTACATTAAGTAAATCCCCTTCAAAAGCTAATTACTCCTGGACAGCAATGCCATAGAAATATACAGAGCGACCGCAAAAAAGGAAGTTCAAAGACAATATTCTAAAGATGTCTGGGCCCTCGTTTCTCTAGTGCATACGGTCTATACATTAACGAAAAGAAGCACGTTGATGTGCAACCTGAAGACCTGAAGACCTGAAGACCTGAAGACCTGAACACCCGAAGACATGAAGACCCGAAGACCTGAAGACCCGAAGACCTGAAGACCTGAACACCCGAAGACATGAAGACCCGAAGACCCGAAGACCTGAAGACCCGAAGACCTGAACACCTGAACACCCGAAGACCTGAACACCTGAACACCTGAACACCTGAACACCCGAAGACCTGAACACCTGAACACCTGAACACCTGAAGACCTGAAGACCCGAACACCCGAAGACCCGAAGACCTGAAGACCTGAACACCCGAAGACCTGAAGACCTGAACACCTGAACACCTGAAGACCTGAAGACCCGAACACCCGAACACCTGAAGACCCGAAGACCCGAAGACCCGAAGACCTGAACACCCGAAGACCCGAAGACCTGAAGACCTGAACACCTGAAGACCTGAAGACCTGAAGACCTGAAGACCCGAACACCCGAAGACCCGAAGACCTGAACACCCGAAGACCTGAAGACCTGAAGACCTGAACACCCGAAGACCCGAAGACCCGAAGACCCGAAGACCCGAAGACCTGAAGACGCGAAGACCTGAAGACCTGAAAACCTGAAGACCTGAAGACCTGAAGACCCGAAGACCTGAAGACGCGAAGACCTGAGGACCTGAAGACCCGAAGACCTGAAGACGCGAAGACCTGAGGACCTGAAGATCTGAAGACCTGAAGACCTGAAGACCCGAAGACGCGAAGACCTGAAGACCTGAAGACCTGAAGACCTGAAGACGCGAAGACCTGAAGACCTGAAGACCTGAAGACCCGAAGACGCGAAGACCTGAAGACCTGAAGACCTGAAGACGCGAAGACCTGAAGACCTGAAGACCTGAAGACCTGAAGACCTGAAGACCTGAAGACCTGAAGACCTGAAGACCTGAAGACCTGAAGACCTGAAGACCCAAACACCTGAAGTCCTGAACACCCAAACACCCGAAGACCTGAACACCTGAAAACACGAACACCCGAAGACCCGAACACACGAGCACCCAAAGACCTGAACACCTGAACACCCCAACACCCGAAGACCTGAACCCCTGAACACCTGAACACCTGAAGACCTGAAGACCTGAAGACCTGAAGACCTGAAGACCCGAACACCCGAAGACCCGAAGACCTGAAGACCTGAACACCCGAAGACCTGAAGACCTGAAGACCCGAACACCCGAACACCCGAAGACCCGAAGACCCGAAGACCTGAACACCCGAAGACCTGAAGACCCGAACACCCGAAGACCTGAACACCCGAAGACCTGAAGACCTGAACACCCGAAGACCTGAAGACCTGAAGACCTGAAGACCTGAAGACCCGAAGACCCGAACACCCGAAGACCCGAAGACCTGAAGACCCGAAGACCCGAAGACCCGAAGACCCGAAGACCCGAAGACCTGAAGACCCGAAGACCCGAACAGCCGAAGACCCGAACACCCGAACACCAGAAGACCTGAAGACCCGAAGACCCGAAGACCTGAACACCCGAAGACCCGAAGACCTGAAGACCCGAACACCCGAAGACCCGAAGACCCGAAGACCCGAAGACCCGAAGACCCGAAGACCCGAAGACTTGAAGATCTGAAGACCTGAAGACCTGAAGACCTGAAGACCTGAAGACCTGAAGACCTGAACACCCGAAGACCCGAAGACCCTAAGACCCGAAGACCCGAAGACCCGAAGACCTGAAGACCTGAAGACGCGAAGACCTGAAGACCTGAAGACCTGAAGACCCAAAGACCTGAAGACGCGAAGACCTGAGGACCTGAAGATCTGAAGACCTGAAGACCTGAAGACCTGAACACACGAACACCTGAACACACGAAAACCCAAAGACCCGAAGATGTGAAGACCTGAAGACCTGAAGACCCGAAGACCTGAAGACCTGAAGACCTGAAGACCTGAAGACGCGAAGACCTGAAGACCTGAAGACCTGAAGACCTGAAGACCCAAACACCTGAAGTCCTGAACACCTGAACACCCAAACACCCGAAGACCTGAACACCTGAAAACACGAACACCCGAAGACCCGAACACACGAGCACCCGAAGACCTGAACACCTGAACACCCCAACACCCGAAGACCTGAACCCCTGAAAACACGAACACCCGAAGACCCGAACACACGAACACCTGAAGACCTGAACACCTGAACACCCCAACACCTGAAGGCCTGAACACCCAAACACCCGAACACACGAACACACGAAGACCTGAAGACCTGAAGACCTGAAGACCTGAAGACCCCAACACCCCAAGACCTGAATACCTGAACACCCGAATGCCTGAATACCTGAACACCTGAACACCCGAAGGCCTGAACACCCGAACACCTGAAGGCCTGAACACACGAACACCTGAACACCCGAAAACACGAAGACCTGAATACCTGAACACCCGAACACCCGAAGGCCTGAACACCTGAACACCCGAACACCTGAATACCTGAACACCCGAACACCCGAAGGCCTGAACACCTGAAAACCCGACCACCCAAATACCCGAACACCTGAAAACCTGAACACCTGAACACTCGAAGGCCTGAACACCTGAAAACCCGATCACCTGAACACCTGAAGGCCTGAACACCCGAACACCTGAACACCCGAAGGTCTGAACACCTGAACACCCGAACACCCGACCACCCAAATACCCGAACACCTGAAGGCCTGAACACCCGAACACACGAACACCCGTCCACCCAAATACCCGAACACCTGAACACCCGAAGGCCTGAACACCTAAACACACGAACACCCGACCACCCAAGTACCCGAACACCTGAACACCTGAAGGCCTGAAACACCCAAACACCTGAACACCTGAACACCCGAAGACCCGAACACCTGAATACCCGAACACCTGAACACTTGAACACCCGAACACCCGAATACCCGAACACCTGAACACCTGACACCTGAAGGCCTGAACACCTGAAGGCCTGAACACCCGAAGACCCGAACACCCGAACACTCAAACACCAGAACACCAGAACACCTGAACATCTGAACATCTGAACATCTGAACACCTGAACACCTGAACACCTGAACACCTGAACACCCGAACAACCCAACACCCAAAAATTCGAACGCCCGAAGGCCCGAACACCCGAAGACATGAACACCTGAAGACCTGAAGGCCTGAACACCCGAACAACCCAACACCCGAAAATTCGAACGCCCGAAAGCCCGAACGCCCGAAGACCTGAACGCCTGAAAACCCGAACACCTGAAAACCCGAACACCTGAACAACCGAAGGCCTGAACACTCGAACACTTGAACACCTGAAAACCCGAACACCTGAACACCTGAAAACCCGAACATCTGAACACCTGAACACCTGAAAACCCGAACACCTGAACACCTGAACACCTGAACACCTGAACACACAAACACCTGAACACACGAACACCCGAACACCTGAACACCTGAACACCCGAACATCTGAACACCTGAACACCCGAACACCTGAACACCTGAATACCCGAACACCTGAACACCTGAACACCCGAACACCTGAACACCTGAATACCTGAAAACACGAACACCTGAACACCTGAACACCGGAACACCTGAACACCCGAACACCTGAACACCCGAACACCCGAACACCGGAACACCTGAACACACGAACACCCGAACACCTGAACACCTGAACACCCGAACATCTGAACACCTGAACACCCGAACACCTGAACACCTGAATACCCGAACACCTGAACACCTGAACACCTGAACACCCGAACACCTGAACACCCGAACACCTGAACACCCGAACACCCGAACACCCGAACACCCGAACACCCGAACACCTGAACACCTGAACACCTGAATACCCGAACACCCGAACACCTGAACACCCGAACACCCGAACACCTGAACACCCGAACACCTGAACACCCGAACACCTGAACATCTGAACACCTGAATACCCGAACACCCGAACACCTGAACACCTGAATACCCGAACACCCGAACACCTGAACACCCGAACACCCGAACACCTGAACACCCGAACACCTGAACACCCGAACACCTGAACATCTGAACACCTGAATACCCGAACACCCAAACACCCAAACACCCGAACACCTAAACACCTGAATACCCGAACACCCGAACACCCGAACACCTGACCACCTGAAAACCTGAACACTTGAACACCTGAACACCTGAACACTCGAACACCTGAACACACGAACACCCGAACACCTGAACACCTGAACACCTGAACACCCGAACATCTGAACACCTGAACACCTGAACACCCGAACACCTGAACACCTGAATACCCGAACACCTGAACACCTGAACACCCGAACACCCGAACACCTGAACACCCGAACACCTGAACACCTGAATACCCGAACACCCGAACACCTGAACACCCGAACACCCGAACACCTGAACACCCGAACACCTGAACACCCGAACACCTGAACATCTGAACACCTGAATACCTGAACACCCGAACACCCGAACACCCAAACACCCGAACACCTAAACACCTGAATACCCGAACACCCGAACACCCGAACACCGACCACCTGAAAACCTGAACACTTGAACACCTGAACACCTGAACACCTGAACACCGGAACACCTGAACACCCGAACACTTGAACACCTGAACACCCGAACACCGGAACACCGGAACACCTGAACACCTGAACACCTGAACACCCGAACACCGGAACACCTGAACACCTGAACACCTGAACACTCGAACACCGGAACACCTGAACACCTGAACACCTGAACACCTGAACACTCGAACACCCAAACACCTGAACACCGGAACACCTGAAAACCCGAACACCTGAACACCTGAACACCGGAACACCCGAACACCTGAACACCCGAACACCCGAACACCGGAACACCTGAACACCTGAACACCTGAAAACCCGAACACCTGAACACCTGAACACCCGAACACCCGAACACCGGAACACCTGAACACCTGAACACCTGAACACCTGAACACCTGAACACCTGAAAACCCGAACACCTGAACACCTTAACACCCGAACACCCGAACACCTGAACACCGGAACACCCGAACACCCAAACACCTGAACACTTGAACACCTGAACACCTGAACACCTGAACACCTGAACACTTGAACACCTGAACACTCGAACACCGGAACACCGGAACACCGGAACACCTGAACACCTGAACACCTGAACACCTGAACACTTGAACACCTGAACACTCGAACACCGGAACACCGGAACACCTGAACACCTGAACACCTGAACACCTGAAAACCCGAACACCTGAACACCTTAACACCCGAACACCCGAACACCTGAACACCGGAACACCCGAACACCCAAACACCTGAACACTTGAACACCTGAACACCTGAACACCTGAACACTTGAACACCTGAACACTCGAACACCGGAACACCGGAACACCTGAACACCTGAACACCGGAACACCTGAACACCTGAACACCTGAACACCTGAACACCGGAACACCTGAACACCTGAACACCCGAACACCTGAACACCTGAACACCCGGAGACCTGTAAACAGAATCTATCGCTATTTTTACGTAGTGTGAAAAGTTTCTGCCTATAATAAGTGAAGATGTCTTGTTAAAATATTTGTTTTAAAAATAACAAAAGAATGAATAATAAAAAGTCAAACTACTTGGTTGTAGTTCATGAATTCAGACCTAATGCTGATCTCTGTTTATAGACACTCTGATTATTGCAGAAGTTAAAAACATGAAAATGTTAAAAGGTTGTAGAAGTTTAAGTTTACTGTAAAGCAAATGTACTGAATTGAATACAATTTTCTTTTATAAAACACGTTTAACCAAATAATTTGGCCCTTAAAAATTGCTAGGAAATCAGAGCCGTATGTCTAACCAAGTTGAGTCCAAATGACACACACGTTGAGCTGCCGAAAGGCTTTAAAGCACAAGTTCCATCGTAACGAGTGTTGAAGCTTTTCAATGAAGCGTGCCACTCTCCTGAAACTCTGACAGTAAACCGGCTTTAGTTTCATTCTCCAGAGTTTCCTACTTTTAATGCGGTGTTCTTCTTCTTCATAATGATATCAGGACAGTTGAACTGTACGTTTTACGTTTAATCCATAAGTTAAAAACATGGTGACAGAAACCTTTGAACGAACTGTATTCCAGCAAACACACAGAAACACACGCTCCTCCACTGTCTTCAGCTTTATATGAATAATAGATCACAAACATAACGCAGCGTTTGCCTCGCAGGAGTCGAGCTCAAGATTTAGATTATTATCTATATTTCGCTTGCTGAGAAACATTATGATGAGGTTACCGCCTCCAACAATAAATAGGTCACGTTGTGTGGCGGATCTGAATGAGCTCCTCAAACCCTGATGAAGGAGATCCAGCGCTTCACGGGTTCAGAAGCAGGAGTTCAGACGAGAACATAAACGTGTGTGTTCACACACACAACACACACAGTGTCGTAACGCATGTCTCCTCCTGTGCTTCGCCTCTCCTCTGCTAATGTATTCATGAACGCTGCTGGTTTGTAGATGATTTCTGCTAATCTCAGATGTTGAAGATCCTACAGACACAATGAGACCCGCGTCCATTTCATTTCCACACGACGGAGAGAGAGAGAGCGAGAGAGAGAGAGAGAGCGAGAGAGAGAGAGAGAGTCATCTTTCAATATGAACTGACACAATTTATAATTCAATTTGTAGCGTCGGGAAGTGAGGGCAGTGTTACCGCATTACCATAATAAAATAAAAGAGATGCCATAATTTACTGTCTGTCATATTGAATACACAGATTTTTCAAACACTATATGACTCTTTATAGCCTGCCAGAGACGGCCCTACACACACACACACACACACACACACACACAAACACACACACACACACACACACACACACACACAGAACATTAATCAGCCCGAATATCATATTCCAGCAGAAAGCCAGTGTGATATCGTCAATACAGTCACGGATGAAGAGCGTTAAAGGGCTGTGTGAGTGTGTGTGTGTGTGTGTGTGTGTGTGTGTGTGTGTGTGTGTGTGTGTGTGTGTGTGTGTGTGTGTGTGTGTGAGTGAGTGAGTGAGTGTGTGTGTGTGTGTGTGTGTGAGTGTGTGTGTGTGTGTGTGTGTGTGTGTGTGAGTGTGTGTGTGTGTGTGTGTGTGTGTGTGTGTGAGTGTGTGTGTGTGTGTGTGAGTGTGTGTGTGTGTGTGTGTGTGTGTGTGTGTGTGTGTGTGTGTGTGTGTGTGTGTGTGTGCGTGCGTGCGTGCGTGCGTGTGTGTGTGAGTGTGTGTGTGTGTGTGTGTGTGTGTGTGAGTGTGTGTGAGTGTGTGTGTGTGTGTGTGTGAGTGTGTGTGAGTGTGCGTGCGTGTGTGTGTGTGTGACTGTGAGTGTGTGTGTGAGTGTGTGTGAGTGTGTGTGAGTGTGTGTGTGTGTGTGTGAGTGTGTGTGTGTGAGTGTGAGTGTGTGTGTGTGTGTGTGTGTGTGCGTGCGTGCGTGTGTGTGTGTGTGTACAACATGGACTCTTAAGGACAGTTTTGTCACTTGATGCCCACAGTAAGAGAAGGAGAGCGGATCTCAGGCTGATGTGTTTCTGAGGTCAGGGAAGCTTCTGATCAACTGGAGAAGTAATCAGCGCGGCTCAGTGTGAGATCTTCATTTCCCTGACGTGTGAATAATCTGCCGGTGTGAAGCTTGAGTTCAGTGACATGAAGAGTGTCTCGTCTCGTTCCCAACATGACGTACGGATTCTTCAAAGATCATCCGAAAAATCGATGCACAAAATTTCAGCACTTACTTAATGAAAATTCATAATAATATATTCACAATACATAATAAATGATCCGTTCAAGACACTTCACCTCCCGAGAAAGACCTGCGAATTAGCATAAAGTCCTTTAGCATATAAAAGAAAAAAGATTTGCATGAATGTTCTCTAAAGTCTAGCAATATTATTTCTCCTCACATCGTCCCATCATGAAGAAACTTGATTTTAATGGAGACGTTATTCTTTCCCCTGTGAGACGTTAGCTCGGCCTTCACATCAGCAGATGAAGAAGAAAAATACTACATCAAATATAAGAACAAAGGATAAATCGATAAAAAATGGGATAATAAAGGATAAAAAAAAAGTCTCATGTTTGTCGTCAGGTACGATATTTTGCCGCTCAGTTTGAGGCCTTGTCCACATTAATACGCTTTTGTTTGAAAACGCAACTTTTCTCTCTCTCGGATTTGAAGACGCTCTCCGAAGGATAAATTTGAAAACACAGTTTTGGCGTAGTAGTGTGGACTGGAGATATTTAAAACCGATGACGTAAGTTTATCATGTGACTCATATTGTACCGATAGATATGCATGTTAATAGCGGTATTATGCCTGTTATGTGCTGTTCACTTTCACAATATGTTATTCACACACTCTTCATATCACAGTCCTGCACAGATGACACGTGTGCTGTCCTGCGGTAAACCATGAGACAGTTTCAGCGTTTATACCAAACATATAATAGTGAGTGAGTGACGGAAGGCCAAACGGAGAGAAAATATGTGTTTTCAAAGGAAAACTGGTGTGGACAAGGCCTGAGTTTCTAGAAAATGAATCACAATCTCTTTCTTGAGCTGGAAGCATTTCAGAAATGATTTCTCTTTTGGTCCTGGAGCTCAGAGAATATGGAGAGAGTCACGACTGCGCTGACATTTACAGACTGCTGTTTATGGACACAGTGGGAGGCTTTTCCTGATTGTTGTCACACTAATGAATTTTCCGGTAAGGATTCTGACAGTTCCGGCGGCTCGCTGGCCTCATGTGTGTTTGATTAGGACTGGAGCTCGACTCTGCAGGACTCTGGGTTGGAGAGGCTGTCGATGTAACAAATCATTTATCTGTCCGCACTGAGGAAGAAACTGTGACTCAATCACAGCCAATCAGAAGAGCGTGTGGAGCTGGCCAATCAGATTTCTCGTGGGCGGGGCTATCCAGCACAAAGCTGCAGTAATAGAGGTAATGCACTCCCTCAGACTGAGTGGCAGAAGAGCTGATGAGTGGCAGAAGAGTTGATGAGTGGCAGAAGAGCTGATGAGTGGCAGAAGAGTTGATGAGTGGCAGAAGAGTTGATGAGTGGCAGAAGAGTTGATGAGTGGCAGAAGAGTTGATGAGTGGCAGAAGAGTTGATGAGTGGCAGAAGAGTTGATGAGTGGCAGAAGAGCTGATGAGTGGCAGAAGAGTTGATGAGTGGCAGAAGAGTTGATGAGTGGCAGAAGAGCTGATGAGTGGCAGAAGAGCTGATGAGTGGCAGAAGAGTTGATGAGTGGCAGAAGAGTTGATGAGTGGCAGAAGAGCTGATGAGTGGCAGAAGAGTTGATGAGTGGCAGAAGAGTTGATGAGTGGCAGAAGAGTTGATGAGTGGCAGAAGAGCTGATGAGTGGCAGAAGAGCTGATGAGTGGCAGAAGAGTTGATGAGTGGCAGAAGAGCTGATGAGTGGCAGAAGAGTTGATGAGTGGCAGAAGAGTTGATGAGTGGCAGAAGAGCTGATGAGTGGCAGAAGAGTTGATGAGTGGCAGAAGAGTTGATGAGTGGCAGAAGAGTTGATGAGTGGCAGAAGAGCTGATGAGTGGCAGAAGAGCTGATGAGTGGCAGAAGAGTTGATGAGTGGCAGAAGAGCTGATGAGTGGCAGAAGAGTTGATGAGTGGCAGAAGAGTTGATGAGTGGCAGAAGAGTTGATGAGTGGCAGAAGAGTTGATGAGTGGCAGAAGTGGCAGAAGAGAATGAGCTGATGAGTGGCAGAAGAGCTGATGAGTGGCAGAAGAGTTGATGAGTGGCAGAAGTGGCAGAAGAGTTGATGAGTGGCAGAAGAGCTGATGAGTGGCAGAAGAGCTGATGAGTGGCAGAAGTGGCAGAAGAGTTGATGAGTGGCAGAAGAGCTGATGAGTGGCAGAAGAGTTGATGAGTGGCAGAAGAGTTGATGAGTGGCAGAAGAGTTGATCAGTGGCAGAAGAGCTGATGAGTGGCAGAAGAGTTGATGAGTGGCAGAAGAGCTGATGAGTGGCAGAAGAGTTGATGAGTGGCAGAAGAGTTGATCAGTGGCAGAAGAGCTGATGAGTGGCAGAAGAGTTGATGAGTGGCAGAAGAGCTGATGAGTGGCAGAAGTGGCAGAAGAGTTGATGAGTGGCAGAAGAGCTGATGAGTGGCAGAAGAGCTGATGAGTGGCAGAAGAGTTGATGAGTGGCAGAAGTGGCAGAAGAGTTGATGAGTGGCAGAAGAGTTGATGAGTGGCAGAAGAGTTGATGAGTGGCAGAAGAGTTGATGAGTGGCAGAAGTGCCAGAAGAGTTGATGAGTGGCAGAAGAGCTGATGAGTGGCAGAAGAGTTGATGAGTGGCAGAAGTGGCAGAAGAGTTGATGAGTGGCAGAAGAGTTGATGAGTGGCAGAAGTGGCAGAAGAGTTGATGAGTGGCAGAAGAGCTGATGAGTGGCAGAAGAGTTGATGAGTGGCAGAAGAGCTGATGAGTGGCAGAAGAGTTGATGAGTGGCAGAAGAGCTGATGAGTGGCAGAAGAGTTGATGAGTGGCAGAAGAGTTGATGAGTGGCAGAAGAGCTGATGAGTGGCAGAAGAGTTGATGAGTGGCAGAAGAGCTGATGAGTGGCAGAAGAGTTGATGAGTGGCAGAAGAGCTGATGAGTGGCAGAAGAGTTGATGAGTGGCAGAAGAGTTGATGAGTGGCAGAAGAGTTGATGAGTGGCAGAAGAGTTGATGAGTGGCAGAAGAGCTGATGAGTGGCAGAAGAGTTGATGAGTGGCAGAAGAGTTGATGAGTGGCAGAAGAGTTGATGAGTGGCAGAAGAGTTGATGAGTGGCAGAAGAGTTGATGAGTGGCAGAAGAGTTGATGAGTGGCAGAAGAGTTGATGAGTGGCAGAAGAGCTGATGAGTGGCAGAAGAGTTGATGAGTGGCAGAAGAGTTGATGAGTGGCAGAAGAGTTGATGAGTGGCAGAAGAGTTGATGAGTGGCAGAAGAGTTGATGAGTGGCAGAAGAGTTGATGAGTGGCAGAAGTGGCAGAAGAGTTGATGAGTGGCAGAAGAGTTGATGAGTGGCAGAAGAGCTGATGAGTGGCAGAAGTGGCAGAAGAGTTGATGAGTGGCAGAAGAGCTGATGAGTGGCAGAAGAGCTGATGAGTGGCAGAAGAGTTGATGAGTGGCAGAAGTGGCAGAAGAGTTGATGAGTGGCAGAAGAGTTGATGAGTGGCAGAAGAGTTGATGAGTGGCAGAAGAGTTGATGAGTGGCAGAAGAGTTGATGAGTGGCAGAAGTGGCAGAAGAGTTGATGAGTGGCAGAAGAGCTGATGAGTGGCAGAAGAGTTGATGAGTGGCAGAAGAGTTGATGAGTGGCAGAAGTGGCAGAAGAGTTGATGAGTGGCAGAAGAGTTGATGAGTGGCAGAAGAGTTGATGAGTGGCAGAAGAGTTGATGAGTGGCAGAAGAGCTGATGAGTGGCAGAAGAGTTGATGAGTGGCAGAAGAGTTGATGAGTGGCAGAAGAGTTGATGAGTGGCAGAAGTGGCAGAAGAGTTGATGAGTGGCAGAAGAGTTGATGAGTGGCAGAAGAGTTGATGAGTGGCAGAAGAGTTGATGAGTGGCAGAAGTGCCAGAAGAGTTGATGAGTGGCAGAAGAGCTGATGAGTGGCAGAAGAGTTGATGAGTGGCAGAAGTGGCAGAAGAGTTGATGAGTGGCAGAAGAGTTGATGAGTGGCAGAAGAGTTGATGAGTGGCAGAAGAGCTGATGAGTGGCAGAAGAGTTGATGAGTGGCAGAAGAGCTGATGAGTGGCAGAAGAGTTGATGAGTGGCAGAAGAGTTGATGAGTGGCAGAAGAGCTGATGAGTGGCAGAAGAGTTGATGAGTGGCAGAAGAGCTGATGAGTGGCAGAAGAGTTGATGAGTGGCAGAAGAGCTGATGAGTGGCAGAAGAGTTGATGAGTGGCAGAAGAGTTGATGAGTGGCAGAAGAGTTGATGAGTGGCAGAAGAGTTGATGAGTGGCAGAAGAGCTGATGAGTGGCAGAAGAGTTGATGAGTGGCAGAAGAGTTGATGAGTGGCAGAAGAGCTGATGAGTGGCAGAAGAGTTGATGAGTGGCAGAAGAGTTGATGAGTGGCAGAAGTGGCAGAAGAGTTGATGAGTGGCAGAAGAGTTGATGAGTGGCAGAAGAGCTGATGAGTGGCAGAAGTGGCAGAAGAGTTGATGAGTGGCAGAAGAGCTGATGAGTGGCAGAAGAGCTGATGAGTGGCAGAAGAGTTGATGAGTGGCAGAAGTGGCAGAAGAGTTGATGAGTGGCAGAAGAGTTGATGAGTGGCAGAAGAGTTGATGAGTGGCAGAAGAGTTGATGAGTGGCAGAAGAGTTGATGAGTGGCAGAAGTGGCAGAAGAGTTGATGAGTGGCAGAAGAGCTGATGAGTGGCAGAAGAGTTGATGAGTGGCAGAAGAGTTGATGAGTGGCAGAAGTGGCAGAAGAGTTGATGAGTGGCAGAAGAGTTGATGAGTGGCAGAAGAGTTGATGAGTGGCAGAAGTGGCAGAAGAGTTGATGAGTGGCAGAAGAGCTGATGAGTGGCAGAAGAGTTGATGAGTGGCAGAAGAGTTGATGAGTGGCAGAAGTGGCAGAAGAGTTGATGAGTGGCAGAAGAGTTGATGAGTGGCAGAAGAGTTGATGAGTGGCAGAAGAGTTGATGAGTGGCAGAAGAGTTGATGAGTGGCAGAAGAGTTGATGAGTGGCAGAAGAGTTGATGAGTGGCAGAAGAGTTGATCAGTGGCACTCAGTGTTTCTGCCACTCAGTGTTTCTGCCACTCAGTGTTTCTGCCACTCAGACGTCACACGCATACACCAGCCAAGCAGGATCGACGACATCTTGTTTCTCTTACTTTTATTTTCCCAGTTAATGTGTTTACTTCTGTTTGCATAATTGCACATTCCTCAGCGCTGTTAAAAAGTCATTGGTGTTCTGGCTTGCAGTGGTGTTTGCGCTCTCCTAATCAGTGTCCAAACGCCAGCCGATAGTGCTTTACAAATCTACTCGTTTAAGGACAAACATTTACGTCCAGGCTATAACCCCCACCGGTGGCTCTGAGTCTCTCGCAGCTGTGGTCTTCAATGGCACCGTATTTGCATAACACCATAAACTGCAATCAGGCATCAGTCAGGATGATTTAATGTTGCTTATGAGTGAAGGTGGTGTGTTAATAACTTTTCAGCCACGGATAAATTGCTTAAAATCCAATCCTTCCACCCACCAGTTGTTCTGTCAATCAAAGCAAAGCATGTATTCTGATATAATCATTCCCTGCATCAGAATAATGAAGGATCGCAGGAACCGATCAAGCCTGGTGGAGTTAGACGGGCCTAAACCAGTCAATGTCGTTTAAATTGTGGACTGAACTCAAACCTTGATCGTTTTAAAATGGCCTGTTTAAAATCCCATCTGATTTGGAGGCCGTCAATCACAGCGTGCAGTCCGAAAGATATTTCAAAACTGATATGCAAATCAACAATATTTAACATATCATGGGAGAAATGCCAATGAGTTCTCAGCTCAAGAATAATAAGAGAATTTCAGAGCGTGTTTATATCTGTCAGACTGACTTTTATTATTGGAATGGATCTTTCAAAAGATTGTTTTTCAAATGAGTGGGAAAAAGGACTGAATTTGAAGATTACTTAAACATTTATGGATGGGCAAAATGAGACGCTCCTCCTCGTTCAGAGAAACATTACACTCAGGAATAACCCTTTAATGGGGTTCTAGAACTCTAGGGGTTCACTTTATTCTGATGGTCTTTCTAACACATCCTGTTGACTATAAGTAACGTTGCATGTCTACTAGCGCTCACTAGAGTATCAGAGGAGTATTAGTGGACTGGCAGGTTCGGGTTAGTAGAATACTTTGACAATCAGTTTCAAAGATACTTATAGTCAGTAGAATCTCTGTTGAGGAGCATCAAAATAAAGAGTTAGCAGATATTACGCACAGTCTAATACTCTAATGAGAGTTTGCTTAATAATAATAATTCAAATTTCATTACATTTATATATATATCGCTTTTCTCGGCACTCAAAGCGCTTTACATAAAAGGGGGGATTCTTTTTCTCTTTTTGTTTCGTCTACACACAGTTACTCCATCAGAATACTCAAAAGGGACCATCGGAAGAAAGTGTAAGGCTCTGGGACTCAGTTTTAAAGAACACCAAAACATGCCAAAAAGGTTCTAGGAGAAATGTCTTAAATGATTGCATTATACTTTCATATTTAACCAGTTATTTCTGTTTTCTAGTGAAGTATTTTAACAAACTGTTTTATTTATAAATACAAATTTTAAATAAAATATGAACTTAAAGGCACAATCTGTAATTTTCGCCACTAGAGGTCGCGTATTGAAAACGAAGGCTCTGTGAATGAGAGTGTCGTCTTCGAGAGGAATCCGACAGACGTGTTCATGGATGAGCGGATGTATTACAGTTTTATTAATGTTACTGTGGTGAAGCAGGACTGAGAGCCGCTGGAGGCTAACGAGAGGCTAACGAGAGCCTAACGAGAGGCTAACGAGAAGCTAACGAGAGGCTAAAGAGAAGCTAACGAGAGGCTAACGAGAGGCTAACGAGAGGCTAACGAGAGGCTAACGAGAAGCTAACGAGAAGCTAACGAGAGGCTAAAGAGAGGCTAACGAGAGGCTAACGAGAAGCTAACGAGAAGCTAACGAGAGGCTAACGAAAGGCTAACGAGAGGCTAACGAGAGGCTAACGAGAGGCTAACGAGAGGCTAACGAGAGGCTAACGAAAGGCTAACGAGAAGCTAACGAGAAGCTAACGAGAGGCTAACGAGAGGCTAACGAGAAGCTAACGAGAAGCTAACGAGAGGCTAACGAGAGGCTAACGAGAGGCTAACGAGAGGCTAACGAAAGGCTAACGAGAAGCTAACGAGAAGCTAACGAGAGGCTAACGAGAGGCTAACGAAAGGCTAACGAGAAGCTAACGAGAGGCTAACGAGAGGCTAACGAAAGGCTAACGAGAGGCTAACGAAAGGCTAACGAGAGGCTAACGAGAGGCTAACGAAAGGCTAACGAGAAGCTAACGAGAGGCTAACGAGAGGCTAACGAAAGGCTAACGAGAAGCTAACGAGAAGCTAACGAGAGGCTAACGAGAGGCTAACGAGAGGCTAACGAAAGGCTAACGAGAAGCTAACGAGAGGCTAACGAGAGGCTAACGAAAGGCTAACGAGAGGCTAACGAGAAGCTAACGAGAGGCCATATGACATATATGTCCCTATATCGCTAGTGACGCCGTCATATATGCTAAATATAAGACAATATATTGCTATCACATATACATATCGCTACATATATGTTGATATAGGTTTTTAACATATATAAATTTGCCATATTAAATGAGTATATTGACATATATTAATATGATGTATATGATTATTATGTATATAATACTGTATGTTTTGACCATATATGTCACTGAGATGTTTAATTTATATATGCCAAACTATTTACTATTTAACTATTTATTTCAAGTCTACAGATCAAGTCTACATATCCACATTTCATCTCATTTTTGAATCTTTTATAAATAAAATGTATTATTATTATTTTACCTCTTCTTGACCAGCTCATAAAAACAAAACAAATACTACACAAATTCTATTTGAAAACTGATAATTATATATGTGACATGTATATAAAAAACACTATTATACATACATAAAATATATGGGCTGGTTTTATATGTCAATTGTTCCATTTTCTAATAGGTTTTATATATGGGCATATATTTAATATATGTGGATATATTTAATATATGTATATTTCATATGTGTACATGTATTACATTTCTGTATGGGACGAGATGAGATTTTACATGGTTAAAACAATCAGACTAAATACATCTGAGTGTGTAGAAGTTATGTTATAACGTTACTCTGTGCGTTCGCTCCGAGACACTTCCGTAATCTAGATCCATATTAGAATACTGTATTAATATAAACTGGATGACTTGTGTAGCTAATATAATTTAATGATGCTATATTAGCCACTTGACAATAGTGTTGTCTCCGACGCATGCTAAAAACACACTCGCGGAAATCAAGAAAACAAGTGAAGGCTAACCGCGTTTGGCTATTTACCCAGGATTGGTTTTCTGATGATAAAAGTGTGCAAACAGTGTCTCACATGTCTAATAAAGCACATGATGTCTTTGTTGTTTCCATGGTTTCTGAGTAAACGTGGATATGACGTCATCGACCGGTTAAAATGGCTGATATCTCTAGATTTAAACAGTTTGACACATTTAGGATATTGTAGGTACACAACTCAACAAATATGTGACCTTGATCTTGTGGTTTGTGGATGTTTTTAAGTCCATAAAACGATCCCATGTAAAAAGGTTTCTATATATAGAGAGTGAACAGTTGTGTCAGCACAACTCAATATCAACTCAAGCTCGTCTGTGCACGTCCGGGATTTGATTTTTATTTGTTTTATTGTTATTTGCATTCCCAGACTATAGAAGCCCATTTCCACCACAAAGTAAAAAATTAAAAAGGTTATTGAGGGAGAAAGACGAACACCGTCAGATATATACAGTAGAGCAGAAACTGAAGGGCCAGATCTGCACGACGAGCTGAGGTCAGTCCGGGTCTGACACACCGGTGAAGCCCACAGAACCGCCGCTGGATCCCGGAGCCACGACTGCTCCTCCTCCCGCTCGCGGAGCCGCCGCGGACACACGACACCAGGACCAGCATATTAACTGGTTTATGACAGAACGTCTCGATCTCTCGAACTGCTCTATATTCCAGCCGAGAAGCAAAGGTCAGCGCATCATATCTGTCCCTGTCCAGGAACGAGCCGCGTGAATGAGCGCTGACTCTGGGAGACATACGGATATGAATAATTATTAGCTTTGATTGTCAAGTCAGCTTTATTTCTATTGCGCTTTTTAAAGCAGCTTTACGGAGATCACTGGGAAATAACGCAGGAGTGTGTGTCCAGAAGAGAACAGCGGCACAGTCCAGCTTCAGTAAGTCCAGTGATGCTCATTTCTGCTGTAAAAAAGTTATTAATTTAGTTAATTTATATATTTATATCCGCTCTGGAGAAGCCGTGATGTCATCGTCCAGCTCAGTTCTCATATAATGCTGTCAGGAGATCAATAATATTGCTGGATGTGAAATGTGTGTAGCGCTGCAGAGAGAAGATGTTCTACTATCTCATATATTTGATCTATTTTTTACTCACTGTCCTTATACAGTTACACAGTTTATAGTAACCACGTCTGTTAAGAACAACTAAAAAAAGAAGCATGTGCTCCATATAAATGTGAGTCATAGCCTAGTTCACAGGAAATCTTCATCAACAGTGAACGCGAGAAACATTGGGGATTAATCTTTGAGTCACTGATTTGTGAAATCCAATTTGAGAATCAAATCAACTGGTTCATTGAAAGAATGATTCATTCACTGATTTGATTCCCTAGTTCAACTTACTGACTCACTGACTCGACTCACTGACTCACTGACTCGACTCACTGACTCACAGACTCACTGACTCACTGACTCACTGACTCACTGACTCGACTCACTGATCAGGGGCCTCATTTATAAAACTTACTAAAAGTGACTTTGTGTAAATGGCTTACGCAAACAAATATTCAGACTTATAAAAGCGTACGCCAGAACCTGCGCAGAGTTCACTTTATAAATCCCAGTCGGCGGAAGATTGTGAACATGCGTCTCCTCCCCGAAATAACCATATATGGAGCTTACAACACCCAGTTTTACTATGCGTATCCTCATCTGCATATCATTTGCATATTATTATTCATCCACATGATAACATGTTTAATGGTACAAGACATTAGAAAAATATGAAATATAGATCAAATGACATTAATACAAATAATTTAGTAGCCTATCCTTGCCTTGTTTTTGAATAAATAAATCAAATAGTGTAAAATACATTTCGGAGAAAGTTTTTCTCAATCTTTTCCACTGGCCAAATAGTATTTTTAATTGATTTATATTTTTAATGGAAACAGATATACCTTGTTGTGCATTATATGCACAGAACTATTTTCTCGGAAAATCTGCTATTATCATGATACGCAATTATCTCTAGTTAAACCATTAAAACACAGCATGCCAGAGGAAACGTTTTTAAAGCATTGCATCCACAACATATATTTGTATTTATTGAAAGAAAAATGTTGTAACTTCTTAATAATGATTTCATATAATTCTTCACAGATGTCAAAAAGCAATTTC
>NC_136896.1:32061225-32078725 GCF_949152265.1 Phoxinus phoxinus
AACCCCTATGAGCGAGCTGACATTGACCACTGGGACTTTTTACTGTATTTACTGTTCTATTGAAATTATGACCAAATGAAATTTAATTTTCATGTTTATCAAAGTTTATGCTAGAAAAATATGAATATTTAGGGTTTAAATGTGCATTCAATCATCTGTGGATAACAGAGTTGCGAGCTCCATTCTGGGAAGTGCCGTGTGAAGAGCCGGATCGGGATTCTCTCACGGAAACCCGGGAACAGTGGAGCGGACTGATTTCTGAAAGCTTTGAACAGTGTGTGGGAATCTCTGTATCTCCGTTCGTTTCTTGTACATGTACAACTCAAGCTTTGGCTTCTTTGGGAACTACCTTCTGGTGACACGAACTAACAAACTACTCAACATTAAAGGGTCGTGAACTGAGAATGATGATCAGTGAACTGAATTGATATGTCAGAGGCCATAAAACATGTACTATGAAACATACTGTAAGTTTCAGAACTTGAAACTTCCTTGTTTTATTGAAACCAAGCTGCCAAAGCGACTCTGTGTATTTCACTTCCGGGTTTTCATGACCTAATAGATATGCATATTTCAGCATAAGACTAAACAGACAGAAGAGCTTCAAGAACAGGATCACAGGATTTCAGATCAAGCTAGATTCAGATTCAGAGAATTTCTATCCAGCACGCTGAGAAATAAACGCTTGTTATGGACAAATGTTTTCAGTCATTTAGCAGCGATATAGAATCACGTTACCTTTGACGTGACTTCGGCCCAGCGTCACAAAGCCGGAGGAGATGAAGTTGTGCAGGTCGTGTCCGCCTCCTCGAGTGCTCTCCTTAGAGTAATGAGCTCCTGTGAAGACATGTAGAAGATCATCATCACATGTAGAAGATCACCATCACATGTAGAAGATCACCATCACATGTAGAAGATCACCATCACATGTAGAAGATCATCATCACATGTAGAAGATCACCATCACATGTAGAAGATCATCATCACATGTAGAAGATCATCATCACATGTAGAAGATCACCATCACATGTAGAAGATCACCATCACATGTAGAAGATCATCATCACATGTAGAAGACCATCATCACATGTAGAAGATCACCATCACATGTAGAAGACCATCATCACATGTAGAAGATCACCATCACATGTAGAAGATCATCATCACATGTAGAAGATCATCATCACATGTAGAAGATCATCATCACATGTAGAAGATCATCATCACATGTAGAAGATCATCATCACATGTAGAAGACCATCATCACATGTAGAAGATCACCATCACATGTAGAAGACCATCATCACATGTAGAAGATCACCATCACATGTAGAAGATCATCATCACATGTAGAAGACCATCATCACATGTAGAAGATCACCATCACATGTAGAAGACCATCATCACATGTAGAAGATCACCATCACATGTAGAAGATCATCATCACATGTAGAAGATCATCATCACATGTAGAAGATCATCATCACATGTAGAAGATCATCATCACATGTAGAAGATCACCATCACATGTAGAAGATCATCATCACATGTAGAAGATCACCATCACATGTAGAAGACCATCATCACATGTAGAAGATCATCATCACATGTAGAAGATCACCATCACATGTAGAAGACCATCATCACATGTAGAAGATCATCATCACATGTAGAAGATCATCATCACATGTAGAAGATCATCATCACATGTAGAAGATCACCATCACATGTAGAAGATCATCATCACATGTAGAAGATCATCATCACATGTAGAAGATCATCATCACATGTAGAAGACCATCATCACATGTAGAAGATCATCATCACATGTAGAAGACCATCATCACATGTAGAAGATCACCATCACATGTAGAAGATCATCATCACATGTAGAAGACCTTCATCACATGTAGAAGATCACCATCACATGTAGAAGATCACCATCACATGTAGAAGATCACCATCACATGTAGAAGATCACCATCACATGTAGAAGATCATCATCACATGTAGAAGATCACCATCACATGTAGAAGATCACCATCACATGTAGAAGATCATCATCACATGTAGAAGATCATCATCACATGTAGAAGATCACCATCACATGTAGAAGACCATCATCACATGTAGAAGACCATCATCACATGTAGAAGACCATCATCACATGTAGAAGACCATCATCACATGTAGAAGATCATCATCACATGTAGAAGACCATCATCACATGTAGAAGATCATCATCACATGTAGAAGATCACCATCACATGTAGAAGATCATCATCACATGTAGAAGACCATCATCACATGTAGAAGATCATCATCACATGTAGAAGACCATCATCACATGTAGAAGATCATCATCACATGTAGAAGACCATCATCACATGTAGAAGATCATCATCACATGTAGAAGACCATCATCACATGTAGAAGATCACCATCACATGTAGAAGATCATCATCACATGTAGAAGACCTTCATCACATGTAGAAGACCATCATCACATGTAGAAGATCATCATCACATGTAGAAGACCATCATCACATGTAGAAGACCATCATCACATGTAGAAGACCATCATCACATGTAGAAGACCATCATCACATGTAGAAGACCATCATCACATGTAGAAGATCACCATCACATGTAGAAGACCATCATCACATGTAGAAGATCATCATCACATGTAGAAGATCATCATCACATGTAGAAGACCATCATCACATGTAGAAGATCACCATCACATGTAGAAGACCATCATCACATGTAGAAGATCACCATCACATGTAGAAGACCATCATCACATGTAGAAGACCATCATCACATGTAGAAGATCATCATCACATGTAGAAGACCATCATCACATGTAGAAGACCATCATCACATGTAGAAGATCACCATCACATGTAGAAGATCATCATCACATGTAGAAGATCATCATCTCATGTAGAAGACCATCATCACATGTAGAAGACCATCATCACATGTAGAAGATCATCATCACATGTAGAAGACCATCATCACATGTAGAAGACCATCATCACATGTAGAAGACCATCATCACATGTAGAAGACCATCATCACATGTAGAAGATCATAATCACATGTAGAAGACCATCATCACATGTAGAAGATCAACATCACATGTAGAAGACCATCATCACATGTAGAAGACCATCATCACATGTAGAAGACCATCATCACATGTAGAAGATCATCATCACATGTAGAAGATCATCATCACATGTAGAAGACCTTCATCACATGTAGAAGACCATCATCACATGTAGAAGATCACCATCACATGTAGAAGATCACCATCACATGTAGAAGATCATCATCACATGTAGAAGATCATCATCACATGTAGAAGATCACCATCACATGTAGAAGATCATCATCACATGTAGAAGACCATCATCACATGTAGAAGACCATCATCACATGTAGAAGATCATCATCACATGTAGAAGATCACCATCACATGTAGAAGATCATCATCACATGTAGAAGACCTTCATCACATGTAGAAGATCACCATCACATGTAGAAGACCATCATCACATGTAGAAGACCATCATCACATGTAGAAGAACACCATCACATGTAGAAGATCATCATCACATGTAGAAGATCATCATCACATGTAGAAGATCATCATCACATGTAGAAGAACACCCGTCAGAAGCAGAGCAGGACAAATCCCCAGTGCATTTCAAGACTTATGACTTTCCATAATTCATAGGTACAGTCACCTTGTCCACACAACAGAATATTAGATGCTGGCACTGTCCGAGGTCTTGTATTAATTCCTGACGTTCTAATTATCAATGAAATAGCAGCATAACAATAACCTTGAGCACCATCTGGGAGTTTAGTGCAGCGTTCGCTCAAACATGAGCATCATATCTACATGTTTATGGGCTTTAGTGCCAGCAGATCACTGACCAATTCAAATGCTCTTCATTCACAAAACTGTTCACAATGTCCACCCAAAAGACACAAATTATGAATTCACCATTATGTTGTTTCAAACCTGTATTTCAGTTTCACTTCTCTTTCCTCTGCTGAACACAAAAGAAGATATTTTGACCAGACAGTGGATGGACCCCATTGTCTTCCATAGGAGAAGAAAAAATACCCAACTGTCTGGTTCTCGACATTCTTCAAAATATCTTGTTTTGTGTTCAGCAGAAGAAAGAAACTCATACAGGTTTGAAACAACTTTAGGGTGAGTAACTGATTACAGTATTTTTTATTTTGAAGTGAACTATTCCTTTAAGCTCTGAAACTTGCAGGATATTTTAATGGTACAAAGTCCTCGTACAGTATATGTCAAAAGATCAAAGCGAATTTTATTTCTCATGTCATAACCCTTTATTAATATATCCATCCAATAAATGCTTTCTGCATTCCTACAGGCTTTCCTGTAGCTCAAACAGTAGAGCGTAGTCGCTTGCAACGCCGAGGTCATGGGTTCGATTCCCAGAGAAAGTAAGAATTGATAAGACTGTAAATGTGTACCTTGCAATGTAATGGCGCTTTTCCATTACCAGTACCAGCTCGACTTGACTCAGCTCGGCTCGGCTCGCGTTTCGCTCCGTTTTCCATTGCATAGTACTTCCACAATAGTACCTGGTGGTCGTCATAGCGACGCGACACACACCCGCTACCCACACACACAGGACAATGGAGGAAATCGAGTGTATGCTGTTTTACATAATATTAGTAATGGGTATATCACGCAATCTCTGGCAAAACTATTTAAAAATGCCGGGGTTATTCAGGATACTCCGTCTGGCGCGTGCAATGATGGCGCAGTGAATAGTGCCGATTCTCGCTGACCAATCAGCAGTCTCCCGTGTGTCACGTCACGTTTTAGTATCGCCTCAGCTCGCCTCGGCTCGCTTAGAACCTCGCCGGAGGTGATACGAAAAAAAGTACCTGGAAGCAGGTACTGGTACAACTTTTACACAGTGGAAAACCAAACAGAGGCGATTCGAGTCGAGGTGAGGCGAGCCAAGGCGAGCTGGTACTGTGCAGTGGAAAAGCGCCAAAAGTCGCTTTGGATAAAAGCGTCTGCAAAATGCATAAACATAAATAAATCCAACACTATTTAAAATCAACAAGGTGTGTTTTTCACAGCTAAGCAAGAAGCTCAACAGGAAGTACAAGGCTGAGGAAGCAAAAGGTTGAGCTGTAGGAAACACGAGTTAAAATGTTGTTTACAGAGTCTGTCAGATACTCATACTGAGAGCCAGATTGTTCAAAGATGCTTCTGCTTCGGATCACTAGGAACAGTTGGACAAACAGAAAACAACAACACAACACTGAGGTAAGAGTAAGACCTGACACAGTCCTCTGAATCAAATAACTCAACATGAGGCAGGGGTACAGAACGCAATAAACTTCTCTCGCTCGAACCCCCAAGAACCTCAAGCATCTCTTGCTCAGGTGAGCCGCCTTGCTGAGAATTCATTATGCGCTGCCGTTACTGACTATGAACCTGAATTTAACAGGCTGATATTTTGCACCCCTAAGGAAATCCCCAAAAGTGCTCAGAGAATCTGAGATGCAGTTTAAATGAAAATGGCTTCAGAGCCGGAAACCATTAGCGAGAGTCCTTGAAGCCACGCTTTGACCCGCGTGTGTTCGAGGAGAAACAGTGTGTGTGTGTGTGTGTGTGTGTGTGTGTGTGTGTGTGTGTGTGTGTGTGTGTGTGTGTGTGTGTGTGTGTGTGTGTGTTTGAGGAGAAACACTGTCTGTGTGAAGATGATGCTGAGGCCTTGCAAACCACAGGGAGAAATACACTCAGACTTTATGGCCCGTCCAACTTTGATATTAATTGCTAAGTGTAGCGATGAGGAGGCTATAAGTTAAAAAATGTGTAGAGCTGTATCATTATGAAATTGCCCATTGGCACTCCACATCTTAATTAAACTAATTACATCATAGTTTAATAAGCCAGACAAATTTTATGCATGCAATGCTGATCTCTTAAAGCAATATTTGAGCAAATACACACAAACGCCTACAGAAATGCATTCACTGCGCTTCTTTCTTTCTTTCTTCCCTTATTTTGGCAGAAAGGCTGTGTTATTATTTGTTCAGGGATATTTCTAATCTAATATATTATGCATGCATGTTTCTCACTGTCAAATTTTTCTGTAGTCACTTGAGATTCAGTGTAAATCCCTCTATAAGCAAAGCATTTTTTACACTTCGTCACGGCTGCCATTTTAAAACAATATTCTGTATGATTTGATAAAGAGAGTCCAGTTGTGTTTCATAGCATAAAAAATAATTCACACACAGTGAAAACCAAGATCATGTTGTAAACATAATTTTGGACTAAAGTCTTTCCCTGCAGTAAACGCTCTTGTGCATCAGTGCGTGCGTGAACATGCATTTTCTCTGTGAGTTGATTCAGTTCACAGCACTGCAATTACACACGCTTCTGTGGAGGCCGTCACTGGCCCTTAACATCGACCCGGGACCGGCCCACTCCCTGAGGAAAACACTGGCCCTTAACATCGACCCGGGACCGGCCCGCTCCCTGAGGAAAACACTGGTCTCGCTGACCGGGAATGAGATGTTGACAAGACAAAGTCCCCCAGAACATGAATGCAACACACACAGCTGCGTACATGTGAAGGGTTTCATACAAGCTCAGCTCAACTTTTGGAATAATGCTGATTACCACAAAAGGAATTTAGAGTAAAAACAAAGACTAATTCTGAAAAAGCACAAATCTGTCTTACACTGAGCCACTTACGATAGAAGTGCATGGGTCAAAATATAAACTCTGTTTAATAGTGTAGCCACAACACATAATTTATATTATACATATTATCCTTGTGTAGCAGATAATTCCAATTATGCCTTCACTGCCATGACAACATAACGACTAAAACCCCAAACCGACCATGAAAATGATGAGAACAACTTTGCAGCTCAAATAATACAAACAGAAGAAGGATGCAAGTGCTGTTTTATAATTATAAGCATCACATTTTTGTGTTTAAATCCTCCAAAATTGGCCTCACTGTAACCCAACATTTGGAGGGAAAAAATGTTTTTGCTTTTGCGGTCATCATCATCATCATCATCGTCATTATGCCACAAATGCTGCCAAACTCGTATTGCAACAGCTAATGACCTCCGCTGCCATATCGACCCTGATCCCAGGTCAGGGGTCAAGTGCTCTCATTTACGTCATCCTGCACTTCAAGGTCACTTTGTAATGAGGATAAGGAAAACATGCAGTATAAATCTCCCTTAAAGTGCTTTATAAGGGGTTTCAGGAGCTATAGATCTGCAAGAGAGATTGGTGTTCAACATAAATCTCCTTCGGTTTGTGGTTGTTGCCATATGAGTGACATTTATCTCCCTTAAGTCAAAGCTGCCATTTGTGTGATCATAACTCATGAGAATGTCCAACAAAGTCCCTCCGTGACCTTGAACATAATGAAATTCAGCGCCGCCTTCAATCTCAGCACGGCAGAGAGGAACGGCTCATCCGTAATGGCATGAGAAGTCAGTGGCAGATCACATGACAAGAACCAGCAATTTTGCGTTTGCCCAGAAAGCAATTTTGCGTTTAAAAGACGTCTAATAGCCGTCCAAACACAGTCCTAACGTCTAATAGCCGTCCAAACACAGCCCTAACGTCTAATAGCCGTCCAAACACAGTCCTAACGTCTAATAGCCGTCCAAACACAGCCCTAACGTCTAATAGCCGTCCAAACACAGTCCTAACGTCTAATAGCCGTCCAAACACAGTCCTAACGTCTAATAGCCGTCCAAACACAGCCCTAACGTCTAATAGCCGTCCAAACACAGTCCTAACGTCTAATAGCCGTCCAAACACAGTCCTAACGTCTAATAGCCGTCCAAACACAGTCCTAACGTCTAATAGCCGTCCAAACACAGTCCTAACGTCTAATAGCCGTCCAAACACAGCCCTAACGTCTAATAGCCGTCCAAACACAGTCCTAACGTCTAATAGCCGTCCAAACACAGTCCTAACGTCTAATAGCCGTCCAAACACAGCCCTAACGTCTAATAGCCGTCCAAACACAGCCCTAACGTCTAATAGCCGTCCAAACACAGTCCTAACGTCTAATAGCCGTCCAAACACAGCCCTAACGTCTAATAGCCGTCCAAACACAGTCCTAACGTCTAATAGCCGTCCAAACACAGTCCTAACGTCTAATAGCCGTCCAAACACAGCCCTAACGTCTAATAGCCGTCCAAACACAGTCCTAACGTCTAATAGCCGTCCAAACACAGTCCTAACGTCTAATAGCCGTCCAAACACAGTCCTAACGTCTAATAGCCGTCCAAACACAGCCCTAACGTCTAATAGCCGTCCAAACACAGTCCTAACGTCTAATAGCCGTCCAAACACAGTCCTAACGTCTAATAGCCGTCCAAACACAGCCCTAGCGTCTAATAGCCGTCCAAACACAGTCCTAACGTCTAATAGCCGTCCAAACACAGCCCTAACGTCTAATAGCCGTCCAAACACAGTCCTAACGTCTAATAGCCGTCCAAACACAGTCCTAACGTCTAATAGCCGTCCAAACACAGCCCTAACGTCTAATAGCCGTCCAAACACAGTCCTAACGTCTAATAGCCGTCCAAACACAGTCCTAACGTCTAATAGCCGTCCAAACACAGTCCTAACGTCTAATAGCCGTCCAAACACAGCCCTAACGTCTAATAGCCGTCCAAACACAGTCCTAACGTCTAATAGCCGTCCAAACACAGTCCTAACGTCTAATAGCCGTCCAAACACAGTCCTAACGTCTAATAGCCGTCCAAACACAGCCCTAACGTCTAAAACAAGGCGAAATTTGGGCTGTCAGTGAAAATGTAATAGACGTCTAAACCAGAGCCCAAGAATAGACTAGTCATCAATTACATAACATCGGGCCTCATTCACCAACCGTTCTTACAAAGAAATGTGTTCTTAAACCCCACTTACGCACTTTTTACGAAGATTCGGACATTCACTAATTTTCTTATCTTGGATTTGTTCTTAGCTAAGAACAAAATCTACGCACACTCAAGAGCACTCTTACGCACATTTGAGTTATGACAGTTTCCTCCAAATAATTGGTTACTGCATGTTATTTGACTCTAAAGTCGTTTATACTGATAGTATTTTACTGTAATGTATTTCTGATCATTTGATGAAAAAAAAAGGTATGCAAAGAAACACTAACACTGCAATTTACATGGGATTCATCAATCCTGAGAACACAGGTGCGAACAATTCTGTCATTTAAGAACATCATGAATCCGACGTAGACTCTTCTTAGCAAGTTTAAGTGCAAAGTTAAGATAATTCTTAGGAAGATATTGGGGAATGAGGCCCAATGAGTGAAGAAATGAAACCAGTCCTCTTGTAATCACAGTTTACTTTGCTTACATGATGAAATATCATACATTATTTTGGCAAAAATCGCATGAGTAACACTTTACTTGCAGGGGTGTGCATAAGACTGACATGACACCTTCATAATCATGACACGTCATTAATATGAAGGAGTTTATGACAACTGGCATTAAGTGTCATTCGCTCAATTATGACATTTTTAATGCAAATATGACAATGTTTGAGATGTCTTTGTTATGACAACTTCACATAAACCAATACATCATAACATGTCAGTGTCTTGGTAATAACAAGCTTTGAGAGTTAACCTACTCAAAGCTGGACTATATCGGGTCTATAGTTAACCTACTCATAGCTGGACAATATCAGGTCTATAGTTAACCTACTCAAAGCTGGACTATAACAGGTCTATAGTTAACCTACTCATAGCTGGACTATAACAGGTCTATAGTTAACCTACTCATAGCTGGACTATAACGGGTCTATAGTTAACCTACTCAAAGCTGGACTATATCAGGTCTATAGTTAACCTACTCATAGCTGGACTATAACAGGTCTATAGTTAACCTACTCAAAGCTGGACTATATCAGGTCTATAGTTAACCTACTCAAAGCTGGACTATATCAGGTCTATAGTTAACCTACTCAAAGCTGGACTATAACAGGTCTATAGTTAACCTACTCAAAGCTGGACTATATCAGGTCTATAGTTAACCTACTCAAAGCTGGACTATATCAGGTCTATAGTTAACCTACTCATAGCTGGACTATAACAGGTCTATAGTTAACCTACTCAAAGCTGGACTATATCAGGTCTATAGTTAACCTACTCAAAGCTGGACTATATCAGGTCTATAGTTAACCTACTCATAGCTGGACTATAACGGGTCTATAGTTAACCTACTCATAGCTGGACTATAATGGGTCTATAGTTAACCTACTCAAAGCTGGACTATATCAGGTCTATAGTTAACCTACTCATAGCTGGACTATAACGGGTCTATAGTTAACCTACTCATAGCTGGACTATAATGGGTCTATAGTTAACCTACTCAAAGCTGGACTATAACGGGTCTATAGTTAACCTACTCATAGCTTGACTATATCAGGTCTATAGTTAACCTACTCAAAGCTGGACTATATCAGGTCTATAGTTAACCTACTCATAGCTGGACTATAACGGGTCTATAGTTAACCTACTCATAGCTGGACTATAATGGGTCTATAGTTAACCTACTCATAGCTGGACTATATCGGGTCTATAGTTAACCTACTCATAGCTGGACTATAACAGGTCTATAGTTAACCTACTCATAGCTGGACTATATCGGGTCTATAGTTAACCTACTCATAGCTGGACTATAACGGGTCTATAGTTAACCTACTCATAGCTGGACTATATCGGGTCTATAGTTAACCTACTCATAGCTGGACTATAACGGGTCTATAGTTAACCTACTCATAGCTGGACAATATCGGGTCTATAGTTAACCTACTCAAAGCTGGACTATAACGGGTCTATAGTTAACCTACTCATAGCTGGACTATATCGGGTCTATAGTTAACCTACTCATAGCTGGACTATAATGGGTCTATAGTTAACCTACTCATAGCTGGACTATATCGGGTCTATAGTTAACCTACTCATAGCTGGACTATATCAGGTCTATAGTTAACCTACTCATAGCTGGACTAAATCGGGTCTATAGTTAACCTACTCATAGCTGGACTAAATCGGGTCTATAGTTAAAGGGGGGGTAAAATACGTAGTTTCAGTCAATCTCATGTTAATCTTGAGTACCTATAGAGTAATAGTGCGTCCTTCATATCTCCAAAAAGTCTTTAGTTTCATCATATTTATAAAATAAAAATACAGCTTTCCGATTCTAACCGGAAAAAGCCGAGGTCCTTGATTCTGGGCGTGGGCGGAGCTATAGAGTCAAGCGGGAGCGCCCGGGAAGGTTTGCTTATTATCGATCGTGGTGCGGTAGGCCATATTACAATAGTATTTGGTTTGCAAATCCAGCGACGACCTGGGCCTTGTTAATAAAACATTCGTCACTGAAATGACCAGAACACAAAACCGCACTTGCCACACTCCTTTGCTGTCCCGGAAATACAAACTGCATCCACTGTTCCAGTAACACTGGGTTCTTTGGGAAGCTGAACAAGGTAAACTTTCCCTCACATCCCAAAACACACTTTTTTGGAGACATTCTTGACATCAACCATTCCTATTTAGCGCTGCTGATGATGATTTCCGGTAGTAGCGCGTCGATGCATAGATATTATATAGAGATATATGATGTCTATGCGTCGATGAGCGCGGTCTTTCTCTCCTCTGGTCGACGTGTGCGTGAACGCGCTTTTCCGAGAGCAATGCTCATATAAGGAGTTCCACTCTGGTCTACGTCATTAGATCTACGATAGAAAAAAAACAGCCGAAACGTGTTGCAATCCGGAAGTATGATTTTCAGCACAGAAATTCTCTGTTATTCGTTCAAAATAACTTTTCAAACTTTGGCCATTATTAGCATGAGAATCCATCTCTTTAACACTGTAAACAACTCTGAATACATGAAACACCATTGTACCCCCCCTTTAACCTGCTCATAGCTGGACTATATCGGGTCTATAGTTAACCTAGACGGAGAAATGACGGCTATTACTTGCTGGGATGCGTCTGGAACACGGTCTTCAGCGCAACACATGCCGTCCAACACGAGCCCCTGATACTCATGCTCACATTAGCCAATATCACAACTGTGACTGAAGCGTGTCCAAAGCCTATCCAGTGTCCTACAGAGACGGCATCATAGGAGGTGCAGATGCAAACACTCTTCCAAACGTAGCTTGTTTAGTTAAGATGCCAAGTCTGATGTCTCACTTTGCCAAAAAACTCAGACTGCAATCCCAGAGTACATGCATTCAAGAAAGAAAAAATATCCAAGATGGCAGACGAGACAAGAGAAATGCTTTACAAATAATAATAATAAAAAATTCCTGCTAAGAAATATCTATTAAAAAAAGTTCAGTGTAATTAAAAACATTGTTATTTGTTCATGCTATGTTTTTATGATTATGTAGATTGTTCCAAATCGTCCACTTGGGGAAATTTAATTCAATATCCAGCAATATTATTGATCTCCTGACAGCATTATATGAGAACTGAGCTGGACGATGACATCACGGTTAAATATAAATATAAATGAACTTTCCTGCTTTCCTGTAGCTCATTGGTAAGAGCATTGCGTTAACAACGCAAGTTTGTGGGTTCGATCCCAGGGGATTGCGCATACCTATGTATAAATTTATAGGATAATGCAATGTAAGTCGCTTTGGATAAAAGCGTCTGCCAAATGCATAAATGTAAATGTAAAAACTAAATTAATAACTTTTTTACAGCAGAAATGAGCATCACTGAACTTAAGCTGGACTGTGCCGCTATTCTCTTCTGGAAACTGCTGCATTATTTCCCTGTGATCTCCGTAAAGCGGCTCTGAACACTCTGTGCTGTAAAGCGCTGGATAGATAAAGCTGACGAGACTGGCGAGGTTGTGTGACGGTTAGGATCACCAGCTTTCAGAACAGAGCTCCGGTAAATCCAGTGTTTCATTAAAGTGACCCACGCCTGGGAGAACCACAGATGTTAGACGGGCTTCACTCACCGTGGTTGGACTTGGAGCTGTGGACGGGGGTGTAGTGGTTTTTGGAGCCCGTCCGCTGTGGCGTGTCGTCTTTGGAGGAGCTGTTCAGCGCAGCAAAGTTCTCACAGTCGTACTGAGATATAGGAATCGGTCCTTGTTGTCTGAGTATATCTGCAAGAGCTCTGTGGAGAAGCGGAGAACACATCAGCTCACAGCGTTCAGGTGAAGGGTCACCTCCAGATACTCTACTCTGACTGGATTTGTAGAGAAAGAAAGAAAGGTCTATAAATAAGTGTTAATCATCAGCGAGCCTCGTCTCAATCTGCACCTGGAAACACTGGAAGCCCAGAGGATCTGAACTCAGTTCATTCTGTTCATGTTTACCGTCACCTGAGAAATTCAATTATTTTTGCATTAGTTACCCAGCAGTGGCTGAAGAGTCCACAGCACTGTCATATTACATACATTCTCTGTTTGTTTGTTTGTTTGTTTGTTTGTTTGTTTGCTTGTGCGTTCCAGTGTGGACTATATAATACAGGCCAGTTTTTAGCAGATATCGTTTTCAAAGCAAGAGCAAGACGTCTGACTAAATAAAGTTTTATACGTTCACCTGTGACCACGTAATGTTTATCGAAAGTTCTTCCACCCAGACATTCACATGGGATAAAGGAAGAAACGTTGCGATTCTGCAGTATATCATCACATTATTCTACACTCTCAAAAATAACGGTGGTTTTGCAGCAATGCAACAAAAGGACCAAAAAACAGATGTGAGATAATAGACATTATGAAACCACAGATTAAGGAACGTGATTTTCCATTCACATCTAATATATCCAAATCCCAAACTAGAGATGGAGGGAACAGTGCAATTAAAACATTCTGAAGCTCTTTTCATCAGAGCGGCCAATAATAACCAGTGGACACGGATGCTGTGAATCTGGCCAGACTGAAGCGTTGCGGACCCCGAGCGCTCTCACGCAGACACTACACGAGGCTGTGTGCTTGGCTCTAGAGCCACTGGTGCATACTAAACTCTGCTTGCAATTTTGCTCACACACACAGCCCTGTAAGAGTGTGTAACAACACTGCAGATGGCCAGATCTCCAGTCCACACGCGTTCCAGAATATGAGCATCTAGTTATGAACTGCAGTTTTAGGAGACTGAAGGTGCGCTGCTCACCTGTGAATGTTCATTTCCTGAGGAGGTTGTGTTGCTTTGTCATAAGCGACTTTAGTGGAAACCCCAAGGACTATAATAAAAGCGATGACCCCACAGGTGATGTAGACCGCGGTGTTGGTTTGGTCCATGCTTGGGTCGTAAGTATCACCTGTTGGGGTGGGTGAAGGGGGCACAGTTTTCACCCAGTCGGGCTTGTGGTAGTTCTTGCATGTTCTCTGGTCTAACCGGTTGCCTTTAAACTGGCAGCAGAAGCGCAGGTAGCAGGACCCGCAACAGTACCGGTGATCGGTGTTATTGCACTCGAACTCCTTGTCGAACTGGCCGCTCACGTCGTAGTAGCCGAGGCAGGTCTCGTGCGCGCGCGCCTGGGTGACGCGCTGCGTGGACGCGGGCGTCGCGACGGTGGTTCCGTTCAGTTCCTTCGGTTTCTGCGTTCTCTTGGGCGCAGGTTTGGCTCGTTTGGCAGTCAGGGTGCAGAACACGTTGAGCGGGTCCAGATAAATGAGGCAGCAGCAGAAAGTGTCGAATCCCCATGGCGCGGGCGCGATCGGGAACGCTCGCGGTGGCTTCGGCTTCAGGCGCGTTGATCCTCTGAGGTCCGCATGCCTGATGATGTGCAGATTCCGATGAAAGGCGCCATTCATTCACTGAGATATCCTCCCCGCATCCTGGTTTAGTCAGTCACTGGGCGTCACTGGATCTCCGACGAGCTCCTGTCAAACCAGCCTTTACACGTCACCATCCATCTCGCTCTGGAAGAAGTGGAGACGAACTTAATTGTTAGATAATTAAATGATGAGACACTAACTCTGACTAAATGAATCAGACTAAAACGAGCTCACTCGCAGCATTGCCAGATTTCTTTCTATTAGCCATGTTGTTGTTGTTGTTTTACTCATGGGAAATATTTTATCTATCATCGCATTTCTTGTAGGTACATTCTGTTCCCGGTTTTTAAACTGCATGGCATTATATCGCTCTGATGTGGCAACCGATGTGCCTGATTTACAGTTGCATGTGCAGTCGATGCATCATAGAAAACTATAGGGACAATAACATCACTTTACATGGAAAACAATCGGATGCATTAAAAGCTATTTTATTTTGACTTCGATTGTGGATTTTTTTCTATGAATGCTTCTGTATATATATAGCCTACACATTGCTTTTCTAATCATTTCCTTACATAAGCTAAACATCTTGATAACAATATATAAACAATAAATTCGCGTTCCAAATTGATCAACACGTATATTACTGGGTTTTTTCATCGCTTTTATGCGGTTACATAATGCAGTCATCCTTCCTCAGCACTTACCGTGACTCTCTGCTTCAGTCGGGTGTGTGGAGTGTGTGTGGCAGTCAGTCTCCTGTCCCGAACACACTCACACACTCACTGACGGTCCGCCTACAGTCTCTCGGCTCTCTCTCTCTCTCTCTCTCCTCTCTCTCTCTCACTCACACACACACACACACACACACACACACACACCACACACACACACACACACACACAAACACACACACTACACACACACACACACACACACACACACACACACACACACTCACTCACTCACTCACACACACACACACACACACACACACACACACTCACACACACACACACACACACACACTCTCTCTCTCTCTCTCTCTCTCACACACACACACACACACACACACTCACACACACACACACACAAACACACACACACACACACACACACACACACACACACACACTCTCTCTCTCTCTCTCTCTCTCTCTCTTTCTCTCGGTCTTAATTTCCTCCCTACACACATCGCCACACCTATTCATCAGCTCTTATTACGTGCCATTTGATAGTTGCAAAGCCTTTTTATATGAATAGGACATTGCATGGATTTATTTCATCTGTGTGCGGAAAGTGCTGAACAAAATCTGCAAACAGCACTGAATAGATTTTCTTCAGCAGCCTGAATCCTATCTCTCACTCCTGCACACACTCATTGATTTCAGTTCCTGCAGACTTTTTGCCAGTCCTGGAAATCAGCAGTCATATGAAGTCACTCGAAGCATTAAAGGTTGTTGTGTGTCAGAGTGAAGGAATACATGTGCGCTGTCCTGGATTATGTGTGTTCAGGACTCTCTGTATATTCAGTCTAGCTGTTCTCTGTCACATGAATCGCTCCTTTGCCCCTTAAAGCTGACATGTTAAGCCCATTTTCACAAGATGTAATATAAATCTATGGAGTTCCCAGGATGTGTCTGAAATTTCAGCTCAAAATACCCCCAGATCATTTATTATAGTTTATCAAATTTGCCCCTTTGTGGGTGTGAGCAAAAACACGCCGTTTTTGTGTGTGTCGCTTTAAATGCAAATGAGCTGTTGCTCCGCCTCCGTTCGGAAGAGGGCGGCCTTTACACGAGCTTCAGAAACGTCTCGGGTTACGACTCTGCGTCGAGAATCGACACTTTGGGGAACGCCTTCAGCGTGACGCGTCTGAAGCCGTATGGAACTAGTCCAATCTCGATTGGTGTTGCGTTAGGACGTCGCATGTGGCGGCGATGCGGAAGCTATAAAAGAACGCCGGATGATAACAGCGTCAGCTTCTGATTGGTCGAAGCAAGTCGTTCTCAGGAGGTTTTGGTTTGTTGGTTTGTTTAGAGGCAGGGGAACCCTTCTTAGGTGACCCAAAACACACAAGCAGCAATATACAACCGGGAACAATATAGCTTAGCTTGATCAGCCGCGCATGCGGTGGAGGATGGAAAGCCTGAAGAATTATAGACCGTGCCACAGTTGTAGGGTCTAGGCTGGAGAATGGCTCTCACTCTACCAGGAGCGAACCCGAGGCAAGAGGGAGCAACGGACAGCGCCTGAACTCGACAGGGCCGCAACGTTTCCGAGCAGACACTGCGATTTGCGTTCGCTGGAGACCAATACGCCCGAAACGCCGGTGGCGGCGGGAAGCAAACATCGATTTCCTGATTTAAGGGAACCAGCCTCTCGGGACTGATTTTGTGTATTATTCAAAATTCGTTCTCGATCCCCTGAAGTGTCCGGCAGGGTTTGAAACAGTTATCGATGTGCGGACGCGAGCGCTGTCTGGCCGCAAGTCTGTAGGGAACAAAGAGCAGCGTGCGTTCACTGGAAATCAATGTGTCTCGAAGCGCACTTAACGGCGGGATACAGACACTGATTTGCTGAGGGCTCCGCGGAGCAGCGATTCTCGCTCATCCCGCCACGGGGGGACAGCCCTGCTTTTTCCGTCTCGTTA
>NC_136896.1:32085499-32117999 GCF_949152265.1 Phoxinus phoxinus
TAACGAGTTGCGAGGGGGGGAGCTGGGAAGAGGGGAGGGGGAGGGGGGGCTGGGAGGAGGGGTCTGTGCTGATATAAAGTTGAGTGTCTTCGGCGTAGCAGTGGAAGTTGAGTCCATGTTTACGGATTATATGACCCAGGGTAGTATGTAAATGGTGAACAGCAGAGGGCCAAGCACAGAGCCCTGGGGCACGCCATGGTTAGCAGGTGCTGGATCCGAGCTGGAGCCATTTAGGATGATGAATTGTTTCCGGTCTGTGAGGTAAGACCAGAACCAGAACCCTGTGCCACTGAGGCTGATGAGCTCAGAGAGGCGCTGGAGACGGATGGTATGGGAAACTGTATCAAAAGCTGCAGAAAGGTCAAGGAGGATGAGGAGGCCATTGTCAGCAGCCAGCAGGAGGGCATTAGGGATTTTAATAAGGGCGGTCTCAGTGCTATGGTGGGTTCTGAACCCGATTGGTGGGGTTCGAAGAGCTCATGGCGGGACATGTGATCTTGAAGTAAGGCTGGATCTTCTGTGTCGTCTCAAGCCTACGTCCTGTGGTCTCCATCCTGCGGAGCTCAGGGGTGAACCAGCGGGCAGGGCGAGAGAAGACACGTCACGCGTGGTGAGAGGAGCTGTCCAGGCTGAGAGAGAGGGCAACACTACGGTTGTAGTGTTCCACCATGCCATCGACTGTTTGGTAGGGGTGGAGGGTGGCGAGGGAGTCAGATAGCGAGGAAGTACACACCCGTTGGATGTTCCCGAACGTGATGGGCCGCTTGGTGCACTGCTTTAGGAGAGGCACAGGGAGCAATAATAGTATGGCACAGTGATGAGAGAGCCAGGCCAGGGCACTGCAGGCGGAGCGGTTGTGCCAGCACAGCACACAGCTCCAGGGTCTGCCCTCTGTCATGTGTGTGTTGTGTAAAATTGAAGCAGTCCAGCAGTGATAGAAAATCAGTGGCAAGAGAACAACTACTGGAATCCACGTGAATGTTAAAATCACTCAGCATGATAGTAGACGGGGATTTCGGGCAAACAGTGGCAAGCAGTTCAGTGAGGCAGAGGCTTTGGGGGAGCGGTAGATTAGGACAAACTGTAGCACACACACACACCCTCAGTGATGTTCACACACACACACACACACACACACACACACACCCTCAGTGATGTACACACACACACACACACACACACACCCTCAGTGATGTTCACACACACACACACACACACACACACACACCCTCAGTGATGTTCACACACACACACACACACACACACACACACACACACACACAGTGATGTTCAGCGTCACACACACACACACACACACACACACACACACACACACTCATTGATGTTCACACACACACACACACACACCCTCAGTGATGTTCACACACACACACACACACACACACACACACACACACACACACACCCTCAGTGATGTTCACACACACACACACACACACTCTGTCACAGGTGTTGTCAAGGTAACTCGGCCTCAGCTGCGGTCAGAGTTTCATCACGTTTAGCTTTTTTTTTTTTTGCTTGAGTGACTTAGCATGTGTTCCTAGCAGAACTGAAGCGCTATTTAAAGAAAACCGCAGACAATATGATAATATGATAATATGATCTCATCTTCTAGTTATTGTGGTTTCACACAATCACAGAATCTGTCCGGACTCTTACTGACGGCATAAAGTGGATATAACAGTGTGTGTGTGTGTGTGTGTGTGTGTGTGTGTGTGTGTGTGTGTGTGTGTGTGTGTGTGTGTGTGTCAGTAGGAAATATCAGATTACATTTCCAAACATTCCTTTTGCCATTAATTACAATAATCCAGATGTGTGTATTACGCACAGGGAGTCTGACAACAATATATATAATGAATACAAAATGAATACTTTTTTTCTCAGAAAGGATGTCAATTGTGACAGTAAAGATATTTATAATGTTACAAAAGATTATTTCAAATAAATGCTGTTCTTTTGGATTTTCTATTTGTTAAAGAATCCAGAAAATAAAATGTGAAGTATTTGCATTCTGCAGCAGCTCAACTCTTCAACACTGATAATAATCATAAATGTGTCTTTTTTTTATGTGTCTATAGAGAGACTCTTTCCTTCATACATTTATACAAACATTTACATTCTTACAAGCCCCCCAAAAAATCTCAACTAATATAAATGATATATTTAGCAGATTATAATATATTAACAGTTGTAAAGATTAGGCTTGGGTGATGGAAATTGTGATGTCAAATTAAAAATGAAACATAAACTTAAATGTGTTAAATAAATGTGATTACACTGAACATGTGTAGCTGATAACTTTGATTTTAAAATTCAAATAATTAGATGAATTCAATACTATACATGAACACAGCAAAAACTCCAGTGTTAAATGAATTCTCCTGGGAGTTTATTTGGCTCCAGACTCAAGAGTGTAACGTGTTAAAATATGAGTGTTAAAGTTAATGAGCCAATTAAGTGATTAATTGAGTGATGATTGACCATTATTGAAGACACATGATGATAACAAGCAGAATCACCAAAGGAGACATTTTTTCTAATTGTTAAGTCACCATTATGGAGATCAGTGTTTGTTTTAGATGGCCTCTTGACCCTTAAACTATTAACATTAGATTTTGTTTGGCTGCTGTTTGACTTATGACAGCTAGATAAACAAAGAGAAAATGTGATAAGGTGATGTTGGATTGAAAATAACCATCATTTGACTTGAGCCGCTAAACTCATTCAGAGAGTTAGATTACAGCACCCCTCTGATTCTATAGCATAGGGTTTTCAGCATTTTCCTTATAATCAATAATATTTATAACAAATAGTTGTTCTGATTAAAAAAGACTTTGAATCTGTTTATTTATTTAGACACACTTGACATCAATAATCAGCCTGTGAATCTCAACAATGGTGACAATAATAAAGCATGTTGCAGTGCATTCTGGGTGCCATCAATCAAAACTCATCCATGGCTCCCATCATGCATTGCTGTATGAAAAAATTATGATCTGAATTGTATTAGTAATTTCCTTTTCCTAATTGAATATTATTTTGTCACCATTGTTGAGATTCATACACTGATTATTGATGTCTGTGTGTGGCCGAAATAAAGATATATATATATTTTTTTTTTATCAGAACCATTTATAAGAAATTCTTTGGATTAATGTATATCGTCACTGGATCTTATGATGTGGATTCACTGTGATGCTATAATCAATAAAATAAATTTAAATCAGAGATTAGGCTCTAAATTAGTTATGGGCAATCCTGCTCTTTTTCGTGAGCCGGCTCATTTAACTCACAAACGGCTCTTTAAAAAAACAACGTGATGGCGGAGAGAGCAGATGCACTATGAATACTCATTCTCAAAATCTCATTCTCTGACTATACTATACTATAATACTATATCATTACTGCTCGACGCACTACGAAATGAGCCGGCTCATTGCGACTTCAGTGAGCTGAGTCAAATGAGCCGGCTCACGAAAAAGAGCCGGATTGCCCATCGAAACGAATGTGTGTGCGCCTTTAGGCCTATATAGCCTAATTAATTTTTTGTTGTTCTTTGAATTTGTCAATTATTTCAAATAAAATTAAAATCATTCATTATTTCTTTATTACATAATGATTTAATTTCTATTGGCTATATTTTTCTAAATAGAGTCGGCTCTTCAGATATGCGAGCCAGCTCCCGACGTTCACCTACAATAGCCGGCTCTTAGATCCGGCTCATTCGCGAACGACCCATCACTACTCTAAATGAATTCAGTTATTCAGGTCAAATGATGATTATGTTAAGATAACGTTCTTGGCAGCAGATAAAGACAAAATATAATTCCAAGTGGTGAGTATTTACCACAAGCTTTTATTATTTTTCTGAACATTTAATCACAAACACTTTTTTGCAGCAAACAGAAATAAGAGTGAGGTTCAGAAAGCCGGAGGACTCCTCCAGGATACACTGAGTGGCTCTGACAGCATTAAGGGACGGTTATGGAGGGGGTTACAGAGCTGTACGTCTGACCCTGCTGGCTCCTCGAAGCACGTCACATTGGTACCTGTGCGATACTTTACTACTTTAAGTTTTAAATATGTCTGACTGACTGTATGTTCTGCAGAGCGAGGACCACCTTGCGAATGGTTCGACAAACCGTGTTTTCCCTTAGGTCCTGTGCATCACCGACCGTGCAGGTGTGTTCCACTTGCAAAAAAACGCAACACAACACCAGTTGCGGGACAGTAAGTGCATGGATTCGACTTGTTAAATTCTTCATGTGCGGCTCAAGAAGTTCACAAAGATAATATACTCCTTCCGCGGAAAATCTGTATCTTTCATACAAGTAACTATCAGGGGATTTTGTCTGTCCCTAAAAACTCTTTCTCTGCAAAGTGCTCTTCTAACGATTTGCGCTGAGATGGGGTGGTGATGGCGCAATGGATAAGACACATGCCTTTGGTGTGAGAGACCCGGGTTCGAATCCACTGTGAGACACCAATGTGTCCCTGAGCAAGACACTTAACCCCTAGTTGCTCCAGAGGCGTGCGACCTCTGACATATATAGCAATTGTAAGTCGCTTTGGATAAAAGCGTCAGCTAAATGAATAAATGTAAATGTAAATGTAAATGTCCACAGGACTTGGAAGAAAATGTGAAGCCATTGCAACGGACACTGGGAATGAGTTACGTCACCTATATGTTTCTTTGCTCACAGCTGATTGGTCAAACTTCAGTCTGAGATCTCGAGTCCAGAACATCACGAGTCACCTCGAGTCCAGAACATCACGAGTCACCTCGAGTCCAGAACATCACGAGTCACCTCGAGTCCAGAACATCACGAGTCATCTCGAGTCCAGAACATCACGAGTCATCTCGAGTCCAGAACATCACGAGTCATCTCGAGTCCAGAACATCACGAGTCACCTCGAGTCCAGAACATCACGAGTCATCTCGAGTCCAGAACATCACGAGTCATCTCGAGTCCAGAACATCACGAGTCACCTCGAGTCCAGAACATCACGAGTCATCTCGAGTCCAGAACATCACGAGTCATCTTGAGTCCAGAACATCACGAGTCACCTCGAGTCCAGAACATCACGAGTCATCTCGAGTCCAGAACATCACGAGTCATCTCGAGTCCAGAACATCACGAGTCATCTCGAGTCCAGAACATCACGAGTCATCTCGAGTCCAGAACATCACGAGTCACCTCGAGTCCAGAACATCACGAGTCATCTCGAGTCCAGAACATCACGAGTCATCTTGAGTCCAGAACATCACGAGTCACCTCGAGTCCAGAACATCACGAGTCATCTCGAGTCCAGAACATCACGAGTCATCTCGAGTCCAGAACATCACGAGTCATCTCGAGTCCAGAACATCACGAGTCATCTCGAGTCCAGAACATCACGAGTCACCTCGAGTCCAGAACATCACGAGTCATCTCGAGTCCAGAACATCACGAGTCATCTCGAGTCCAGAACATCACGAGTCATCTCGAGTCCAGAACATCACGAGTCATCTCGAGTCCAGAACATCACGAGTCATCTTGAGTCCAGAACATCACGAGTCACCTCGAGTCCAGAACATCACGAGTCATCTCGAGTCCAGAACATCACGAGTCATCTCGAGTCCAGAACATCACGAGTCACCTCGAGTCCAGAACATCACGAGTCACCTCGAGTCCAGAACATCACGAGTCATCTCGAGTCCAGAACATCACGAGTCACCTCGAGTCCAGAACATCACGAGTCATCTCGAGTCCAGAACATCACGAGTCACCTCGAGTCCAGAACATCACGAGTCACCTCGAGTCCAGAACATCACGAGTCACCTCGAGTCCAGAACATCACGAGTCACCTCGAGTCCAGAACATCATGAGTCATCTTGAGTCCAGAACATCACGAGTCCAGAACATCACGAGTCATCTCGAGTCCAGAACATCACGAGTCATCTCGAGTCCAGAACATCACGAGTCACCTCGAGTCCAGAACATCACGAGTCATCTCGAGTCCAGAACATCACGAGTCACCTCGAGTCCAGAACATCACGAGTCACCTCGAGTCCAGAACATCACGAGTCATCTCGAGTCCAGAACATCACGAGTCATCTCGAGTCCAGAACATCACGAGTCATCTCGAGTCCAGAACATCACGAGTCATCTCGAGTCCAGAACATCACGAGTCACCTCGAGTCCAGAACATCACGAGTCATATCGAGTCCAGAACATCACGAGTCATCTCGAGTCCAGAACATCACGAGTCATCTCGAGTCCAGAACATCACGAGTCACCTCGAGTGCAGAACATCACGAGTCACCTCGAGTCCAGAACATCACGAGTCATCGAGTCCAGAACATCACGAGTCATCTCGAGTCCAGAACATCACGAGTCACCTCGAGTCCAGAACATCACGAGTCATCTCGAGTCCTGAACATCACGAGTCACCTCGAGTCCAGAACATCACGAGTCATCTCGAGTCCAGAACATCACGAGTCACCTCGAGTCCAGAACATCACGAGTCATCTCGAGTCTAGAACATCACGAGTCACCTCGAGTCCAGAACATCACGAGTCATCTCGAGTCCAGAACATCACGAGTCACCTCGAGTCCAGAACATCACGAGTCATCTCGAGTCCAGAACATCACGAGTCATCTCGAGTCCAGAACATCACGAGTCATCTCGAGTCCAGAACATCACGAGTCACCTCGAGTGCAGAACATCACGAGTCACCTCGAGTCCAGAACATCACGAGTCATCTCGAGTCCAGAACATCACGAGTCATCTCGAGTCCAGAACATCACGAGTCATCTCGAGTCCAGAACATCACGAGTCATCTCGAGTCCAGAACATCACGAGTCATCTCGAGTCCAGAACATCACGAGTCATCTCGAGTCCAGAACATCAGCTGCCCCGGAGCAGGCTAGCCGTGCAGCGTAAGATACATGGCGACGAACACCGATTAAAGCCGAGCTACTTCACAGCTAAACCCAGGGTAAGCGGAAACTAAACTGGAACATAGCTGGCTAGCCACTAAACTGGCTTCATGGTACAGGCCCAGATCTGAGGACCTCAAACATCAGCTGGCTGACTGAGGTTCTGGAGAGAACAGCAGCTGAACGCAGACGACAGAACAGCTCGGCATCAATCCGGCCGTATTTAAAAACTTTCCCCACATCCATCATTCCTCTTACATCAGAGAAGCGTAACGCATTGGAGTTATAGGGATCGCTACGGGCTGGCATGAATCACGAGTGTCTCGGAGGAATACTCTACAGCTGCCACTGTTTTCCTCTTTGCTGACGCTGGATGAGTGGAGTAAGTGGGTCACAGATGCACATATCTCAGCGCCGACACACACCGGCGTTCACATGTTCCCCTCACTCCCGACCAGAGACTCCGTGTGCAATCATTCATTCATTATGTGTGTGTGTGTGTGGTGTGTGTGTGTGTGTGTGTGTGTGTGTGTGTGTGTGTGTGTGTGTGTGGTGTGTGTGTGGTGTGTGTGTGTGTGTGTGTGTGTGTGTGTGTGTGGTGTGTGTGTGTGTGTGTGTGTGTGTGTGTGTGTGTGTGTGTGTGTGTGTGTGTGTGTGTGTGTGTGTGTGTGTGTGTGTGGTGTGTGTGTGGTGTGTGTGTGTGTGTGTGTGTGTGGTGTGTGTGTGTGTGTGTGTGTGTGTGTGTGTGTGTGTGTGTGTGTGGTGTGTGTGTGTGTGTGTGTGTGTGTGTGTGTGTGTGTGTGTGGTGTGTGTGTGTGTGTGTGTGTGTGTGTGTGTGGTGTGTGTGTGGTGTGTGTGTGTGTGTGTGTGTGTGGTGTGTGTGTGTGTGTGTGTGTGTGTGTGTGTGGTGTGTGTGTGTGTGTGTGTGTGTGTGTGTGGTGTGTGTGTGTGGTGTGTGTGTGTGTGTGTGTGTGTGTGTGTGTGTGTGTGTGTGTGTGTGTGGTGTGTGTGTGTGTGTGTGGTGTGTGGTGTGTGTGTGTGTGTGTGTGTGTGTGGGTGTGTGTGTGTGTGTGTGTGGTGTAATGTTGATAATCACAGATGACATGAAGCAAACAGTGACACTCAAACACTGGACCAGAACAACGGGAAATGAGGAGAAGGCACATTTCTAAAGGATGAACATCTGGTTATGATACACATACAGTAATGCTGTGGGATATCTTATGTAAACGCTGCTTTGCAGAAGGTTTTTTGACAATAATATAAATATACTTTTCCAGGTCATTTTCACGATATGTCTGCTGGAACGTCCGGATCTGCTAATCCAACTAATGACAGATGACACGGTCTGATCAATCTATGCAAGATCTTCATATTACAGTAGAGATGAAGGTCTATAGAAACAGAGCCAAGCACTGAGAAAAAACATAATTGAAATACGTTTTATAACGTTCTACTGCATAGAACAATGTAGCTTCTATTTAACAGAGATATTACATAATTAATAATTACATATTCATAATATACATTAGGTTGGCCAGGCTGATTGTTCCTGATGAGTTTTATAACCACTTTGAGCCACTAACCCGCCGTCAGCTTTGCCATTTGTCCTTTCCTACACATTTCTTTTGGTGTCTGATTTTATCTATAATATACAATCTTAGTCTCATGCATTTCCCCCCACAGACCATCGATGAGATCTCGTATTCTGTCCCAGTTTACAGAGAATCTACTCAAAATTATGACCTACCCCTAATTAATGATGACACACTAAGTGTTTATTATTACAAAAGCCTGTGTGTGTGTGTGTGTGTGTGTGTGTGTGTGTGTGTGTTTGTGTGTGTGTGTGTGTGTGTGTGTGTGTGTGTGTGTGTGTGTGTGTGTGTGTGTGTGTGTGTGTGTGTGTGTGTGTGTGTGTGTGTGTGTGTCGAGGCCTGCAGGTCTGACAGCACATTGACTTCCACTGTATAAGTGTTCAACAGTCTTGTACATCACATCACCACACATTCACATTCCCAGACATTCCCATCATCACATCACCACACATTCCCATCATCACATCACCACACATTCACATTCCCAGACATTCCCATCATCACATCACCACACATTCCCATCATCACATCACCACACATTCCCATCATCACATCACCACACATTCCCATCATCACATCACCACACATTCCCATTATTCCCATCATCACATCATCACACATTCACATCATCACATTCCCAGACATTCCCATCATCACATCACCACAAATTCACATCATCACATCACGACACATTCCCATTCCCACACATTCCCATCATCACATCACCACACATTCACATTCCCAGACATTCCCATCATCACATCACCACACATTCACATTCCCAGACATTCCCATCATCACATCACCACACATTCCCATCATCACATCACCACACATTCCCATCATCACATCACCACACATTCCCATCATCACATCACCACACATTCACATTCCCAGACATTCCCATCATCACATCACCACACATTCACATTCCCAGACATTCCCATCATCACATCATCACACATTCACATCATCACATTCCCAGACATTCCCATCATCACATCACCACAAATTCACATCATCACATCACGACACATTCCCATTCCCACACATTCCCATCATCACATCACCACAAATCCCCATTCCCAGACATTCCCATCATCACATTCCCAGACATTCCCATCATCACGCCACCACACATTCCCATTCCCAGACATTCCCATCATCACATCACACATTCCCATTCCCAGACATTCCCATCATCACATCACCACAAATCCCCATTCCCAGACATTCCCATCATCACATTCCCAGACATTCCCATCATCACATCACCACAAATCCCCATTCCCAGACATTCCCATCATCACATTCCCAGACATTCCCATCATCACTTCACCACACATTCCCATTCCCACACATTCCCATTCCCAGACATTCCCATCATCACATCACCACAAATCCCCATTCCCAGACATTCCCATCATCACGTCACCACACATTCCCATTTCCACACATTCCCATCATCACATTCCCAGACATTCCCATCATCACGTCACCACACATTCCCATTCCCAGACATTCCCATCATCACATTCCCATCATCACTTCACCACACATTCCCATTCCCACACATTCCCATTCCCAGACATTCCCATCATCACATCACCACACATTCCCATTCCCACACATTCCCTTCATCACATCACCACACATTCCCATCATCACATCACCACACATTCCCATCATCACATCACCACACATTCCCATTATTCCCATCATCACATCATCACACATTCCCTTCATCACATCACCACACATTCCCATCATCACATCACCACACATTCCCTTCATCACATCACCACACATTCCCATCATCACATCACCACACATTCCCATCATCACATCACCACACATTCCCATTATTCCCATCATCACACATTCCCTTCATCACATCACCACACATTCCCATCATCACATCACCACACATTCCCTTCATCACATCACCACACATTCCCATTATTCCCATCATCACATCATCACACATTCACATCATCACATCACCACACATTCCCATCATCACATCACCACACATTCCCTTCATCACATCACCACACATTCCCATTATTCCCATCATCACATCACCACACATTCCCATCATCACATCACCACACATTCCCATCATCACGTCACCACACATTCCCATTCCCAGACATTCCCATCATCACATTCCCATCATCACATCACCACACATTCCCATCATCACATCACCACACATTCCCATCATCACGTCACCACACATTCCCATTCCCACACATTCCCATTCCCAGACATTCCCATCATCACATCACCACACATTCCCATTCCCACACATTCCCTTCATCACATCACCACACATTCCCATCATCACATCACCACACATTCCCATCATCACATCACCACACATTCCCATCATCACATCACCACACATTCCCATCATCACGTCACCACACATTCCCATTCCCACACATTCCCATTCCCAGACATTCCCATCATCACATCACCACACATTCCCATTCCCACACATTCCCTTCATCACATCACCACACATTCCCATCATCACATCACCACACATTCCCATCATCACATCACCACACATTCCCATCATCACATCACCACACATTCCCTTCATCACATCACCACACATTCCCATCATCACATCACCACACATTCCCTTCATCACATCACCACACATTCCCATTCCCACACATTCCCATCATCACATCACCACACATTCCCATTCCCACACATTCCCTTCATCACATCACCACACATTCCCATCATCACATCACCACACATTCCCATCATCACATCACCACACATTCCCTTCATCACATCACCACACATTCCCATCATCACATCACCACACATTCCCTTCATCACATCACCACACATTCCCATCATCACATCACCACACATTCCCTTCATCACATCACCACACATTCCCATCATCACATCACCACACATTCCCTTAATCACATCACCACACATTCCCATCATCACATCACCACACATTCCCATTCCCACACATTCCCATCATCACATCACCACACATTCCCATCATCACATCACCACACATTCCCTTCATCACATCACCACACATTCCCATCATCACATCACCACACATTCCCTTCATCACATCACCACACATTCCCATCATCACATCACCACACATTCCCTTCATCACATCACCACACATTCCCATCATCACATCACCACACATTCCCTTAATCACATCACCACACATTCCCTTAATCACATCACCACACATTCCCATCATCACATCACCACACATTCCCATTCCCACACATTCCCATCATCACATCACCACACATTCCCATCATCACATCACCACACATTCCCATCATCACATCACCACACCACACATTCCCATTCCCACACATTCCCATCTTCACATCACCACACCACACATTCCCATTCCCACACATTCCCATCATCACATCACCACACATTCCCATCATCACTTTCCCACACATCCCATCATCACATGACCACACCACACATTCCCATTCCCACACATTCCCATCATCACATTCCCACACATCCCATCATCCCAGGTGTCCTCAGTCTCAGGAGAGTTCTGGATCTCTGCAACAGCAGCGAGAGAGACATCGCTCCTCATCAAACGTGCCGAGCTACGGTGAGCCTGTCCTTCAGCGCATCCATGCGGATCCTCATTAAACACTGAGGAATGAGAGAAGACGGATAATCCCTGTCAGCTGCAGCATGAGCGCTGTAATCAGCCGGACACGGTTCTGCAGGAGGTCAGAAGGAGAGGAAAACTGCTGCTCCGTGTTTACACCTGAAACCAGTAGAGCATAAAACATTTCCAGAGATGCAGAACTGTGTTTCATCAATCTGCATAAAGCTGACGCTGCACTGAAGGATCAATGCCTCTGTGTGCAGCAGATCTACACACACACTCCTGCGGCGGCCTGACCACATCATGTCCACGCTACACACACACTCCTGCGGCGGCCTGACCACATCATGTCCACGCTACACACACACTCCTGCGGCGGCCTGACCACATCATGTCCACGCTACACACACACTCCTGCGGCGGCCTGACCACATCATGTCCACGCTACACACACACTCCTGCGGCGGCCTGACCACATCATGTCCACGCTACACACACACTCCTGCGGCGGCCTGACCACATCATGTCCACGCTACACACACACTCCTGCGGCGGCCTGACCACATCATGTCCACGCTACACACACACTCCTGCGGCGGCCTGACCACATCATGTCCACGCTACACACACTCCTGCGGCGGCCTGACCACATCATGTCCACGCTACACACACTCCTGCGGCGGCCTGACCACATCATGTCCACGCTACACACACACTCCTGCGGCGGCCTGACCACATCATGTCCACGCTACACACACACTCCTGCGGCGGCCTGACCACATCAGATATTTGTAACTTTGTAAAGACGAACTGTAAAGAATGATACTCATCGTCTCTGAAAGGGCTAAACACTGCAAACAGAAGTAGTTCTCTTACGAATCTTAAGAAGCTTTCTCTCAAAAGTTGAAACAGTGAAATTCCTAATTCAAAATTATGTTAAATTTGGTTGGTGTAAAAGTGCATGTATTCGTTTATTCACCAACCACAGTTGCAAACAATCCGGTCAAGATAAGCAAATCACTGCCGAACATGTGTTTTTATGTGAAAGATTAGAGCTCTTGACATCTGGCAACCCAAGCAGGAGAGACGGTGGAGGCTTGTTACCAATGCAAAATAATATAAATGTCTTTTTCACTTTTTAATGAATCGAGAGAAGCAGCATTGGTTAAATAGGATGAATGGTGTAATAACCGTGAATGCTGAAGAGGCTGAGAAGGCTTCATTTATTCATCCTTATGTCATTCCTAACATGTATGACTTCCCTTCTCCTGTGGAACACAAAAGGAGTAATTCTGAAGAGCGTTCATGCTGTTGTTTTCCACTAAACGCAATGAATGTTAAAGCATCATTAAAGAGTCTCGGTTGAAGAGACTCGCTGTATATTCACAGTCGCTGGAGTCTTACGGTGGCTCTGTGTGAGAAACATGTAAATCTACACAGCGGTGGGAATCTGTGTACGTCTGTGTGTTCAGAAGTCCGGCGTCCACGACGGTTCAATTACTCAATTCATTCAAGCCTGAATGTGTCAAAGCGAATCCGCACCGTCACTTTTAATCAAAGAGCGAATGGTGGAAGTAAAGGAGCGGCTTAGACAGATCGCTGTACCTCCAGTGAAATAAAGCTTCTTAATGTGGAGCATCTTCACACTCACACACAACAACACTTACTGATGACGAGGGCGGGGCAACCTGTCACTCACATCAGATCAGCCAATAGCAAACCACCACCATCCAACCAGCCAATCAATTCCATGCAGACAGCATCAAGCCCGGCCCACATTAGTTCTCGTTCCTGAAGTGTTTACTGGGATGAGAGTAAAGACCAGACGACTTCTCTTTCATGATGACTTCAGGACATTTGGTCAAAGGCAAAGTTGAGTTTTTCCAGTATTTTCTGAGGCCAATGATTGGCACATGAAGTTAGTTCCTCGTGTTATTTTCGTACTTCACTAGAGCCGTGATGTAAATAATGCTTCTTCCAACCTTGGGATTTCCTTCCAGGTTCACCTGAGCTTGCGTCTGCAACGCCTCTAATGGAAGCAGATGGCTCAAAACAAATTGCCACCGTAAAGCACAGTTTGGCATTTTCTCCATACGTCTTGGTTCCCCTTCGTGTGCTTCTCCGACAATATGTGAAAAACGGTCGAATCAATCGAGGAGGAATTTATTAGCCACCTTACTTAGACTGCCAAATCCGACCATCTGTTTTTATTGAACAAACACACAGAAATCCAATGCTCGGGTTTAATGTCTTGGCACAGAAATGATGCCGTTTTTCCTTTTGTTAGATAGAAGAGTTGCTCATTGCTTCTCTAACGGATGTGTTTCACAGTGTCGGTCACCTTGTCTGTCCGACCAAACTTTAATGAAGCTAGTCATCAGAAACATCAGAAACTATCCTGCACAAATAAACCCGTTCATATCTCTTCATAACATAATCCTGCAATACAGAAATGTTTTAACAAAAGAAGAAAACACAGTGACGGGTTATGGATGTGCAACCATGAGATATTTTTATTTTGCTCCTGAACGTTCTCACGCTGACTGCGCCAGGCATGCTAATCCGTTTGGATGTTTGTTAAAGCGTTCAGGAGAGTTAGCAGAGCTCTCGACGCTGTATTATTCATGAACTCTGAATCACTGCCCTTTTTAATATTACATTTATCCAGGCTGTTGGAGTGATAGCGACTTCAGCGCTGGCTCCTTTATACCGCCAGCGTAACTCAACTGCAGCTATCAGACCGATACATAACGGTAACATACGCAGTTATGCACACATGCAAATATCTACTGTAATCCTGCAGTATATGAGGATTAAATATGAGAAAAACACAATGGCTGAATTCAGAAGAGCATTCTGGCATATGTTACAATGATACGCTCGTGTGTTATTCTGAATTTAGCCAATGTTTTGTTTGCTTAGAGTCTGTAGTGAATTGGTCTTTTTTTTTTTTTTGCTCTCTATTTATATTATAAACTAGAAATCCACCCTCACTATATAAACTGATGGTTTTTCAGTATTGTTGCCAAACGTGAATTTTCAGCATTCTTTCCTCCACACACACACACACAAAAAAATAAGCTTTTATTTGAAATAGGATTTTGTTTTGTTTTTTTGTAACAATGTAAAAGTCTTTACTGTCACTTTTGGTCAATTTAAAGCATCCTTCTGAAGAAACGTATATATATATATTTTAAAAACGTACTGACCCCAAGCTTTTGAACGGTAGTGTAATATATGACACAGATACTTGAATAATGACAGAAAAGTTAACAAACATTTACTAGGACATTATTTATATTTATTAATTTAGAAAATGCTTTTGTCCAAAATTGTTGGACAAAACCCTAACCCTAACCCTTTCTTCTTTTGAATTTGTAAGTTTGTCCTCTTGAAAAACTAGTTTTATTAGAGAAAACATGATAAAAACTTCAGCTTTTTAGTGTTTTGTTGAATAATTAAAAGTTACACTCTTCATTATTGAACCAACAGGGCTACATTGATCTGCGAAAATGCATAAAACATTTTAATTATAATATAAAGATTGTTGAGAATAATTAATTATTTTAGTGATCGCTATGGCACCTTCTAGCAAACGTTACACATTGGATTAGTTGAGCAATAAATAAGATTTATAACAAAAAGGCCTTGCTGTTGTTGTAGTTTTTGTTGTTGCAGTGAGAAATATGATGCAACCGAGACATTTTACATAACGTGGAAATGATGAAATGATGAAACCTTTTTAACTCATGCAGATCTAGTGTTTTCTTCAGCGGAGGACGAGCAGACACTGCCTACACACACACGCCTGTTAACAGGTGGTGATATGATCAACACTTTAATTAGCTATGATGTCTAAAACTCTCTATCTCTCCTCCAAAGAATATGCATGCTAACGACGTTTAAAACCTCATTCTCTCTTATTTGAGATATATATTTATATAAATACAGCACTAGTTGTCCTCAACACCCGCCCGCAGGATTAGTGTGTGTGTTTCATCACTCGCTCCTCTGGGTTTACTGTCAGTCATCTCTGAATCTAGGAATCTGTGGATCTGTGGATCTCTCTGGCCTGTCAGGATCTGGGAAGCGTCCGGGTAATGTCTCCTCTTCTCTCCACAAACTTGAGCTATCTGACAGCGCTCATCTCGGCAGTGGAGATCAAGGGGAAAGATTGCTCATCTCTGCAGTGGAGCTCGAGGGGAAAGATTGCTCGTCTCGGCAGTGGAGCTCGAGGGGAAAGATTGCTCGTCTCGGCAGTGGAGCTCGAGAGGAAAGATTGCTCGTCTCGGCAGTGGAGCTCGAGGGGAAAGATTGCTCGTCTCAACAGTGGAGCTCGAGGGGAAAGTTTGCTCGTCTCGGCAGTGGAGCTCGAGGAGAAAGTTTGCTCGTCTCGGCAGTGGAGCTCGAGGGGAAAGATTGCTCGTCTCAGCAGTGGAGCTTGAGGGGAAAGATTGCTCGTCTCGGCAGTGGAGCTCGAGAGGAAGGTTTGCTCGTCTCTGTATTGGAATTCGAGGGGAAAGATTGCTCGTCTCGGCAGTGGAGCTCGAGGGGAAAGATTGGTCGTCTCGGCAGTGGAGCTCGAGAGGAAAGATTGCTCGTCTCGGCAGTGGAGCTCGAGGGGAAAGATTGCTCGTCTCGGCAGTGGAGCTCGAGGGGAAAGATTGCTCGTCTCGGCAGTGGAGCTCGAGGGGAAAGATTGGTCGTCTCGGCAGTGGAGCTCGAGAGGAAAGATTGCTCGTCTCTGCAGTGGAGCTCGAGGGGAAAGATTGCTCGTCTCGGCAGTGGAGCTCGAGGGGAAAGATTGCTTGTCTCGGCAGTGGAGCTCGAGGGGAAAGATTGCTCGTCTCGGCAGTGGAGCTCGAGGAGAAAGATTGCTTGTCTCGGCAGTGGAGCACGAGAGGAAGGTTTGCTCGTCTCTGTATTGGAGTTCGAGGGGAAAGATTGCTCGTCTCGGCAGTGGAGCTCGAGAGGAAGGTTTGCTCGTCTCTGTATTGGAGCTCGAGGGGAAAGATTGGTCGTCTCGGCAGTGGAGCTCGAGGGGAAAGATTGCTCGTCTCGGCAGTGGAGCTCGAGAGGAAGGTTTGCTCGTCTCGGCAGTGGAGCTCGAGGGGAAAGATTGGTCGTCTCGGCAGTGGAGCTCGAGAGGAAAGATTGCTTGTCTCGGCAGTGGAGCTCGAGGGGAAAGTTTGCTCTTCTCAACAGTGGAGCTCGAGAGGAAAGTTTGCTCGTCTCGGCAGTGGAGCTCGAGAGGAAGGTTTGCTCGTCTCGGCAGTGGAGCTCGAGGGGAAAGATTGCTTGTCTCGGCAGTGGAGCTCGAGGGGAAAGATTGCTCGTCTCGGCAGTGGAGCTCGAGGGGAAAGATTGCTCTTCTCGGCAGTGGAGCTCGAGGGGAAAGATTGCTCGTCTCAACAGTGGAGCTCGAGGGGAAAGTTTGCTCGTCTCGGCAGTGGAGCTCGAGGAGAAAGTTTGCTCGTCTCGGCAGTGGAGCTCGAGGGGAAAGTTTGCTCGTCTCAGCAGTGGAGCTCGAGGGGAAAGTTTGCTCGTCTCGGCAGTGGAGCTCGAGGGGAAAGATTGCTTGTCTCGGCAGTGGAGCTCGAGGGGAAAGATTGCTCGTCTCGGCAGTGGAGCTCGAGGGGAAAGATTGCTCGTCTCGGCAGTGGAGCTCGAGGGGAAAGATTGCTCTTCTCGGCAGTGGAGCTCGAGGGGAAAGATTGGTCGTCTCGGCAGTGGAGCTCGAGGGGAAAGATTGCTCGTCTCGGCAGTGGAGCTTGAGAGGAAGGTTTGCTCGTCTCGGCAGTGGAGCTCGAGGGGAAAGATTGGTCGTCTCGGCAGTGGAGCTCGAGAGGAAAGATTGCTCGTCTCGGCAGTGGAGCTCGAGAGGAAGGTTTGCTCGTCTCGGCAGTGGAGCTCGAGGGGAAAGATTGGTCGTCTCGGCAGTGGAGCTCGAGAGGAAAGATTGCTCGTCTCGGCAGTGGAGCTCGAGGGGAAAGATTGCTCGTCTCGGCAGTGGAGCTCGAGAGGAAAGATTGCTCGTCTCGGCAGTGGAGCTCGAGAGGAAAGATTGCTCGTCTCGGCAGTGGAGCTCGAGGGGAAAGATTGCTCGTCTCGGCAGTGGAGCTCGAGAGGAAAGATTGCTCGTCTCGGCAGTGGAGCTCGAGAGGAAAGATTGCTCGTCTCGGCAGTGGAGCTCGAGGGGAAAGATTGCTCGTCTCGGCAGTGGAGCTCGAGAGGAAGGTTTGCTCGTCTCGGCAGTGGAGCTCGAGGGGAAAGATTGCTCGTCTCGGCAGTGGAGCTCGAGAGGAAAGATTGCTCGTCTCGGCAGTGGAGCTCGAGAGGAAGGATTGCTCGTCTCGGCAGTGGAGCTCGAGGGGAAAGATTGCTCGTCTCGGCAGTGGAGCTCGAGAGGAAGGTTTGCTCGTCTCGGCAGTGGAGCTCGAGGGGAAAGATTGGTCGTCTCGGCAGTGGAGCTCGAGAGGAAAGATTGCTCGTCTCGGCAGTGGAGCTCGAGGGGAAAGTTTGCTCTTCTCAACAGTGGAGCTCGAGGGGAAAGATTGCTCGTCTCGGCAGTGGAGTTCGAGGGGAAAGATTGCTCGTCTTGGGCAGTGGAGCTTGAGGTGAAAGTTTGCTCTTCTCGGCAGTGGAGCTCGAGGGGAAAGATTGCTCGTCTTGGGCAGATGAAGCTTGAGGGGAAAGATTGCTCGTCTTGGGCAGATGAAGCTTGAGGGGAAAGATTGCTCGTCTCGGGCAGATGAAGCTTGAGGGGAAAGATTGCTCGTCTTGGGCAGATGAAGCTTGAGGGGAAAGATTGCTCGTCTCGGGCAGATGAAGCTTGAGGGGAAAGATTGCTCGTCTCGGCAGTGGAGCTCGAGGGGAAAGTTTGCTCGTCTCGGACAGATGGAGCTTGAGGGGAAGGTTTGCTCTTCTCGGCAGTGGAGCTCGAGGGGAAAGATTGCTCGTCTTGGGCAGTGGAGCTTGAGGGGAAAGATTGCTCGTCTTGGGCAGATGAAGCTTGAGGGGAAAGATTGCTCGTCTCGGGCAGATGGAGCTCGAGCAATGGAGAGAGAGCCCTGGAGACTCAGGGAATCTTCTGCACGCTTGGCTTAGCGCTTTAATTTCAGCTTCTGACTGAGTTCAGTGTTTTCTACGGCTGATTGGCTTTTCTTCTCATTACTAACGCAGTCGCACTCCAGAGAATCCCCTCCAAATATGATTTATTAAAACACACTACAACATATTCATTAACAAAACTCAGGTTTGAGCAAAATCTGTGAAATGTCAAAGCAACTCTTGGTGGAAACGTAAGCTGTGGCATTTAATATAAATTACATTCATGCTGAAAGTTAATTGGAGGAACTTTAAGGTTAAGATCGCTATAAGATGAGGGAAGAGGAACAACGTGCATTAACTTACATTATAACATATTTAGATATAAGTTTAGCCTGTGATGATGCGTCAGCAAACAGCTTGTGTTTTTCAGGGAAATAAATATATCATTGGCTAATTTAGTTGTTGTAGCATAATATTTCAAATGTGTGTGTGTGTGTGCGTGTGCGTGTGTGTGTGTGTGTGTGTGTGTGTGTAAAGTGTGAAAAAAGAAAGAGAAGAGAATCTATATGGAAACTTTCTGAAGCAACTTATAAAACAATATTTTTTTTTCTTTAAAACACTAACATAAAACAGTAATTTCCTTCCTTTCTTAAATCTAAGAAGAATTATGTCAAATAAACCAATGACTGATGTTCCTCTCTGTGGAAAAGCACTGAGCGCTTCTTTAACAGTGTGTGAATCAGCGAGTGTGTGACGATGATAGATGAGGCTGTTCTTCGAGAAATAAACATGAATCATGACCAAACAGTGTCTAAATAAACCATAATGAATTAATCCGAGCATGAGAAGCATTAGAAGAAAGATTAGTCAGAAAGATCCTTGCTTTGCATTTCCAGACTCTAAACATTTATTTTCATGATTTGTTATCACAACTTTTTATCTTTTGTCAAATCAACTTAGATAATTAATGTGGTTCAGATAACATTATATTTTGAGTTTCTATTAATTAAACCAATTTCCTTCATTGTATGTACTCAAATATTTTATTTAAATGAACTCAACATTTTAAGGCAACCAGGTAACTTACTTTTTTAAGTTAAAACATCAATAATATTTTAAAGTGAGAGTCTTGGTTTGATCTGATAGTTAGACAAGGGTTCACTCTCACTGTAAAGCTCACTCTCACTGTAAAGCTCACTGTAAAGCTCACTCTCACTGTAAAGCTCACTGTAAAGCTCACTGTAAAGCTCACTCTCACTGTAAAGCTCACTGTAAAGCTCACTCTCACTGTAAAGCTCACTGTAAAGCTCACTGTAAAGCTCACTGTAAAGCTCACTCTCACTGTAAAGCTCACTCTCACTGTAAAGCTCACTGTAAAGCTCACTCTCACTGTAAAGCTCACTCTCACTGTAAAGCTCACTGTAAAGCTCACTCTCACTGTAAAGCTCACTCTCACTGTAAAGCTCACTCTCACTGTAAAGCTCACTGTAAAGCTCACTCTCACTGTAAAGCTCACTCTCACTGTAAAGCTCACTCTCACTGTAAAGCTCACTGTAAAGCTCACTCTCACTGTAAAGCTCATTGTAAAGCTCACTCTCACTGTAAAGCTCACTCTCACTGTAAAGCTCACTGTAAAGCTCACTCTCACTGTAAAGCTCACTGTAAAGCTCACTCTCACTGTAAAGCTCACTGTAAAGCTCACTCTCACTGTAAAGCTCACTGTAAAGCTCACTATCACTGTAAAGCTCACTCTCACTGTAAAGCTCACTCTCACTGTAAAGCTCACTCTCACTGTAAAGCTCACTCTCACTGTAAAGCTCACTCTCACTGTAAAGCTCACTCTCACTGTAAAGCTCACTCTCACTGTAAAGCTCACTCTCACTGTAAAGCTCACTGTAAAGCTCACTCTCACTGTAAAGCTCACCCTCACTGTAAAGCTCACTGTAAAGCACACTCTTACTGTAAAGCTCACTCTCACTGTAAAGCTCACTATCACTGTAAAGCTCACTGTAAAGCACACTCTTACTGTAAAGCTCACTCTCACTGTAAAGCTCACTCTCACTGTAAAGCTCACTGTAAAGCACACTCTTACTGTAAAGCTCACTCTCACTGTAAAGCTCACTCTCACTGTAAAGCTCACTGTAAAGCTCACTATCACTGTAAAGCTCACTCTCACTGTAAAGCTCACTCTCACTGTAAAGCTCACTCTCACTGTAAAGCTCACTGTAAAGCTCACTCTCACTGTAAAGCTCACCCTCACTGTAAAGCTCACTGTAAAGCACACTCTTACTGTAAAGCTCACTCTCACTGTAAAGCTCACTATCACTGTAAAGCTCACTGTCACTGTAAAGCTCACTGTAAAGCTCACTCTCACTGTAAAGCTCACTGTAAAGCTAACCCTCACTGTAAAGCTCACTGTAAAGCACACTCTTACTGTAAAGCTCACTCTCACTGTAAAGCTCACTATCACTGTAAAGCTCACTGTCACTGTAAAGCTCACTGTAAAGCTCACTCTCACTGTAAAGCTCACTGTCACTGTAAAGCTCACTCTCACTGTAAAGCTGGAGCTGTGAGCGAATGCAGGGAACACATCCGGGGCTCGTCTGATTGTGTTGGGGTGTTTGTGTGGTTATTTACAGAGAAGTGCTGTGGTTTAGTTTCCCTGTAATGACTTCAGTGAGGCTCTGAACAGCCGGAGGAGACTCACAGCGATTGCTGAGCAAATGTGAACTTATGGATGATCACAGACGTGAATCTGGTCGGCTGCCAAACTCTCGACTCCTGAAAGTCAAGTCAATAATCAGGATATAGCAGAGCTTATTTCCATAGCAATGAAGCTTAATAATTAAAGCAGTGCTTTCAAATTCTTCTGAAGACAAACTGTGGTCTTCAAACACATTCATCTCCTGTCAGTGGAAGTTACGCATTATATATTCCTAGTTTAGGATTCAGTAATTGTTGATGGTGTAAACACAGAACTACAGGCCTCTTCAAGTGATATGTAGTGGAGAATAATTGATGCCTTATATTGTGTAAATATATGAAGTCCTAATTAACCCACAGCAGGAGATATTACTAACATGTCTCAGTTACTGCTCAATCACAGTCAAGTTGTAGTCGAAGTACACATTCCCTTATCTTCTGTTGCTGATGTACATAATTCATCTGCCACAGATTATGCAGATCCAGACGGCTGTGTGACGAGACCTCATCGTCAGAAACACATGACCTGAACTATGGAAGGTACAACAGTATGACCCAGACTACAGCGTCATGGGAACTATAGTCTATACTATATACATGGGAACTTTCTAGTCATATTGTTCAGTTTTGTCAAGATAATAACCTCATTTTGTCAAGTGAAGTGTGTTTACCTGTGGATAGCTATACCTATGTTAGTGAGGCTTGGAACTACATCATGGTTGGACCATTGCATTAGTACAGCAGATGCACATGATTCGCTGAGGGATATGAGTATCTTATATGATACAGTAACAACTGATCACATACCTGTGTCTGTTGTGATAAACGTTGAACACATTATAGCAATGACTACTAATGAAAGTAATATCAATGCAGTAAAAATGGATTGGTTAGCACTTAATAAGGAGGACCTTTTAGCTTATTATGTGAGTACTGACAAATGCTTGAGTGATATTCATTTACCAAGGGATGCAATGATGTGTAGTGATGTTAACTGTAAAGATGTAAATCATCAGAGGGATATCTGTTCAATGTATAATGATATAGTTAATGTCGTGCATGGTTGTAGTAAGCCATTTTTTAAATCGAAGGGTATAATGAATAAGTCTAGACCTGGATGGAGTAAATATGTAGCTAAATACCAAGATGCAGCCCAGAAAGCTTATAAATTATGGGTGACGGCAGGTAGACCCAGGCAAGGGCCGGAGCTTCAGCATAAGAAGTCTATAAATGCAAGATATAAGTATGCTATCCGTTTTATTTGTAAAAATGAGCAAACTTTAAGGGCTGATTCTATGGCTATGAAGCTCCTAAATCATAATATCACTGACTTTTGGAAAGAAGTCAGAACTCTTAATAGTTGCAGAGTGTCTCTTCCTTGTACTTTGGATGGAGTTTCTGGGGCAGAGAATATTGCGGCAGTATGGAGACAACATTATTGTAGGCTTTTTAATTGCATCCAAAACGAATATGATGGGGGTGATCACCAAGTTAATGATCCAATTGTGATTATGCCATGTGAGGTGGATCAAGCTATAAGCAAATTACCTCAAAATAAAGCTAGTGGCTCAGATAATATTTCTGCTGAACATCTTAAATATGGAAGTAAGAAGATAGCCCCTTTATTAGCTGGTTGTCTTACTGGCTTTCTGAGTCACAATGTGTTACCAGATTCAATGTTGTCTTATTAGTACCAGTTATCAAAAACAAAGCTGGAATGGTGGGTAACTTAGATAATTATAGACCTGTAGCTTTAGCTAGTATTTTGTCTAAAGTCTTAGAAAAAATCTTGCTTGATAGGTTAAATGTGTTTATTAATTCTACAGACAATCAGTTTGGATTTAAGGCTAAACATGGTACTGATCTTTGCATCTATGCATTAAAGGAAATTGTAAATAAGTACAGAGATAAAAATTCAACAGTTTTTATGTTTCATTGATGCGTCTAAAGCTTTTGATCGGGTTAACCATGCTAAGCTATTTTTTTAAATGAGACAAAGAGGGGTACCAGAATACATTGTGAGAATCTTGGCCTATTGGTATGCCCACCAGTTGATGCAAGTTAAATGGGGCAATAAGGTCTCTGCCCCTTTTGGGGTCAGTAACGGGGTGAGACAAGGAGGGATTTTGTCCCCAATCTTTTTTAATCTTTATAAGGATGAGCTGTCTGAACGTTTGAATGTTTGTAAAACTGGTTGTATGATTGGGAATACGTTAGTGAATCATATTATGTATGCAGATGATCTTGTGGTGTTTAGTCCAAGCAGTGCTGGGGCCCTATTTTAACGCTCTGAAACGCAAGTGTTAAAGTGCAAAGCGCAAGTAACTTTGTGGGCGGATCCCGGCGCTGTTGCTATTTTCCCGGCGGGATAAATGACTCTTGCGCCCGACGCAAATCTAAAAGGGGTTGGTCTGAAGTAGCTTCATTATTCATAGGTGTGGTTTGGGCGTAACGTGAAATAAACCAATCAGAGCGTCCTCTCAGATTCCCTTTAAGAGCCGGCGCGCTTGTTCCATGGCGGATTGCTATTATAACGGCGGTTTTGCCAGCGCACGCCAGGAGCAGTTCACAGCCGAGGAAACCGATGTTCTCGTCAGGACCGTAAAACACAGAGAAGTGACATTGGGGATGATGGGAGAAACCCACCCAAATTAGCTTCGGTTAAACAGGCGTATAATTTGGGTAGTAAATGTGTAGCCTAATCTAGATTTATTTTTTATTTTTATCTAGATAGATTTTTTTCACATCTTCACGGACACAACAATGATTTCCCTCGTGTGTTAATATTTTTCCTTGTAATAATGTATGATTTGCAAAAATGAAAACGGCTGCGTCTGTTTATATTAGAGAATCAAAGTGGATGCGCGTTCAATATGGCCAAGCACGCGCCCTCAAAATACCACATCACTAACGCGCAACGCGCCGCTGTCTTTAGACTGTTTTTTTCCTGGTCAATGGCGCAATTGCTTTCTAAACCTGGAAAATAGCACCATGGGAGTTATGCGCTGGAACACGCCTCCTCTTTGCGCTGAACCGCCCCCGCGAGCGCAAGTTCATTCCCTAATTTACCGACGTGCGTCTGTGGAGGGAAAAGTCCGCTGTGCGCGGGTGCAAAATAGGAATGATACATGCGTCGGCGTTCAAAGTCAATTGCGCTGGGTGCAAGATAGGGCCCCTGGTCTTCAACAGCTTTTAAATGTGTGTTCTGATTATGGTCTTGATCATGATATTTTATATAATTCTGATAAGAGTATGGTTATGACTTGCAGAACTAAGGAGGATAAAAGTATACATTTTCCAGTTTTTAAGTTGTCTAACAAGAATCTCACGGTGTGCGATAAAGTGAAATACCTTGGACATATTATCACTGAGCACATGACAGATGATGAAGATATTGAAAGGCAACGCCGCCTGATGTATATGCGGGCAAATATACTGTTGCGTAAGTTTAGTTTCTGTTCAGATGAGGTGAAGGTGTCACTTTTTAAAGCATATTGTACAACATTGTATACTGCTCATTTGTGGTGTAACTATAGAACATCTAGCTTACAGAAGCTGCAAGTAGCTTATAACAAATGCTATGAGAATCTTACTAAGGAGACCTAGATGGCATAGCGCAAGTGAAATATTTGTCAGTGTACGAGTAATCACTTTTAAAGCACTGTTACGTCATTTTATGTATAGATTTATCTGCCGACTTAATGCTTCTAAAAATGAAATTATTGTGAGTTTAACTAATTTAGTTAGTACACGGTATCAGTCGAAGCTGTGGAGACACTGGTACTGGTGTATTTTGTAACTCTGTTCACAAGATTGTACGGTATATATATATATTTTTTTTTTGAGTCTGTAATAAAAGTTTGATTGATTGATATAGGCAGGAACCCAGTGCAGGAAACATCCAAATTCAAGACGTTTAGAATGTCACTTGTAAGAACTGATTTTCCTGTTAAAATAAAACTCACCCTGCAATATAGCCATAAAACGCACCCTGGACAGAAGATCGCAAAGACAGAGCATAGGACATTGTCCTGTTCAAACACTTTTCCCTTATCTCTGCATTCCCCTCTCCCCCTGAGTCAAGTCACCAAAAGTTCACTAAGAATGCCTATATATCACATATGATGTATCTTGTAAACCTATTGTTTTTCCTTTTCATGTTTGGTATCATTTTAGATGTCTCAGTGCGATTGGTAAAATGGTCTTAATTTCATTGCAGTCATTGGTAATATTTGAAAGATTAAGAACTTAGGAGAATCCCGTGTTCCTCTTTGGGTGATGTCTCTTCAAGATATCTCCCCACTCCCCCGAGACCAGGTGCTCCCCCTGGGGTACAGGAACTGACCCAAAACAAACTCTGAAAATATTGGCACAACCCTTTTGTTCTGGTCTGGGTATTTAAGGCTATGTAACAGAGCTGTCTTTGGGATCCTGTAACCAGGAAAACCCCCATACAGTGCTGTGTCAGTGTTCTCCCGTTGGAAAACACTCACACACCGCTGTGTGTCTCTGTCAGGAATGCATTGCTTACTTTTAGAGTCATCTTTGAGAAATTTATGTCATGCATCTATTATTTCTGAATTGGCTTTTAATTACTTGTGTAATTGGCATGATACATTTATACCTGACAAATAAATGTTACATCTTGATTTATTCTGAAGTTTTCTGAAATCATTATTTTAGTAGATTATAGGAGGCTGGTGCTACCGCAAATCTTGCAGGATAGGTCAAACTAAAGGCGCATGTATGAATGGAGCAGTAGGCACGTCATCTTGAAGACCTTTTGATTTCTGTCTATTACTGATTTAGCAAGTTGTATGGAAATGGCTAAAATCAACTACACTCTTTTGTATGAGTGAGCAGTAGGCAACCGACTTAAGAGGTATTAGCTAACCCTACATCCTCTGACTAACTTCAGAACTGACAAGTTTTGTGTCCGTGAGAAACACGACGTGGCCGACGTGATCTCTGTGCGGCATTGGGTCCATAATGAATAAATAAATGAAAGATAAGAAACTCTGAATAACCAAAGATCTAAATTAATTCATAATCAATATTTATGACTATTTTCTAATAAGAAACACAATCTAAATTTGATTATCACTTGAAACTGGAGTCAGATTAAGCGTAGAGCTAAAGTAATATTCAAACTAAATTCTAATAAATTAAGTGAACTTCACAGGAGCGCTGGAAAGATATACACGCATTATCCCTTCGCCCACCCCGTTGGATTCCGTCGTTGGGCCAATGGGTGGTCCTTACACACTTTTGAGTGACACTTTTTCTGTTCATATAGATGGAGAACATATAGATGTTATGTGTACATAAGCAGTATAAAGGGAAAGAAGAGCATCATCTCACAGCCGTCCTAACACACAACACTGCAGCCAGAAGCAAACGTTACGTGAAAGATGGAAGAACAACGTCGATATGAAGGAGGTGAACTAAAAGTCCATGAGGTTAACCGTAAACGTCTGGGAAAGACGCGAGCGCTCAGTTCCGCGTGTCTTGAGGTGGTGCCGGCGACACACACTCTCATCCGCCTGGTCCTCACACGCTTGCAGGACTGAGTTGTTTATCTCGGCCGAGCACACAGAAATCTGCTGACAGATATCCGGACTCGAGGAGAGGCTGTGAATCCCAGACTCCAGGCCTCTGGATCCCGCGTACAGGAGGAGGATTAATCCACAAATCCAGAAACATAGTGTACTGGCTTAAAAGTGTCCTTGTACTCCATTTTATTCTTGAAAGTATGAGATTGCCTTCCCAGCGCCTCAGATTTGTCTTTGGCCTCGGGTTCAAGTTGAAGAAGCTTCACACACTCTTTCTGCAGTGCGTTAGAGCCGGGCCCGTCCCGAAGCCGTGCGGGGGGGAATCCTCCATGAGGATTCTGCAAGATAATTTAATCCTTTAAACTATTAGTCAGGATCTCTCATACAAAGATTGTCTTTAAACCTTTAACAAACCATTGCTTCCTGACAGAGCAATGAGTCAGCCGGACCTTCATCTCTGGGTCAGGATGGGTTCATCAGCTCTTCAGTGTGTGTGTGTGTGTGTGTGTGTGTGTGTGTGCGTGTGTGTGTGCGTGTGTGTGTGTGTGTGTGTGTGTGCGTGTGTGTGTGTGTGCGTGTGTGTGTGTGTGTGTGTGTGTGCGTGTGTGTGCGTGTGTGTGTGTGTGTGTGTGTGTGCGTGTGTGTGCGTGTGTGTGTGTGTGTGTGTGCGTGTGTGTGCGTGTGTGTGTGTGTGTGTGTGCGTGCGTGTGCGTGTGTGTGTGTGTGCGTGTGTGTGTGTGTGTCTGTGTGTGTGTGTGGGGGGGGGGGGCAGGATTCAAGGTTTTGAGTCTCTGTCAGATCTCCTCCTCCTTCAGCAACTCTCATTTGTTGGAAACTGTAAAATCATAAGCGGTTGATGTCAGTGTATAATAATGAGGTTCAGGCAGCGTCTGACAGGTTACACACACTCTGATGTGATTCACACACACACTCACTCACTCACACACACGCACACACACACTCACTCTGATGTGATTCACACACACACACACACACACACGCACGCACGCAGACACACACACACACTCACACACACACACACCTGCATTCATCTCATTACACATTTATTTTCTGATTCATATTAATGGCAGCTGATCTATTATTTAGTCAGCTTTTTCTTTATTTCTCGAGGGTCATATCAAAGGCCATTTCTGAGTCGCTCCCATGATCTATTCCAGGATAAACCGGCTCTGTCCCGCTGTTCCTCCTGACCTCGCTGACGGCAAGCCTTCCCGGGAATCATTGAGCGCTTTCCCACTTAAATCCTCAGAACATTCTCAAGTCAAAACTGCCAAGATGGAAAAACTATAGCCAAACTCTTCCTTCATCTTCTGTCATCATGTTAATATTACTGTCAGGCTTATGCAGCTCATACTCATAATTCTGCATTTCAATTAGACTCTGTGCGGCTGCCCACTTTACAATATGTTCTGGTCCTGAAAATCCACTGAGATGAGCAGATACTGGCACCGGCTTACAGTCCGTAGAGTGACGTTAGCTTGTGTAGGCATTACACACACACACACACACACACACTCACTCACTCACACACAGACACAGACACACACACACACACACACACACACACACACACACACACACACACTCACACACAGACACAGACACAGACACACACACACACACACACACACACACACACACACACACACACACACACACACACACACACACACACACACACACACACACACACACACACACACACTCACACACAGACACAGACACAGACACAGACACAGACACACACACACACACACACACACACACTCTCCACTCTCTCTCTCTCACACACACACACACACACACACACACACACACACACACACACACACACACACACACACACACACACTCTCCACTCTCTCACACACACACACACACACACACTCTCCACTCTCTCACACACACACACACACACACACACACACACACACACACACACACACACACACACACACACACACTCTCCACTCTCTCTCTCTCACACACACACACACACACACACACACACACACACACACACACACACTCTCCACTCTCTCACACACACACACACACACACACACACTCTCCACTCTCTCTCACACACACACACACACACACACACACACACACAACTCTCTCACACACACACACACACACACACACACACAACTCTCTCACACACACACACACACACACACACACACACACACACACACACACACACACACACACACACTCTACTCTCTCACACACACACACACACACACACACACACACACACACACACACACAACTCTCTCACACACACACACACACACACTCTGCCGCTGCTGTGGAAAGCTGAGGTCTGCTGTTTGCCGCGCTCACAGGGAGAGTGCTTGGACTCAGACTAAGTGTTTCATTATTATTCTAATTAATGGAGAAAATTAAATGGATCTGTTGTATTTAAAATGAATGATTTTTCACAGTCACCAACTACAGTCGAGGGGGTTTATACTCCTGCCGCCCACTCCACGAGATCCACATCTCCAGCGGTCAGAAGAGATGCTGGGTGTAGTCGTATATCTCGGGAACACATTTACTGTTGGAAGAGGAGATTACCGTAATGTGGATCCTGTGGAAGGAAGAATCAGTAATTATGGGCACTGAAGTGTACACTTGAAGCATCAGTTATGATAACCAAAGCATATAAAATGGAGGTCACACTGCAAATCAATGGATGAACTGCTAATAAAAAGCTCTCAGCACATTGTAAACGCTCATATATAATGCACAAGAGGGCAGTCTGTTAACAAAGATTGTCTGACCCACTGTGAGACACAGAGCGGTGGAGAAGTCCCCATGAACAATTATTAAGGGTGACACATATTACGCCCGTTCACAAGATGTAATATAAATCTATGGTGTCCCCAGAATGTGTGTGTGTGAAATTTCAGCTCAAAATACCAGATCATTTATTACAGCTTGTCAAATCTGCCTTTGCACGAGCTGAAATCTGCATGTCAAACACATGTTGATGGTCAGGCCTGTAGGACAGTCTCTCACTTGTCCATTAAAACCCTCAGACCGCCACAGATCCTCAGACCGCCGCAGATCGCCGCAGATCCTCAGACCGCCGCAGATCCTCAGACCGCCACAGATCCTCAGACCGCCGCAGATCCTCAGACCGCCGCAGATCATCAGACCGCCACAGATCCTCAGACCGCCGCAGATCGCCGCAGATCCTCAGACCGCCACAGATCCTCAGACCGCCACAGATCCTCAGACCGCCGCAGATCGCCGCAGATCCTCAGACCGCCGCAGATCCTCAGACCGCCGCAGATCCTCAGACCGCCGCAGATCCTCAGACCGCCACAGATCCTCAGACCGCCGCAGATCCTCAGACCGCCGCAGATCCTCAGACCGCCACAGATCCTCAGACCGCCGCAGATCCTCAGACCGCCGCAGATCCTCAGACCGCCGCAGATCCTCAGACCGCCACAGATCCTCAGACCGCCGCAGATCGCCACAGATCCTCAGACCGCCGCAGATCCTCAGACCGCCGCAGATCCTCAGACCGCCACAGATCCTCAGACCGCCGCAGATCCTCAGACCGCCACAGATCCTCAGACCGCCGCAGATGCTCAGACCGCCGCAGATCCTCAGACCGCCGCAGATCCTCAGACCGCCGCAGATGCTCAGACCGCCGCAGATCCTCAGACCGCCACAGATCCTCAGACCGCCACAGATCCTCAGACCGCCGCAGATGCTCAGACCGCCGCAGATCCTCAGACCGCCACAGATCCTCAGACCGCCGCAGATGCTCAGACCGCCGCAGATCGCCGCAGATCCTCAGACCGCCGCAGATCCTCAGACCGCCGCAGATCCTCAGACCGCCACAGATCCTCAGACCGCCACAGATCCTCAGACCGCCGCAGATGCTCAGACCGCCGCAGATCCTCAGACCGCCGCAGATCCTCAGACCGCCACAGATCCTCAGACCGCCGCAGATCCTCTGACCGCCGCAGATCCTCAGACCGCCGCAGATCCTCAGACCGCCGCAGATCCTCAGACCGCCACAGATCCTCAGACCGCCGCAGATCCTCAGACCGCCACAGATCCTCAGACCGCCGCAGATCCTCAGACCGCCGCAGATCCTCAGACCGCCGCAGATCCTCAGACCGCCGCAGATCATCAGACCGCCACAGATCCTCAGACCGCCACAGATCCTCTGACCGCCGCAGATCCTCAGACCGCCACAGATCCTCAGACCGCCGCAGATCCTCAGACCGCCGCAGATCCTCAGACCGCCGCAGATCCTCAGACCGCCGCAGATCATCAGACCGCCACAGATCCTCAGACCGCCACAGATCCTCAGACCGCCGCAGATCATCAGACCGCCACAGATCCTCAGACCGCCACAGATCCTCAGACCGCCACAGATCCTCAGACCGCCGCAGATCCTCAGACCGCCGCAGATCCTCAGACCGCCGCAGATCCTCAGACCGCCGCAGATCATCAGACCGCCACAGATCCTCAGACCGCCGCAGATCCTCAGACCGCCACAGATCCTCAGACCGCCACAGATCCTCAGACCGCCGCAGATCATCAGACCGCCACAGATCCTCAGACCGCCACAGATCCTCTGACCGCCGCAGATCCTCAGACCGCCGCAGATCCTCAGACCGCCGCAGATCGCCGCAGATCCTCAGACCGCCGCAGATCCTCAGACCGCCGCAGATCCTCAGACCGCCGCAGATCCTCAGACCGCCACAGATCCTCAGACCGCCACAGATCCTCTGACCGCCGCAGATCCTCAGACCGCCACAGATCCTCAGACCGCCGCAGATCCTCAGACCGCCGCAGATCCTCAGACCGCCGCAGATCCCCAGACCGCCGCAGATCCTCAGACCGCCGCAGATCCTCAGACCGCCGCAGATCGCCGCAGATCCTCAGACCGCCGCAGATCCTCAGACCGCCGCAGATCCTCAGACCGCCGCAGATCCTCAGACCGCCGCAGATCCTCAG
>NC_136896.1:32122999-32170788 GCF_949152265.1 Phoxinus phoxinus
GACTGGAAAACCTCCACAACGAGATGCTTCATTGGGATATTTCAAGCAAAACTCTAACCCTGTTATTACAGTCGGTGCTCAACCTCATGTGTTCTCTTCCACACACACTCAACACTTTATATCTCACATCATCTGAAGCCTCGTGGCGAATATCACAACTGAAGACATTATTAGCGTATCCGTTCAGAACATCTCCCAGACACTGCAGAAATGATGCGATGGTCTGGCAAAAATGTACAGTGATCCAGGTGGGATTCAGTTATTGATATTAGATTAGTATTCAGTTATTGATATTAGATTAGTATTCAGTTATTGGTATTAGATTAGTATTCAGTTATTGATATTAGATTAGTATTCAGTTTTTGGTATTAGATTAGTATTCAGTTTTTGGTATTAGATTAGTATTCAGTTATTGGTATTAGATTAGTATTCAGTTATTGATATTAGATTAGTATTCAGTTTTTGGTATTAGATTAGTATTCAGTTTTTGGTATTAGATTAGTATTCAGTTATTGGTATTAGATTAGTATTCAGTTATTGGTATTAGATTAGTATTCAGTTATTGGTATTAGATTAGTATTCAGTTATTGATATTAGATTAGTATTCAGTTATTGATATTAGATTAGTATTCAGTTATTGGTATTAGATTAGTATTCAGTTATTGATATTAGATTAGTATTCAGTTATTGATATTAGATTAGTATTCAGTTATTGGTATTAGATTAGTATTCAGTTATTGATATTAGATTAGTATTCAGTTTTTGGTATTAGATTAGTATTCAGTTTTTGGTATTAGATTAGTATTCAGTTATTGATATTAGATTAGTATTCAGTTATTGGTATTAGATTAGTATTCAGTTTTTGGTATTAGATTAGTATTCAGTTTTTGGTATTAGATTAGTATTCAGTTATTGGTATTAGATTAGTATTCAGTTATTGGTATTAGATTAGTATTCAGTTATTGATATTAGATTAGTATTCAGTTATTGATATTAGATTAGTATTCAGTTATTGGTATTAGATTAGTATTCAGTTATTGATATTAGATTAGTATTCAGTTATTGGTATTAGATTAGTATTCAGTTTTTGGTATTAGATTAGTATTCAGTTATTGGTATTAGATTAGTATTCAGTTATTGATATTAGATTAGTATTCAGTTATTGATATTAGATTAGTATTCAGTTATTGGTATTAGATTAGTATTCAGTTATTGATATTAGATTAGTATTCAGTTATTGGTATTAGATTAGTATTCAGTTATTGATATTAGATTAGTATTCAGTTATTGATATTAGATTAGTATTCAGTTATTGGTATTAGATTAGTATTCAGTTATTGATATTAGATTAGTATTCAGTTATTGGTATTAGATTAGTATTCAGTTATTGATATTAGATTAGTATTCAGTTATTGGTATTAGATTAGTATTCAGTTATTGGTATTAGATTAGTATTCAGTTATTGATATTAGATTAGTATTCAGTTATTGATATTAGATTAGTATTCAGTTATTGGTATTAGATTAGTATTCAGTTATTGATATTAGATTAGTATTCAGTTTTTGGTATTAGATTAGTATTCAGTTATTGGTATTAGATTAGTATTCAGTTATTGATATTAGATTAGTATTCAGTTATTGGTATTAGATTAGTATTCAGTTATTGATATTAGATTAGTATTCAGTTATTGGTATTAGATTAGTATTCAGTTATTGATATTAGATTAGTATTCAGTTTTTGGTATTAGATTAGTATTCAGTTATTGGTATTAGATTAGTATTCAGTTATTGATATTAGATTAGTATTCAGTTATTGGTATTAGATTAGTATTCAGTTATTGATATTAGATTAGTATTCAGTTTTTGGTATTAGATTAGTATTCAGTTATTGGTATTAGATTAGTATTCAGTTATTGGTATTAGATTAGTATTCAGTTATTGGTATTAGATTAGTATTCAGTTATTGGTATTAGATTAGTATTCAGTTATTGGTATTAGATTAGTATTCAGTTATTGGTATTAGATTAGTATTCAGTTATTGGTATTAGATTAGTATTCAGTTATTGATATTAGATTAGTATTCAGTTATTAATATTAGATTAGTATTCAGTTATTGGTATTAGATTAGTATTCAGTTATTGATATTAGATTAGTATTCAGTTATTGGTATTAGATTAGTATTCAGTTATTGATATTAGATTAGTATTCAGTTATTGGTATTAGATTAGTATTCAGTTATTGATATTAGATTAGTATTCAGTTATTGGTATTAGATTAGTATTCAGTTATTGATATTAGATTAGTATTCAGTTATTGGTATTAGATTAGTATTCAGTTATTGGTATTAGATTAGTATTCAGTTATTGGTATTAGATTAGTATTCAGTTATTGATATTAGATTAGTATTCAGTTATTGATATTAGATTAGTATTCAGTTATTGGTATTAGATTAGTATTCAGTTATTGGTATTAGATTAGTATTCAGTTATTGGTATTAGATTAGTATTCAGTTATTGATATTAGATTAGTATTCAGTTATTGGTATTAGATTAGTATTCAGTTATTGATATTAGATTAGTATTCAGTTATTGGTATTAGATTAGTATTCAGTTATTGGTATTAGATTAGTATTCAGTTATTGATATTAGATTAGTATTCAGTTATTGGTATTAGATTAGTATTCAGTTATTGGTATTAGATTAGTATTCAGTTATTGATATTAGATTAGTATTCAGTTATTGGTATTAGATTAGTATTCAGTTATTGATATTAGATTAGTATTCAGTTATTGATATTAGATTAGTATTCAGTTATTGATATTAGATTAGTATTCAGTTATTGGTATTAGATTAGTATTCAGTTATTGGTATTAGATTAGTATTCAGTTATTGGTATTAGATTAGTATTCAGTTATTGGTATTAGATTAGTATTCAGTTATTGGTATTAGATTAGTATTCAGTTATTGATATTAGATTAGTATTCAGTTATTGGTATTAGATTAGTATTCAGTTATTGGTATTAGATTAGTATTCAGTTATTGGTATTAGATTAGTATTCAGTTATTGGTATTAGATTAGTATTCAGTTATTGGTATTAGATTAGTATTCAGTTATTGGTATTAGATTAGTATTCAGTTATTGATATTAGATTAGTATTCAGTTATTTATATTAGATTAGTATTCAGTTATTGATATTAGATTAGTATTCAGTTATTGGTATTAGATTAGTATTCAGTTATTGGTATTAGATTAGTATTCAGTTATTGGTATTAGATTAGTATTCAGTTATTGGTATTAGATTAGTATTCAGTTATTGATATTAGATTAGTATTCAGTTATTGGTATTAGATTAGTATTCAGTTATTGGTATTAGATTAGTATTCAGTTATTGGTATTAGATTAGTATTCAGTTATTGGTATTAGATTAGTATTCAGTTATTGGTATTAGATTAGTATTCAGTTATTGGTATTAGATTAGTATTCAGTTATTGATATTAGATTAGTATTCAGTTATTTATATTAGCGTCAGGGAAGCGTTCCTCTCGTGGACGTGCCAGTTTTGAACGCTCTGGTTTTCCTGATTGAGGCCGAATCCACGATTCTTGTCCACAGATCGCTCTCGTCCGCCGTCTAAAAACATTATATATATTTTTCATACTGGTCCAGCTATTAAAAAGGTTTCTGCCCATTGATCATTGCATTATCTACAGATGCTCCGTCTCCGTCTCTGAATAAATATTAGCAGAGTTAGGGATGCACTGATATTAAAGTTCTGCCGATACCAATAAATAGATAACTGATATGGTATTAATATATCATGCCTCGCTAGCCAGAGATTACGCCCGTACCTGAAGGAAAAGATATGATCTGAAAACATAACCTTTGAAACATGAACTATAACATCATCTCAGTGCTCATGAAATGAAGACGCATAAACTATATTATAACCGAATGACCTGTGTGTGTGTGTGTGTGAGTGTGTGTGTCAGTGTGTGTGTGTGTGTGTGTGTGAGTGTGTGTGTGTGTGTGTGCGTGTGTGTGTGCCTGTGTGTGTGTGTGTGTGTGTGCGTGTGTGTGTGTGTGTGTGTGCGTGTGTGTGTGTGTGTGTGTGTGTGTGCGTGCGTGTGTGCGTGTGTGTGTGCCTGTGTGTGTGTGTGTGTTCATACACTCGTACACCATCTGTGAGGAGAAAACGCACAGAAATAAAAGATGACACGAGAGAATAAACCTGCAATTCTCAAAATGACAAAACATCCAAAGTCAGGGAGAAAGTGGCTTCTGACTAGAAAATGAATCTCTGAGGGAAGATGCTTTGAGATTATAAAGATTATAATAAAGAACGTAATACCACTTTAACAGCAGATGCGTCATGGGAACCGCCGCGGTGCGGAGCGGCTGAAGGAACATTAGCTGGAAACGGGACCGGGAGAGGAAGAGGCGATGAGGAGCAGTCTTTAATAACGGACACCACTGAAGATGCACAGCTTTACTCCACATCTATACGCCGGTTACAACTGAGGGACCGCAGGGAGCGGCAAAAAAGTAAAATAAAAAACTTGTATTAAAAATAAATGTATTTGGAGGCCCTTGGCTAGTGAGCCACAATAGTATAAAATTAACTGTTAGTACACATACACATTAAAGATGTACAGCCTTTCTCTTCTGGAAAGACGGACCGAACACAGATGACTCATCCTGTACTACTCAGATTACTGTCCAATCAAACGCTCGATGAGATGAGAATGTCCCGCCCCCTAAAACACCCAGCAGCCAATCAGCCTGACCCTGACGTCCTGCATGCGCTGTGTCGGCTCCTCGTGTGGGCTTCAGGTCTCAGACAGCACTAGCAGAACCGCCAGGAACGACAACAGAATCAGAATCATAATCAGCGCACATGGAGGAGTCAACAGCAGATAAAGCTGGTGTGTGAGATAACACTGATCTGTGTGTGTCCTCGAGCTCCAGGCCTCGTGTTCATCACTGCTGGATCAACACTTGTGTGATAGACACACACACACACACACACACACTGCTGTGATAGAGAACCGTCAGCTGTGAGAAAAGAACATTAGAGAAGATGAAGCTCTCAGCCATAACCCACGACCTTGAGCACTGACACACACAGCCGTGAACTTTGACCCTGGGAGTCACTAAATCTGCCTTCAGCATCAACAGTCTGTCCAGATACGACACGCTTGCAGTCGGACTATCCTCGATGTGAACCCAGACTCACTGGTGTTTAACACAGCTCTCGTCCTGGGAAACACTGGCACACGTGTGGTCTAATGTCTCCAGGTTTGGGAGAGACTATAGCCGGCGTTAGCTGGACTATATCGGGTCTATAGTTAACCTGCTCATAGCTGGACTATATCGGGTCTATAGTTAACCTGCTCATAGCTGGACTATATCAGGTCTATAGTTAACCTGCTCATAGCTGGACTATATCGGGTCTATAGTTAACCTACTCATAGCTGGACTATAACAGGTCTATAGTTAACCCGCTCATAGCTGGACTATATCAGGTCTATAGTTAACCTACTCATAGCTGGACTATATCGGGTCTATAGTTAACCTACTCGTAGCTGGACTATATCGGGTCTATAGTTAACCTGCTCATAGCTGGACTATATCGGGTCTATGGTTAACCTGCTCATAGCTGGACTATTTCGGGTCTATAGTTAACCTACTCATAGCTGGACTATATCGGGTCTATAGTTAACCTACTCATAGCTGGACTATATCGGGTCTATAGTTAACCTACTCATAGCTGGACTATATCGGGTCTATAGTTAACCTACTCATAGCCGGACTATATCGGGTCTATAGTTAACCTACTCATAGCCGGACTATATCGGGTCTATAGTTTACCTACTCATAGCTGGACTATATCGGGTCTATAGTTAACCTACTCATAGCTGGACTATATCGGGTCTATAGTTAACCTACTCATAGCTGGACTATATCGGGTCTATAGTTAACCTACTCATAGCTGGACTATATCGGGTCTATAGTTAACCTACTCATAGCCGGACTATATCGGGTCTATAGTTTACCTACTCATAGCCAGGGGTGCCGCCAGGAATTTTGGGCCCCATGACAAAAAAATTCAATTGGGCCCCCTCCGTGCAGCTGTTGTCACCAGATCTCTAGGACGTACCTGTCCCATCAGATGCTTTACATAACTAATCAAATGCTTGCAACTGTTTTGCTTCTTGTAGTTCAATACTAGTACTAGCACAATATTTAGCCTACTGCTGGTGATTTGTAAATGCAAGTCTGCATACAGTATGCAATTCACTATTTGATGCAAGTTTAAAAGCCACCATAAAAATGTCCTTAAGGCAATCCTTTACAGTCTCAATGTATTTTTATTGAGATTTAAAAAAAGAAAAACTAAAAAAACTAAATATATATGAACTTTTTAATCAAAATAAATGAACATCATCATCTCAAAACAATGAAAACAGCTGATTTTTTTTTTACTTAACTGCACATATATGCCAACAACAAAATAAAGTTGACGTGTAAAACGGAATTTCCACATCAGGGTTATTACAGTGCTACAAAACAGTGTGTGTGTGTGTGTGTAAGCTTCTAAAAATAAATTGAAATACACCAGTATTCCTGTAATTCTTTTGTCTTTTATGAATTTAATAAACAACTCGTCTATTCTGTCCAAACACACCACGTCATCTACGTCAGGTGACTGTAAATGCACAAAACCTGTTTCCATTGCAGTTTTGCGAAATATTTATTTTTCGAATTGCCTGAAAAACCACCTCATGCAAATGTAAAAAAAAAATTGAGAAAAATGGGAGTTATTGCGAAATTGACCTGTTTCCATTGAGCCGATTTTCGATTCGCAATTTCAATTTGCGCAATTTGAAGGGTAATTGAAACGCGGATGACAGACACCACAAAGTTGCATAGTAAAAGAAAATCTGGTTTTCAAAAAACGAAAGAGAGAAAAGAGAGAGAGGAAAGACTAAAGAAAGGGTGTCAATCTGTTAAAGAATTACAGGAATACTGGATTCTAAACCTCAAAGAAATGCCACAATCAAGACCTCGAAGCAGAAATGAGGGAGAAACACCCAGAAACTCCTCACATCTGCCGCTCACAGTATAAGAGTCTTTCCTTGCCATTGATGCTTGAATAAAACGCCTACGTCTCCTTCCGTTAATAATAATAATGTCTAGTGCGGTGGCTGGGATATATAAACCTACCAACATCCGTTGGCATGATTTTTTAAATGACTTTTCCCGAGAGGAAAATGACGTTTTAGTCAATAGAAACGCGGCTACTGATGATGAGTGCGCTAAGGCAGGACCAAACCATTTCATGCAGATACAGGGGGGTGGATGTTTACTTTTTGGTCAATGGGGATATTTAACTTTGATTTCCAAAATAAGTACAATCAAAGACATCATTAATTTAATTACTATTTGAAATATACTCAATGATGATGAATTATATGTATAATATAATACAATTTTTATTACTTTTTACCTATTTGTTGGGGCCCCTGTCAGTCAGGGGCCCTTGGAATCGTCCTAACTTTTCCCCCCTATACGGCGCCCCTGCTCATAGCTGGACTATATCGGGTCTATAGTTAACCTACTCATAGCTGGACTATATCGGGTCTATAGTTAACCTACTCATAGCTGGACTATATCGGGTCTATAGTTAACCTACTCATAGCTGGACTATATCGGGTCTATAGTTAACCTACTCATAGCCGGACTATATCGGGTCTATAGTTAACCTGCTCATAGCTGGACTATATCAGGTCTATAGTTAACCTGCTCATAGCCGGACTATATCAGGTCTATAGTTAACCTACTCATAGCTGGACTATATCGGGTCTATAGTTAACCTACTCATAGCTGGACTATATCGGGTCTATAGTTAACCTACTCATAGCTGGACTATATCGGGTCTATAGTTAACCTACTCATAGCTGGACTATACCGGGTCTATAGTTAACCTACTCATAGCCGGACTATATCGGGTCTATAGTTTACCTACTCATAGCTGGACTATATCGGGTCTATAGTTAACCTGCTCATAGCTGGACTATATCGGGTCTATAGTTAACCTACTCATAGCCGGACTATATCGGGTCTATAGTTAACCTACTCATAGCTGGACTATATCGGGTCTATAGTTAACCTACTCATAGCCGGACTATATCGGGTCTATAGTTAACCTACTCATAGCTGGACTATATCGGGTCTATAGTTAACATACTCATAGCTGGACTATATCAGGTCTATAGTTTACCTACTCATAGCTGGACTATATCGGGTCTATAGTTAACCTACTCATAGCTGGACTATATCGGGTCTATAGTTAACCTACTCATAGCTGGACTATATCAGGTCTATAGTTTACCTACTCATAGCTGGACTATATCGGGTCTATAGTTAACCTACTCATAGCTGGACTATATCAGGTCTATAGTTAACCTACTCATAGCTGGACTATATCGGGTCTATAGTTAACCTACTCATTGCTGGACTATATCGGGTCTATAGTTAACCTACTCATAGCTGGACTATATCGGGTCTATAGTTAACCTACTCATAGCTGGACTATATCGGGTCTATAGTTAACCTACTCATAGCTGGACTATATCGGGTCTATAGTTAACCTACTCATAGCTGGACTATATCGGGTCTATAGTTAACCTACTCATAGCTGGACTATATCGGGTCTATAGTTAACCTACTCATAGCTGGACTATATCAGGTCTATAGTTAACCTACTCATAGCTGGACTATATCGGGTCTATAGTTAACCTACTCATAGCTGGACTATATCGGGTCTATAGTTAACCTACTCATAGCTGGACTATATCGGGTCTATAGTTAACCTACTCATAGCTGGACTATATCGGGTCTATAGTTAACCTACTCATAGCTGGACTATATCAGGTCTATAGTTTACCTACTCATAGCTGGACTATATCGGGTCTATAGTTAACCTACTCATAGCTGGACTATATCGGGTCTATAGTTAACCTACTCATAGCTGGACTATATCGGGTCTATAGTTAACCTACTCATAGCTGGACTATATCAGGTCTATAGTTAACCTGCTCATAGCTGGACTATATCGGGTCTATAGTTAACCTACTCATAGCTGGACTATATCAGGTCTATAGTTAACCTGCTCATAGCTGGACTATATCGGGTCTATAGTTAACCTACTCATAGCTGGACTATAACGGGTCTATAGTTAACCTACTCATAGCTGGAATATAACGGGTCTATAGTTAACCTACTCATAGCTGGACTATATCGGGTCTATAGTTAACCTACTCATAGCTGGACTATATCAGGTCTATAGTTAACCTACTCATAGCTGGACTATATCGGGTCTATAGTTAACCTACTCATTGCTGGACTATATCGGGTCTATAGTTAACCTACTCATAGCTGGACTATATCGGGTCTATAGTTAACCTGCTCATAGCTGGACTATATCAGGTCTATAGTTAACCTGCTCATAGCTGGACTATATCGGGTCTATAGTTAACCTACTCATAGCTGGACTATATCGGGTCTATAGTTAACCTGCTCATAGCTGGACTATATCGGGTCTATAGTTAACCTGCTCATAGCTGGACTATATCAGGTCTATAGTTAACCTGCTCATAGCTGGACTATATCGGGTCTATAGTTAACCTACTCATAGCTGGACTATATCGGGTCTATAGTTAACCTACTCATAGCTGGACTATATCGGGTCTATAGTTAACCTACTCATAGCTGGACTATATCGGGTCTATAGTTAACCTACTCATAGCTGGACTATATCAGGTCTATAGTTAACCTGCTCATAGCTGGACTATATCGGGTCTATAGTTAACCTGCTCATAGCTGGACTATATCGGGTCTATAGTTAACCTACTCATAGCTGGACTATATCAGGTCTATAGTTAACCTGCTCATAGCTGGACTATATCGGGTCTATAGTTAACCTACTCATAGCTGGACTATATCGGGTCTATAGTTAACCTACTCATAGCTGGACTATATCGGGTCTATAGTTAACCTACTCATAGCTGGACTATATCAGGTCTATAGTTAACCTGCTCATAGCTGGACTATATCGGGTCTATAGTTAACCTGCTCATAGCTGGACTATATCGGGTCTATAGTTAACCTACTCATAGCTGGACTATATCAGGTCTATAGTTAACCTGCTCATAGCTGGACTATATCGGGTCTATAGTTAACCTACTCATAGCTGGACTATATCAGGTCTATAGTTAACCTGCTCATAGCTGGACTATATCAGGTCTATAGTTAACCTACTCATAGCTGGACTATATCAGGTCTATAGTTAACCTACTCATAGCTGGACTATATCAGGTCTATAGTTAACCTACTCATAGCTGGACTATATCAGGTCTATAGTTAACCTGCTCATAGCTGGACTATATCAGGTCTATAGTTAACCTACTCATAGCTGGACTATATCAGGTCTATAGTTAACCTGCTCATAGCTGGACTATATCGGGTCTATAGTTAACCTGCTCATAGCTGGACTATATCGGGTCTATAGTTAACCTACTCATAGCTGGACTATATCAGGTCTATAGTTAACCTGCTCATAGCTGGACTATATCGGGTCTATAGTTAACCTACTCATAGCTGGACTATATCAGGTCTATAGTTAACCTGCTCATAGCTGGACTATATCGGGTCTATAGTTAACCTACTCATAGCTGGACTATATCAGGTCTATAGTTAACCTGCTCATAGCTGGACTATATCGGGTCTATAGTTAACCTACTCATAGCTGGACTATAACGGGTCTATAGTTAACCTACTCATAGCTGGACTATAACGGGTCTATAGTTAACCTACTCATAGCTGGACTATATCGGGTCTATAGTTAACCTACTCATAGCTGGACTATATCAGGTCTATAGTTAACCTACTCATAGCTGGACTATATCGGGTCTATAGTTAACCTACTCATTGCTGGACTATATCGGATCTATAGTTAACCTACTCATAGCTGGACTATATTGGGTCTATAGTTAACCTACTCATAGCTGGACTATATCGGGTCTATAGTTAACCTGCTCATAGCTGGACTATATCAGGTCTATAGTTAACCTACTCATAGCTGGACTATATCGGGTCTATAGTTAACCTACTCATAGCTGGACTATATCGGGTCTATAGTTAACCTACTCATAGCTGGACTATATCGGGTCTATAGTTAACCTACTCATAGCTGGACTATATCAGGTCTATAGTTAACCTACTCATAGCTGGACTATATCGGGTCTATAGTTAACCTACTCATAGCTGGACTATATCAGGTCTATAGTTAACCTACTCATAGCTGGACTATATCGGGTCTATAGTTAACCTACTCATAGCTGGACTATATCGGGTCTACAGTTAACCTACTCATAGCTGGACTATATCGGGTCTATAGTTAACCTACTCATAGCTGGACTATATCGGGTCTATAGTTAACCTACTCATAGCTGGACTATATCGGGTCTATAGTTAACCTACTCATTGCTGGACTATAACGGGTCTATAGTTAACCTACTCATAGCTGGACTATATCGGGTCTACAGTTAACCTACTCATAGCTGGACTATATCGGGTCTATAGTTAACCTACTCATAGCTGGACTATATCGGGTCTATAGTTAACCTACTCATAGCTGGACTATATCGGGTCTACAGTTAACCTGCTCATAGCTGGACTATATCGGGTCTATAGTTAACCTACTCATAGCTGGACTATATCGGGTCTACAGTTAACCTACTCATAGCTGGACTATATCGGGTCTATAGTTAACCTACTCATAGCTGGACTATATCGGGTCTATAGTTAACCTACTCATAGCTGGACTATATCGGGTCTACAGTTAACCTACTCATAGCTGGACTATATCGGGTCTATAGTTAACCTACTCATAGCTGGACTATATCGGGTCTATAGTTAACCTACTCATAGCTGGACTATATCGGGTCTATAGTTAACCTACTCATTGCTGGACTATAACGGGTCTATAGTTAACCTACTCATAGCTGGACTATATCGGGTCTACAGTTAACCTACTCATAGCTGGACTATATCGGGTCTATAGTTAACCTACTCATAGCTGGACTATATCGGGTCTATAGTTAACCTACTCATAGCTGGACTATATCGGGTCTACAGTTAACCTGCTCATAGCTGGACTATATCGGGTCTACAGTTAACCTAGACGTGAATGACGGTTATTGCTTGCTGGGATGTGTTTGATAGCAGAATATGTCTGCTTAATGCTGGGTTAGCTCAAGCGTGTCAGGACTACAGATCCTCTGGGAAATCAAGACTAGGAGGAAGGCAGACTCTCAGGCACGATCCCGACTCTAAACACTGAGATCTGACATTCTGAAATGTGAAGTTTTGGACCGGCTGTAAACGGTCTGTTCTGAGAACCTGTCCTGCAAGGAGATCAACGGCTCGTCTGGAGCTGCTCTTCACTGAAGCTGTTCAGGGAAATAAATATTTGACCATTTCCAATGTTTAAGGGTCTTTGCTGATGAGAAATCAGGACTGTGTGTGTCTGCTCACGAGACCATCGACACGCTGATCACAAATATTCTGTTATTCATGCCAGACAAGTCATTGTTGAGGTCACTTTGTAAAGAAAGACTACACGCCTGCGCACATATTGAAACGCACATATCTATAGACTAAACACGTAGTACGCATGTGCGCCGTCAGCGTTGCACAGATTCATGTTTTTGAAGTTTACACGGAGATGATAGTATTTTAAAACTTGCACCTTGGATCCCGTTTCATGTTCTCGAGCTCCAAACTCTGTCGAGCAAATGAGCGGCCGGAACACATTAAACGTTTTCAGTTAAACAGTGTCGTGTTAGCGGACCCTAAGTTAATAACTAATGATTTGTACAACAGAAGTGAATCAATCAAAACTCACTTCATCTGCACAATAACTGTATTCTAGATCTGCCGTGAAGCCTGAACACTGTTACTGTAATCTCCTGTGTTCTCTGTAAAGCTGCTGTGAAATGTAATAGAAAAAAGCGCTATATAAACGAAGGTGACTTAACAAATCAGAAATCTGCAACATGTTTAGATCTGACGTGATGTCTCAGTGCTGGAGAACTGCTGCAAGCGGTCGAAGGATTGTTTTCCACAGAATTATCAGTTTAGACACGTCCAGGCTATAGATTCAGGCTATTAAAACTACAGCTTTGAGTGATGAATAATTTACCGTCCTTCACACCAATGATCTCAATATACAGCATGATATAAAGCTATTGTGGATCCAACAGTGCGGGAGAGTTAGTTTAACAGCTGAAGAAGAGCATCTTCAGTGAGGAAGAGGAGGAGAGCCTTTCTGCTGTATTTATGATCAGATATACATTAACATTTGTGTTTAATGCCGTCGGGAAAAGCTCCACATCTTTGACTGTCACTTTCTTCCATACTATGAAGGTCCTGCTCCGTTCAGCGTTCGTTTCTTGGACGTATTCAATGAACAGTTTACAGAAATACAAGCTTTTCACCGGCTCTTTTCCCTCAGGACACAATTATTTCCAGCAGCTCATTATGTTTGTGCCGGACCGGATCTCCGTGTTTCTGCAGGATATCTGTGAACACTGACACGAGCTTTCAGATACACACGGGTTATTCTGCAGAAGAGTGTTATATCGTTTAATCATTTACTCACACAGTGGAAACGGACATATACATGAATGATTCTGCTCACTTTGGGGTGCCATGTTTGATTAGGTTCTCTCACACTGCGCATGTCTGCAGTGCTCGCGAAGATCACTAGCGCCATCTGCCGGTCACTTCCGATTCAGGTTTCAGTCACACAGTTCCGTATAACAACATAGGGAATTATTTTTAGGATAAAAGATTATAGTCTATTGTTTCACTACAGTGCAGCTAATTTAATGGCTAGCATGTTTATAGCATAGGCTAAACTAACAATGACAAATACTTCTACAGCATTTATTAATCTTAGGTAATGTTAATTTCAACATTTACTAATACATTATAAAAATGAATATACATTATATAAAAAGTCGTATTATTTAATGAACCTGAGCAGACATGATCATCAACACAAGTTGTGTATGAACTCACATTAAGATAATAAATAGGCGACTATAACTAATGTGTTGCTCATTGTTAGTCAATGCATTAACTAATGGAACCTTATTGTAAAGTGTTTAATGCAAATTAAACCAATTAATAACAAATTAAAACGTATTTTCACACTCTTTATAAATACAACTTGATTAGGAATGACACTTAACTTCATATTTCTTGGTTTTCTTCACACGTTCATCTCACATGTTTTCCAGTAACCTGAAGAAGAAACCCGTCAGGTGATGTCGTGTTGTGGATAAAAATAATTTTCACACAAAATTAAAACTGTTTCTGATGAGTTACCTCTTTGTTTCACCAATCATCTCAGTGTTCAAATCAAATCCATGACCGAGGCGTTATTGTTAAAATGAATAATGCAGCACTCAAAATAACTCCGCGTGTCCGAGCGCGCATGCGCACTAACAGGTTCGTTCTGGGTGACGTCACACGCAGGGCAGAGCCGCGAGCAGGTGTATTTCACAGGTGTATTTCTCAGGTGTAAAGAAGAATAAATGCCAGTCGAGAAGGAGAGTGCAGTGTTTTGCGATGGGCTGCGCCGCGTTGCTCGTCCTCGGACTCGCGTTCGATGTCGTCGGGGTCGCTTTGCTTTTACTCGGGATTTTTGCCAATCTGCGCGTGGAAGGAAGATTTTATGGAGACTTTCTAATCTACTCTGGCTCATTAATAGTTTTCCTCAGTCTTTTCTGGTGGGTCATGTGGTACACGGGGAATATCACAGTTTCCTATGAGGATCTAGAGAAGAGGAGCTTTGATAACTTTGCGCACTGGGCGAGCAAACTCTCCGAGCGGCTATCCGACCCCGGGAAGAAGAGCAGTGACCCCGGGAAGAAGAGCAGTGACCCCGGGAAGAAGAGCAGTGACCCCGGGAAGAAGAGCGGTGACCCCGGGAAGAAGAGCAGTGACCCCGGGAAGAGCTCGCTGACGCCGCACGCCCCGACGCGGATCACCTGGGGAAACTCGGGAACGGAGGGAATCGTAAACGAGGCTTACGAGCGAAGCTCTGAGGAGAAGCTGGAGCTGGAGATCCTGAGGAACCCCGGGATGATCGGGAAGCAGGAGCGGATCCTCTGACAGGAACCGTATGTTTACATGCACTTAATTGCTTGATTCGGACTGAATTAATTCCGATTGATGAATCTGACCGTGTTGACATGAACGCTAAACATGTGATCGGGTTGATGTGTGCGTTTATGTCACAAGCTTAAAAAAATCCATAAAAAAATACTTGACAAATGCTTTCACAACTTTGCAACTATGTTATTGTACTTTAATACATAAAGTAATCATTTACATTCAACGTTTGGCCCGCAACAATAGAATAAAATAAATAAAAAGAGTTTAGCTTTTAACACCTTTTACATGACACTATTTATTTTCATGGCCATAAGTTAAAAAATAAATAAAAAAATCTACTACAAAAAATGTCAGTCCTCCTGATGTTCTCCTGTATAGCCTATACTTCAGTTATGTCGGCTTCTAGGTCGCTAGCGCCTTTATTTGACACGGACACGCACGTGCAGCTTTGCAGGTCATTCTGCTTCACACGGATCCCGGCCGAGACGAAAACACGGGAATTTTCTCTATAAATCATCTGTGAATTTACATTTGAGCTTTTTTTTTTACACTTTTAGCTACTTGCATCTTTTCTCGCACTTGACCATAAACTTAAGCGTCGAATCACTGCACACACACACACACACACACACACACACACACACACACACACACACACACACACAGACTCTGCTTTGAGCCGCTGTGGATTGAGGAACGCGCTGATTATAACAAGACGGGGCAAAGCCGAAGCCGGTTTCTAGTTTTGTGTGCAAAGGCAAGCGCCAGTCAATTTAAAGTACGCACTTAATGGTGCCATGAAAAACAGCGAAAACCAGGCATTTTCATGAATTTATATTGTCTGCCTGTCTGCCTCGCTGTGACCGCTGCTGCGAGTTGGTTTGTGGCTGTAAGCTTCGTCTAAGCTAGCTTCGTATTTCTTTCTGTTTTGAACCATTATTTACTATAATTTCTAGTTGTTTATACTACTAAATATAGCTTACCCAACATCACACATTAACCTGATATCGCTAGCTTCCATTACTACTAGCACAACATCCTTTTAAATAGACTCGAACATTATGTTGGCATTAGTGGAATTGCACTAGCATGGTTTAAATCATACTTATCTGACCGTTATCAGTTTGTAGCAGTAAATGAAGAGATGTCTTATCAATCACAAGTTCAGTATGGCGTACCACAAGGCTCAGTACTAGGACCGCTGCTGTTCACTCGGTATATGCTACCATTAGGTGATATCATTAGGAAACATGGAATTAGCTTTCACTGTTATGCCGACGATACAACAAAACCTACCAATTCACAAAATTAACGGAATGCATAGCGGACATAAACAATTGGATGACTAGTAATTTCCTACTACTAAATTCTGAAAAAACAGAGATTCTAATTATTGGACAAAAAACGTCCACACGTAATAACCTAGAGTACTGTCTAACACTTGATGGCTGCTCTGTTAAGTCTTCGTCGTCGGTTAGGAACCTGTGTGTGTGTGTGTGTGTGTGTGTGTGTGTGCTCTTTGATACCAATCTTTCATTTGAAAGTCATGTCTAGTATCTGTAAAACCAAATTTTTCCATCTTGCTCTCAATGAATAATGCAGAACAATTAGTTCATGCGTTTATGACCTCAAGGCTAGATTATTGTAATGCTCTACTGGGGGGCTGCCCTGCACGCTTAATAAACAAACTACAGCTAGTTCAAAACGCAGCAGCTCGAGTTCTTACCAGAACCAGGAAGTATGACCATATTAGCCCCGTTCTGTCAACACTGCATTGGCTGCCTATTAAACATCGTATACATTTTATACATTTGCTGATTACTTACAAACTTACTTGTTACTAGCCTACTATTTCTACATCATTGCACATGCGCAGTCCTTTCAGTTTTCAATACGATCAAGTGTTTACATGTTCTCCCGATCGGATTAGAAAAGGAATAACACCCCTTTTATCGAAATCTCATTGGGATTGAGCTCCGTCGGATCGATTAATGTGTTTATTTGAAGGTTTTTCAGTGCGATTGAGCCGTCAATCCCATTTCTAGCTAATTATTTGGCTGCATGTAAATATATAGCCAGTGATTCTGTTCACATTAGAATAATAACTCGACGGTTTCTCAACGACTCGCTTCTTCTTGAGCTCTGCTCCTATACAAATGCCTGTGCTTGTAGGGTTAAGGTTCATAAAATACATTAAGAAAATCTACAGCAGTCTTTCAGACATATATGCTAAATATTGCTAATTTACACAAAGGCAAGAAAATGAACACAATGGAAATAAAGCGCTAAAGTTGGGATTAACAGTTTATCTGAATATGTTTAGATATATTTTAACTAATATTAAACTGACTTAGGCTATGTAACTTTATCTAAGAGTATGAAATGGTTTGTTGTGAGACAAACTAATACTACAAAATCTCCTAATTGTTTAACCAGCAGAAATGACATCACATCCTGTAGAAGCTCCGACATGAACACACACTTCCTTCCGCTGATCACTCAGTTTAGTCATGTTTCCTAATCATGTGATGCACTGATTTCTGCAGTTGTTCAGGTATTGACGCTCGTTAACGTAATATTAGTGAAACTATAAACTGTTTACCAGTTAAACATGTTTGTATCAGATATTATAGCACCATTAAACTAAAGCAGTGAAATAAATATTCAATTCACTCCACTATTAATAATAATAATTCATTACATTTATATAGCGCTTTATGTAGAAGGGGGAATCTCCTCAGCCACCATTTTAAATTATATAAAATGCCTCGTATTATATATATATATATATATATTTCATATTGCTGATTAATGTCCTGTGGTATGAATGGAGGCTTATTGTACAATTTTAACAAAAAGTAAGTCTTTTTTTCTTGATGATTTAGTTATTCAGTTATTATACCCTGATCGTGGTTCACTTGTACGGTAGTATAGTTCACCTGTACGGTAGTATAGTTTACCTGTACGCTGTAGTTTACCTGTACGGTAGTATAGTTTACCTGTACGCTGTAGTTTACCTGTACGGTAGTATAGTTTACCTGTACGCTGTAGTTTACCTGTACGGTAGTATAGTTTACCTGTACGGTAGTATAGTTTACCTGTACGCTGTAGTTTACCTGTACGGTAGTATAGTTCACCTGTACGGTAGTATAGTTTACCTGTACGCTGTAGTTTACCTGTACGGTAGTATAGTTCACCTGTACGGTAGTATAGTTTACCTGTACGCTCTAGTTTACCTGTACGGTAGTATAGTTTACCTGTACGCTGTAGTTTACCTGTACGGTAGTATAGTTTACCTGTACGCTGTAGTTTACCTGTACGGTAGTATAGTTTACCTGTACGCTGTAGTTTACCTGTACGGTAGTATAGTTCACCTGTACGGTAGTATAGTTTACCTGTACGGTAGTATAGTTTACCTGTACGCTGTAGTTTACCTGTACGGTAGTATAGTTTACCTGTACGCTGTAGTTTACCTGTACGGTAGTATAGTTCACCTGTACGGTAGTATAGTTTACCTGTACGGTAGTATAGTTTACCTGTACGCTGTAGTTTACCTGTACGGTAGTACCTGTACGCTGTAGTTTACCTGTACGGTAGTATAGTTTACCTGTACGCTGTAGTTTACCTGTACGGTAGTACCTGTACGCTGTAGTTTACCTGTACGGTAGTATAGTTTACCTGTACGCTGTAGTTTACCTGTACGGTAGTATAGTTCACCTGTACGCTGTAGTTTACCTGTACGGTAGTATAGTTCACCTGTACGGTAGTATAGTTTACCTGTACGGTAGTATAGTTTACCTGTACGCTGTAGTTTACCTGTACGGTAGTATAGTTTACCTGTACGCTGTAGTTTACCTGTACGGTAGTATAGTTCACCTGTACGGTAGTATAGTTTACCTGTACGGTAGTATAGTTTACCTGTACGCTGTAGTTTACCTGTACGGTAGTACCTGTACGCTGTAGTTTACCTGTACGGTAGTATAGTTTACCTGTACGCTGTAGTTCACCTGTACGGTAGTATAGTTTACCTGTACGCTGTAGTTTACCTGTACGGTAGTATAGTTTACCTGTACGCTGTAGTTCACCTGTACGGTAGTATAGTTTACCTGTACGCTGTAGTTTACCTGTACGGTAGTACCTGTACGCTGTAGTTTACCTGTACGGTAGTATAGTTTACCTGTACGGTAGTATAGTTTACCTGTACGCTGTAGTTTACCTGTACGGTAGTATAGTTTACCTGTACGCTGTAGTTTACCTGTACGGTAGTACCTGTACGCTGTAGTTTACCTGTACGGTAGTATAGTTTACCTGTACGGTAGTATAGTTTACCTGTACGCTGTAGTTTACCTGTACGGTAGTATAGTTTACCTGTACGCTGTAGTTTACCTGTACGGTAGTATAGTTCACCTGTACGGTAGTATAGTTTACCTGTACGGTAGTATAGTTTACCTGTACGCTGTAGTTTACCTGTACGGTAGTACCTGTACGCTGTAGTTTACCTGTACGGTAGTATAGTTTACCTGTACGCTGTAGTTCACCTGTACGGTAGTATAGTTTACCTGTACGCTGTAGTTTACCTGTACGGTAGTATAGTTTACCTGTACGCTGTAGTTCACCTGTACGGTAGTATAGTTTACCTGTACGCTGTAGTTTACCTGTACGGTAGTACCTGTACGCTGTAGTTTACCTGTACGGTAGTATAGTTTACCTGTACGGTAGTATAGTTTACCTGTACGCTGTAGTTTACCTGTACGGTAGTATAGTTTACCTGTACGCTGTAGTTCACCTGTACGGTAGTATAGTTACCTGTACGCTGTAGTTTACCTGTACGGTAGTATAGTTTACCTGTACGCTGTAGTTCACCTGTACGGTAGTATAGTTTACCTGTACGGTAGTATAGTTCACCTGTACGGTAGTATAGTTTACCTGTATGGTAGTATAGTTCACCTGTACGGTAGTATAGTTTACCTGTATGGTAGTATAGTTCACCTTTACGGTAGTATAGTTTACCTGTACGCTGTAGTTCACCTGTACGGTAGTATAGTTCACCTGTACGGTAGTATAGTTTACCTGTACGGTAGTATAGTTTACCTGTACGGTAGTATAGTTTACCTGTACGCTGTAGTTCACCTGTACGGTAGTATAGTTTACCTGTACGGTAGTATAGTTTACCTGTACGCTGTAGTTTACCTGTACGGTAGTATAGTCAGGGGTGCACATAACTTTTTCAGTGAGTTACTCAGATGAGGACCAGGAGATGGTGTTTGGTCCTCACCCCATATGTAGCGTTGCCACAGCTGTCAATCATGACGTCACATTTCCGTTTTTATAGCATGAAATAACTAACTAAAACCAAACTTATAAAAAAAAAAAAAAACGAACACTTAAATTTACATCAGCGTGAAAAGAACGACCTAAAATGATAGAAAACACCTTTGGGGAATTTTTTTTTTAAGTGTTATTTGATTGTTCAGATATTATTAAGTGTACAGAATATTAAGTGTACAGAAGGCATTAGGTTTATTACACACTGTCACTTTAAGAGTGTGCAGATCCAATTGCACTGATGCACGGTACGTTCTGTAAAGACATAACCGACTGTGTTTACGTGAATACTCTCCAAAACGGACATTTAGACATAATGTTGTGTGTATTTGTCCATTCAGACGCGAAAGAGAGCTCGATTCAGTCCTTGCGCGCTGTGTCTATGTGCAGGGCTGCACGCTTCGGGTCGTGTGTGTGTGTTCGCACAGAAAAACATACCGAATAAAGCTGTCTTTCGCGTCGTCACTCTTATTCAGATATATCCATATGTCTGCTCTTCTCTTTCTCCCAGACGTTTACATTTTTTAACGATTTGAGACATGCATGAAGCGCATGCCGACTCGGTAGATCAGCACGTTACAATTCAAATGTGCGCATCTTCCACAAACGCAAATCAGTTCTGACTGGATCAGTTCCCCAATCGTCCCTCCCTTACATTTCCGTCTAGTTTTTATTCGTCATAGTGGTCGTCATTTAAAACAAGGTTTTTATTTAGTTATCGTCTCGTTTTCATCTGTGAAAAAATTAAATGAACACTGCCTAGGTTGCATTTTGGCGACAGTACGCAAAGGCGCGTAGTAACACAAGTGGCATTACGCATTCCTGATTTTTGTCGCGCATGCGTACCTGCGTACCAGTTATGTGCACCCCTGAGTATAGTTTACCTGTACGCTGTAGTTTACCTGTACGGTAGTATAGTTTACCTGTACGGAAGTGTAGTTTACCTGTACGGTAGTATAGTTCACCTGTACGGTAGTATAGTTCACCTGTACGGTAGTGTAGTTTACCTGTACGGTAGTATAGTTTACCTGTACGCTGTAGTTTACCTGTACGGTAGTATAGTTCACCTGTACGGAAGTGTAGTTCACCTGTACGGTAGTATAGTTCACCTGTACGGTAGTATAGTTCACCTGTACGGTAGTATAGTTCACCTGTACGGTAGTATAGTTTACCTGTACGGTAGTATAGTTTACTGTACGGTAGTATAGTTTACCTGTACGCTGTAGTTTACCTGTACGGTAGTATAGTTTACCTGTACGCTGTAGTTTACCTGTACGGTAGTATAGTTTACCTGTACGGTAGTATAGTTTACCTGTACGCTGTAGTTTACCTGTATGGTAGTATAGTTTACCTGTACGGTAGTATAGTTTACCTGTACGCTGTAGTTTACCTGTACGGTAGTATAGTTTACCTGTACGGTAGTATAGTTTACCTGTACGCTGTAGTTTACCTGTACGGTAGTATAGTTCACCTGTACGCTGTAGTTTACCTGTACGGTAGTATAGTTTACCTGTACGGTAGTATAGTTTACCTGTACGGTAGTATAGTTTACCTGTACGCTGTAGTTTACCTGTACGGTAGTATAGTTTACCTGTACGCTGTAGTTTACCTGTACGGTAGTATAGTTTACCTGTACGGTAGTATAGTTTACCTGTACGGTAGTATAGTTCATCTGTACGCTGTAGTTTACCTGTACGGTAGTGTAGTTTACCTGTACGCTGTAGTTTACCTGTACGGTAGTATAGTTTACCTGTACGGTAGTATAGTTTACCTGTACGCTGTAGTTTACCTGTACGGTAGTATAGTTTACCTGTACGCTGTAGTTTACCTGTACGGTAGTATAGTTTACCTGTACGGTAGTATAGTTTACCTGTACGGTAGTATAGTTCACCTGTACGCTGTAGTTTACCTGTACGGTAGTGTAGTTTACCTGTACGCTGTAGTTTACCTGTACGGTAGTATAGTTTACCTGTACGGTAGAAAGTTCACCTGTACGCTGTAGTTTACCTGTACGGTAGTATAGTTCACCTGTACGGTAGTATAGTTTACCTGTACGCTGTAGTTTACCTGTACGGTAGTATAGTTTACCTGTACGCTGTAGTTTACCTGTACGGTAGTGTAGTTTACCTGTACGCTGTAGTTTACCTGTACGGTAGTATAGTTCACCTGTACGGTAGTGTAGTTTACCTGTACGCTGTAGTTCACCAGCATGTTGCTGGACTCCATCAGTGTTTCTGAAGCTGTTTTCTCTCCACAGGGCCGTCGCTCGAATCGCTTCTCTGGACGAAGACGGTTTTTAACCAAACCTTCACATTTGGACTGGCTGAGAAATGAAGTCATTCATCAGGGAAACGTTTTTAATTTCATGCATTTCTATGAGCACTTTATACATGATTTATGTTTTTATACTTTTAACGTGTTAATACGGAAAGATATTTCACATTTTATACATTTCATTCTTTATGAAATAAAGTCATTTGGCCAGTTTCTTGGTTTTGGTATTTTCTGGAAACACAATAGTTTAATTCTGGCGTCTGAATCGTGCAAAATCACTGGTTTAAATTCATTCATACTTTAAAAGTTATACAGCTTTTCCAGTATTTGAACCGTTAAAACAAGCATTTTGAATATGCCTCTGCAAACGTTTATTAGGACTGAAGTGTGTGTGAGACGTTTATATTAGGACTGAAGTGTGTGTGTGAGACCCTGATCGCCAGAAACCAGTTGCTCTCGCTCTTCATCGCCCGGCGAGTGTTTACAGCAAACAGCCGCTCTCACCGCCTCAGTAAAGCCTGAAGAACTGAAGAACACAAGCGGCACTGTAACTGTAAACCTGCCGGACAAACACACTAGTGTAGAGCGACACACCCTGCTATTGTGTGTGTGTGTGGATACATGAGCCATTCAATACTAGAATCTTTCACAATCACAGACACTGAGGGAAAGCCCATAACACTGGGAACACTGGTCGATAGTGACATTACAATCCATCAACACATATTGATATAGTTATTACTGTACTGAGTATTAGCCAGAACAACCATTAGTAATTGATAAAAATACTTCCTACATTGTAACAGTAAAACAAGCTTTTTATGAGAATAACCCTGAGTTGATCATGTGTGTGGAATAAGCTCATCATCGGCCAGAAACGCATGATCATGAGTGTGTGTGAGTGTGTGTGAGCGCTGTGACCGGTCCCGCTCCTCAGGGAAACACTCTTTACTCAGCTCTTCTTCTCACAGGATCCTGTAATGAGGACGCCGCTATACAATCACATGTAAACATGACAATAAACAGGCCTAAATCTTTCAGCAAATAACTCAAGACAACAATTAACATTGTGTGATCACATGACTTCTGTTTAACAGTAAGGGACGTAGTTACTGTAGTTTCTGTCAAAAAAATGAATTGCACAATCTCTACCCAGAAATCAGTTCTTTGTTTCCAGAGCAACCTGGAGGGAAAGTGTATTATACAATAAATCATTCATATATTTAATAAACAAGAGCAATGTTGTTTGTTCTTTGACTCCCGGCTCCGGTTAGGACACGCTCATGTTTGGTCACGTTCCCCGTGAGGAAGGTTTGACCATCAGCACCATCTAGAGACACACAGCAGCAACTCTCTCACACACACACACACACACACACACCACTGAAGTTATGGAGCTTTAATTTAATTTATATAAAAAAAATGCATATACCCACTGAAGCTGAACAACATCTAGCACTTATTTCCTTGTGGAACACGTTCTATCCGTGTAGACTTTCAGTTGTTTGAACAGAATAAAATAATAATATTAACAGGCAGAGAACACAAACACAGCCAACGACATCTCGGATATAAAAAGGAAAACACGGGGAGGAAAGGAAATATTAGAAACGAAAGGTAAGTGCAGTAATGATTCCAATTGTATAAAATATGATTTAGCATTTTTTTCCTTCCATCTTTCGTCAGGAATGGGATCGGCACAGCACATTTACTCAACACGTTCATGCAGGATGATATATTTTAACAAAGTACAAATGGAAATATATCTATCTCAGGTTACTGGTTAAAATATGACAGAGGATGCGAGTAAACATCATTTTGATCTGATGTAAGAGAGCAACTCAAACCCTCAATAGTGTTTCTTTTTTCTGAAAAAATAAGAATGAAGTGAATACATTCATGTCCATGACCACAAGTCCACGTCTGACAGAATGGGAGCCGCCAGTTCTTGAGTATCTGTGCCTCGGGACACACACGATCCTGAAGTACACGCACGACAGAACACTGCATCTCTGCTGAAGACGGCATCGGCTGGACGAGGGCTAGCTGCCATGATTCTGAGGAGCCGCGAGCGCGCGGCGCTCCCGCGAGTGTGAAGCTGACCGGTCGAGCGGGTTGGCGAGTCCGCGCTGACCGTCAGCTCAATGTGAATGTTCAGGATCTCTGGGATGGAGAACACACGTCTGATACACATGCGTGACAACTACATAAACATGGACCCCGCCGCGGCCGCTTGCTCAGGGCTCAGGGTTCGTCCGCGGTCAGCCCGAGCTTCTCTGCTGGGTCACGCCAGACAGGAACAACAACACGCTTCATTCTGTGACTTCAAGTAGGCTATATGAGTGTGTGAGTGTGCATACATCTGTGAGTGGACCAGAACAGCTGCTCTCTTCAGCTCACCTCAGCACCTGGGCTTCAGGAACGGGTGACGAGGTGCCGGCGGGAGAACGGGTCGAGGTCAGAGGTCAGGAGACGATGGTCTAGTCGGCGTGGCTCTGCTGGGCTGGGATGGACTCGGTCTTGACCCGTTTGGGGTCGGGCTGCTGGTCCTGCTCTCCGTTCTGGCGTTTGGTGGGCAGGGACGCGGAGGCCGAGGCGTGCGTCGCTAGCATGTGCAGCGGACTCGCTGAGGACCAGACATTAGCATTAGCAAAGCGCTCCGCTGCATTAAAGGGAGAGTTCACCCAACAATGAAAATTAGCCCATGATTTACTCTCCCTCAAGCCATCCTCGGTGTGTGTGACACTTCTGTCAGACGAGCGCCGTAACGAGAACGATTAAAGTCGAGCACTCGGTTTAAAAAATCCTCGATTGCAATGAACCCGCGCCGAGTAACCGGCTAAACACCAGAAGTGGCGCATTCCAGTCAAGGATCCACGAACCCACTTTCACAAGATTCGTAACGCAACTCCTTTATAAATCTACGTCAGCACAGGAGAATACACGTGTTGTTGAATATGCGAATTGTTGTTCATGGCGATTTCCAAATAAAAGAGTAACCCTTGCACTGAGCAGACATGTGGTGATGTGCACATGATCTCGTTCAGGAACTACAGCGGCGGTTGCATCTCTATCCTACAGAAGCGAGCAAAGTGGACTGTGTTCCAACATTAAACCAGGATTGGGTCATCTAACCCGGCCGCTGGCGCTCTCTGCGTACTGTACATAAGTTATGTTTATATTCGTTTATATCATATATTTTACATGGTGTATTTTAACAGCGTTGTTCAATAAAACCCATGATTACTTTGATACTTTATTTGAATTAATAACTATTGCTTGTTATTATATATTTGTGTAACACTTTACAATAAGGTTTATTAGTTAACATTAATGTATTAACCAAGATGAACTAACAATGAACATTATCTACATTTGTAACTATATTTATTAATCTTTGTTAATGTTAGTTAATACAAATCCAGCTGTTCATTGTTCGTTCATGTTAGTTCACAGTACATTAATGTTAATAAATACAACCTTTTATTTTAATAATGTAATAGTAAATGTTGAAATTAATATTAACTAAGATTAATAAATGCTCTAGAAGTATTGTTCATTATTAGGATGTAAACTAAGGTAGTAAACTAATGTTAACTGATGAACCGTATTGTAAAGGGTTACCTGTATGTGTGGCCTATTTTAAGTCATTTTAAAGGCTTTTGTTCACTTGGATCTATTTTTATTTCCACAATTTTTATCTGATTACTCGATGGAATAATCAGTAGAATACTCGATTACTAAAATAATCGACAGCTACAGCCGTCTGTCAGACGAACACAATCAGAGTTATGTTAAAAATGTCCTGGCTCTTCCAAGCTTTATAATGGCACTGAGTCCATCAAAGTGCGTCTGTCCCTATTCTATGCACTTTCATGACGGATACCGTAAAACTTCAAATAATAGCCCGGGCTTTTATTTTCCCAAATCGCCGAACTGCACCGGCTTGTATTTGAGACCGGCTGATAGACGGAAAGCAGGACAGCAGGAGGTTCCCACATTATATTATGTTTTATTTATAATTCAAATGTGTTTAACGAATCAGTTAATGTAAGAATTAGCCGACTATATTACCGTATGTCTAAAGGGGGTCGGACACCGGACGAGAAGCGCAGCGCCGCGACTGACGACCACTCGAGGTATCGCACACCGGACGTGCACTGTGTCAGTTTATGGCCAGCAATATTGTTATGCTTAAGGACATTATGGAATTAAGATCATGTCTGTACTGTGTTATTGTACTGTACAATTAAATACAATCGTTGCTTAGTGTGCAGTCCGAATTAACCCAAGCTGTAAATACTGTAATAACCCAAGCTGTAAATACTGTAATAACCCAAGCTGTAAATGCTGTAATAACCCAAGCTGTAAATACTGTAATAACCCAAGCTGTAAATACTGTAATAACCCAAGCTGTAAATACTGTATTAACCCATGCTATAACCCAAGCTGTAAATACTGTAATAACCCAAGCTGTAAATACTGTAATAACCCAAGCTGTAAATACTGTAATAACCCAAGCTGTAAATACTGTAATAACCCAAGCTGTAAATACTGTATTAACCCAAGCTGTAAATACTGTAATAACCCATGCTATAACCCAAGCTGTAAATACTGTAATAACCCAAGCTGTAAATACTGTAATAACCCAAGCTGTAAATACTGTAATAACCCATGCTGTAACCCAAGCTGTAAATACTGTAATAACCCATGCTGTAACCCAAGCTGTAAATACTGTAATAACCCAAGCTGTAAATACTGTAATAACCCAAGCTGTAAATACTGTAATAACCCATGCTGTAACCCAAGCTGTAAATACTGTAATAACCCATGCTGTAACCCAAGCTGTAAATACTGTAATAACCCAAGCTGTAAATACTGTAATAACCCATGCTATAACCCAAGCTGTAAATACTGTAATAACCCATGCTGTAACCCAAGCTGTAAATACTGTAATAACCCAAGCTGTAAATACTGTAATAACCCATGCTATAACCCAAGCTGTAAATACTGTAATAACCCAAGCTGTAAATACTGTAATAACCCAAGCTGTAAATACTGTAATAACCCAAGCTGTAAATACTGCTATAACCCATGCTGTAAATACTGTAATAACCCAAGCTGTAAATACTGCTATAACCCATGCTGTAAATACTGTAATAACCCAAGCTGTAAATACTGCTATAACCCATGCTGTAAATACTGTAATAACCCAAGCTGTAAATACTGTAATAACCCAAGCTGTAACCCTTCCTGAAGGGTTAGTGATGTGAGAGATGCTCACCGGTGCTGCCGGAGCCCTGGACCGCTGAGACCACATGCGTCCCGTTCTGAGTGATGGCCTTGACCGGCAGCTGGTGCTGACCCACGATAGTGACCGTCTGCAGAACACGGGCCGTCCCGCCCAGAGACGCCGTGATGGAGGGAACCGGCTCCACTTTCACTGAGACACACGCAACACACAGCAATACAGAGGCTTTCTGATGAGTTATGATATTATACATCATACTCAGATACTTTCCACATAATAACTGGACAAAATATTGATGAGAGTTGAACAAAGCTTCCAGAAAACGGTTCAGCTAACAGCTTCAAACAAGGCGTAATAACAGTCATTCCATTAATTACACAAATTAAACCAAATAAATAGTTATTTGGACAAAACAATATTGATATGACTTGAAATGGTTTTAAAATTCTTAGCAGTTTATTCTTATAATCCATTACAGTGTCAATGACACGACAGCGATATTACAGTGACTGATACTGAAGCCTGAACTAGACAAAGATGGAAAGGGAGAGCGAGTTTCCAAATTGAAGGAAGCCGGACAAACACACACCCGGAAATCAGACCTCGGCCAATCAGAATCAAGTATTCCACAGAACTTCTGATATTCAGCCCTGTTATCACAGAGCTTCCGCACGCTCACCTTTAACCTCCTGGTGATCTCCGTTCTCACGCGCGGACACAACGCTGGTCTGGCTGAACACCGGTTGACCGGTGACGGTTGCCATGGACACCGCCGGGATCTGGTGCACCACATGCACCGTCTGCAGGGGCTGCTGGGACGCGGAGGACACCGGAGTAGCTACAGTGTAGGTCAGGGGCTTCAGGGTCTGAGGGAGCTGCCGCTGCACTGTGATGAGGACCGGCTGCGTGTTAAGAGGAGAACCTGTGGGACACACACACTCTGTGATGAGGACCGGCTGCGTGTTAAGAGGAGAACCTGTGGGACACACACACACTGTGATGAGGACCGGCTGCGTGTTAAGAGGAGAACCTGTGGGACACACACACACTGTGATGAGGACCGGCTGCGTGTTAAGAGGAGAACCTGTGGGACACACACACACTGTGATGAGGACCGGCTGCGTGTTAAGAGGAGAACCTGTGGGAGTAAACCAGGTCAGACCAGAGATGTTCACAATTCTTTAAGCTGGAGTCCTAGTCAAGTCTGGAGTCTTTATCACTGGAATCCGAGTCAAGTCTGGAGTCTTTATCTCCGGAGTCCCCGAGTCGAATCCAGTACTGGAGTCCGAGTCAAGTCCGGAGTCTTTATCACTGGAGTCCCCGAGTCGAGTCAAGTCTGGAGTCTTTATCACTGGAGTCCCCGAGTCAAGTCTGGAGTCTTTATCACTGGAATCCACGAGTCGAGTCAAGTCCGGAGTTTTTATCACTGGAGTCAGAGTCCAGTCCGGAATCCACGAGTCAAGTCCAGTCCGGAGTCTTTATTACTGGAGTCAGAGTCAAGTCCAGAGTCCCCGAGTCAAGTCCGGAGTCTTTACCACTGGAGTCCCAGTCGAGGCAAGTCTGGAGTCTTTATCACTGGAATCCACGAGTCGAGTCAAGTCCGGAGTCCCCGAGTCGAGTGCAGTCCGGAGTTTTTATCACTGGAGTCAGAGTCCAGTCCGGAATCCACGAGTCAAGTCCCCGAGTCTTTATCGCCGGAGTCCCCGAGTCCTCTCGGAGTGTCCCGTGTCCCCGAGTCGAGTCCCCGAGTCGAGTCCCCGAGTCGAGTCCCCGAGTCGAGTCCCCGAGTCGAGTCCCCGAGTCGAGTCCCCGAGTCGAGTCCCCGAGTCCCCGAGTCGAGTCCCCGAGTCGAGTCCCCGAGTCGAGTCCCCGAGTCGAGTCCCCGAGTCGAGTCCCCGAGTCGAGTCCCCGAGTCGAGTCCCCGAGTCGAGTCCCCGAGTCGAGTCCCCGAGTCGAGTCCCCGAGTCGAGTCCCCGAGTCGAGTCCCCGAGTCGAGTCCCCGAGTCAAGTCTGAGTCATGTCTGGAGTCTTTATCACTGGAGTCCGAGCTGTAGGCCTGAAACACACACACATTCACTCACACACTTCCTCTCCGGCTCTAGTGTCAGCAGCGGCTCAGCTCTATCCCTGCCGTTACCTGCAGTGTTCTGTGTGAAACAGGCCTCCTGGATGACTGCTAGTTTGGGCTGGATGGCCGGAGCCGGAGTGGGATCGGGGTCCATGGGAACAGGCGATCCTTCCCTGGATAAGCTTTCTGGAGTCTGAACGCCGCTGGAGTGGGCCGACAGCGCCCCGGTGTGGTTTGGAGATGCCGGAGCGCTCCTGACAGGGAGAGAGAGGAAAACTGATCTTAGCTTATTTATAGAGCAGTTAAAAACAGAGACGGTTGACCAATGTTCTGAACAATGATTTAAATAAGTTACAAATACAATTAAAAAAAAGTCACAGGCAGAAGATTAACAAAGTCATGCATTACAAAGAAGTCAAGTCAAGTCAAGAATATTTGTATAGCGAACAAAGAACATCAAGAGGATTAAAGAGAATAGATGCGCTTCCATTACTACTAGCACAACACGCTAGTAATTCGCTAGCCTGTTAACGCGCCGTCCGTGCGCTGTTATTTATTTCTCGCGTGCCTGCGCCTTTGAGTTCATCAAAAGCCCAAGTGAGTAAGAATCAGTCAACAAAAACGGCGAGTAATGACTTCTCCAGTGTCTGTTCCCTGAATTTGGAAATCCAAAAAACATCTAAACTTTTAATTGATTTAATTGATGTTCAACAAATAAAAACAGATATAATACGGATGAGCAAATGATAAAGCTTGGGTTGCTGAATATTCGATCTCTTACTCCAAAAGCGCTAATAGTTAATGATATGATTACAGATTATAACCTAGATGTGCTGTGTTTAACAGAAACCTGGCTAAAACCAAACGATTACATCGCTTTAAATGAGTCAACCCCACAAGATTACGGTTATAAACATGAACCTCGTCTGACACGCAAAGGAGGGGGTGTTGCTGTAATTTATAGTAATATTTTCAAAACCACTAAGAAATCTAGTTTTAAATATAATTCTTTTGAAGTGTTGGTGCTTAATGTAAAAATATCTCGTGTAAACGATAAATCACGTTTGAAAATTCTGCTGGCTACTGTATACAGGCCACCAGGGCACCATACAGACTTTATCAAAGAATTTGCGGACTTTCTATCAGAATTAGTATTGGCTGCAGATAAAGTACTAATTGTTGGTGACTTTAATATACACATAGATAATGAAAAAGATGCATTGGGATTGGCATTTAAAGACATTGTAAACTCAATTGGAGTTAGACAACACGTGTCAGGACCGACTTGCCGTAATCATACTCTAGATCTAATACTATCACATGGAATAGATGTTGATGCCGTTGAAATACTGCAGCAGAGCGATGACATCTCAGATCACTATCTAGTCTCGTGTAAATTACACTTAGCCAAGGCTGCAAAGCCGACTCCGTGTTATAAATATGTTAGACCGATCACTTCTGCCACTAAAGATTGCTTTATCAATAATCTTCCTAATCAGTTTCATCATCTCAGCATCCCGGATAGCTTAGAAGAACTTGATATTGCAACAAACTTTTAACTCTCTCTTTTCCAGCACTTTAGACACAGTTGCTCCGCTGCGCTTAAAGAAGATTAAAGAACATAGTCCAGAGCCGTGGCACAACGAGCACACACACACACACACACACACACTCACACACACACACACTCAGGCCCTTAAGAGAGCAGCCAGAAAAATGGAGCGCAACTGGAAGAAAACAAAACTAGAGGTGTTTCGGATTTCATGGAAGGAGAGCTCGATTGCTTACAGAGACTTTAAAAGCTGCTAGATCTGCTTATTTTTCAACCCTATTAGAAGAAAATAAACATAATCCTAGGTATTTATTTGAAACAGTGGCTAAACTAACGAAAAAGAAAGCTTCAAGCCCAGAACTTTCCAAGCAACACAGCAGTAATGACTTTATGAACTTCTTCACTTATAAGATCGATGCAACCGTCTAATACAGTATCGCATCAGGAAGTGCGTTGTAGTCTCCCTGAGGGAAAATTTGATTCATTCATTGCTATAGGAGAGGAAGAATTTAGCAAACTCGTCAAATCATCTAAATCGACAATGTGCATGTTAGACCCTATACCGACTAAGCTGCTGAAAGAGATGCTTCCAGATGTCATAGATCTTCTTCTTAATATCATTAATTCATCTTTGTCTCTAGGATACGTACCAAAAACCTTTAAGCTAGCTATGATTAAACCACTTGTTAAAAAAAGCAGCTTGATCCTACAGAATTAGTCAATTACAGGCCGATCTCGAATCTGCCTTTTCTGTCAAAGACACTAGAAAAAGCAGTATCCTCACAACTGTGTTCCTTTCTTGAAAGAAATGATATCTGCAAGGATTTTCAGTCCGGATTTAGACCGTACCATAGTACCGAGACAGCTCTCGTTAAGAGTCACACATGATTTGCTCTTATCATCCGATCGTGGTTGTATCTCTCTATTAGTATTACTGGATCTTAGTGCTGCATTTGACACCATTGACCACAACATCCTTTTAAATAGACTCGAACATTATGTTGGCATTAGTGGAATTGCACTAGCATGGTTTAAATCATACTTATCTGACCGTTATCAGTTTGTAGCAGTAAATGAAGAGATGTCTTATCAATCACAAGTTCAGTATGGCGTACCACAAGGCTCCGTACTAGGACCGCTGCTGTTCACTCTGTAAAACCACATTTTTCCATCTTAAAAATATATCTAAATTACGCCATATGCTCTCATTGACAAATGCGGAACAATTAGTTGATGCGTTCATGAGCTCAAGGCTAGATTATTGTAATGCTCTACTGGGTGGCTGCCCTGCACGCTTAACAAACAAACTACAGCTAGTTCAAAACGCAGCCGCTCGAGTTCTTACCAGAACCAGGAAGTATGACCATATTAGCCCCGTTCTGTCAACACTGCATTGGCTGCCTATTAAACATCGTATAAATGTTTAAATATTGCTGATTATTTACAAAGCACTAAATGGTTTAGCTCCGCAGTACTTGAGCGAGCTCTTAACGCATTATAGTCCTTCACGTCTACTGCCATCTCACAACTCCGGCCAGTTAATAATACCTAGAATATCAGAATCGACTGCCGGCGGTAGATCCTTTTCCTATTTAGCACCAAAACTCTGGAACAGTCTTCCTAACAGTGTCCGGGAAGCAGACACACTCTGTCAGTTCAAAGCTAGATTACAGACACATCTCTTCGGCCTAGCATTCACATAACACATTATAGACTTCTATAACTCAATGTTAGGCTGCATAGATTAGGTCAGCCGGAACTGGGAACACTTCCCTTAAATCCTGATGTACTCGTTACATCATAAGAAGAATGGCATCTACGCTAATTTTAGTGTCTTTGTTTATCCCGAGGTTTTCCCGCAGTCCGCCGGATCCAGGCCGTATCCAGATCTGAGGAAGGACCTTCGCCTGGATCCAATGACAGCGCAGCGCTGAAGTGTCCACTAGCCTCTCCCTGTGGAGGATCCCTTTACCACTCTACAGATTACCACTCCAGTGACTAAACAGTGCGAATATTATTATCATAGTTTCCCAGAGAGCAAAAAAGTAATTCTAAAGTAGAAATTAGCCTATACATCATATCAGTGTTAACGAAATGCAACGGTTACAAATTTGACATTCAAAATGTAATTAACAGCAGCTGTGCCGCGAACAGCCAGTCAGCAAACAAGCATTCTTAAATTATTTTCAATGGAGAACATTAACAGGGAAAAAGCAGAATGATTTATTTGAACTTTCGAATTCGAACTTTCAAAATTGATTTGAAAATGAGTGTGAGGCCTGTGCTCTGCTCTTTACTGCGGGTTGCAGACGTTAGTTTCAGCCGTACTGCGCCTGAGGCGTGCAAGTCCACGCGATTGCGCTACTTAGACTGCATGTGGATGTGACAAGAATAAACATATGAAAAATTAAATTATTATTGTTTTATTAAATATTTTTAACTATCTTTAGTTATTAAACTAAAGATATTTATCTTTTAACTATTAAACTATCCAAGCAGCATTTCGCGCTGAGATATGACGGCTGAATTAATACATTACCAAAATGTGATTACAGAATATATTTAAATTATTCATCAAATTGTCATTTTCTCCTTACAGTCTTGCGAGTTAACAATAATGCCTGACCAGTAAATTTCTTGGTGAACAAAGAAAACATTTTGGCATTATGTAAAAAATGTAAAAGTTTTACCTTATAATATAAATAGAATTTAGTTTAATTGTAAAATTCGTCGCCACAATATATGTGGTTCTTAAGTCAATACTTTTTTTAAATGGCTTGCCAACTTTCCATTCCTCCGCTGCGTGTAGATTAAAAAGTACGTCGAGACAAACTGTAAGTTGTCTTGAGAAAGCCGGACCAGATAGTTTGAAGACGTGATTCTAGTCAGCGCTGGATTCTTGCCTCCGGATTAATGTCAGCGTGGAACGTTTCTGAGCATGGGAATGCTGATTCTAGTCAGTGCTGGAGCGCTGGTCTATGACTGGAAAATAATAGAATCGTTGCAAAAGAAACGATACATAGCTTACATGTTGCATTAAACTGGCAGATCTTAGAATGTTGTAGGCAATTATTTTGCAAGTAATTACATGTTTAATCTGGTCTTGCCTGGATCTGTAAACTCTGAACGCCCCCATGAACATCTGAAAGCCCCCCTTTCAAAAATCTAGCTTCCAACATCTAATAAACACACTGTCATGGGTTACAGTAAACCCGGATCACCTGGATGACAGCGGGCCGAGCGGAGTCCGGAAGCAGGGAACGCCACGAGGCCGGCGCTTACGAAACGCCTGTTCGACGAGCTTCCCCTCGGATGAGGGATCTATCCTCCAGAACGAGCCTTTTCCCGGCTCCTCCTGGGATCGGGGGACTTTGATGAAATAGCGGTTTAAGGACAGATTGTGACGAATCGAGTTCTGGAAGAGAAATATGAGACAGAATGGTTAAGGGTCAAAAGATCGGAATCTGATTTGAGACAGTAATGATGAAGCCAATAAACGACATCACTGACGCTCGTTTCCCTCCTGCGCGTCAGGGTTACTCCTTTGTCTGTTTTTCACTCTCCACCCTTTTAGTTCAGTTTTACCTTTATTGTCATTGCATGGTATACATGAAATTTGACAGCTCTCATAGAAAACAAACTGTATTCATCCATATTACCCACATAAAAACAATTTAAAACAATAAAAATAGCTTAAAGTGTCTTGTGCATGTTGTTCGAACAATATTGCATACATGTCCACATACTGTGGGAGGACAGAGGCACGGCAGAGGGAATTCAGCTCAATAATGGCTGTTGGGTAAAAACGGTTTCTGAATCTGGAAGTGCGAGTCTTTAGAGCCAGAAGGCAGTAGTGCAAACAGATCATGAGGGAGGAGTGCTGTTCTTAATGACAGTAGATGCTCTGTTGCAGCAGCGAAGCCTGTACATCTCCTCTAGGGGGGGCAGTGGAAGTCCAATGATCTTCTGTGAGGTTTGTATGACCCTCTGCAGTGCAGCTCTTTCAGCCGTTGGACAGTTTCCATACCAGACAGCCATACGTTAATATGCTTTTTACCGTGCACTGGTAGAAGGACTTCCGCAGTCTGGCAGAGAGATGGGCCCTCGTCAAAGCTCTGAGGAAGTGAAGTCTCTGTTGGGCTTTTTTTAACCAGGGCAAGCGTTACCGGTCCACTTGAGGTCCTCACAGAGACACCCAAAGCTGGACACTCTCTCCACCTCCTCACCCCGTATGTCCAGTGGCTGAAGCTCCCCCCGGTGTCGCCTGAACTCTATTATTAGCTCCTTTGTCTTCTTGATGTTAAGAGACAAGTTGATATTTGCACACCACTCAACCAATCTACATGCCTCGTCTCTGTGGGCCGCCGCCTCGTCTCTGTGGGCCGCCGCCTCGTCTCTGTGGGCCGCCGCCTCGTCTCTGTGGGCCGCCCCGTCTCTCCAGACACTGAACACTTGAACTGACCCAGACACTGTACAGACCCAGACGGCGAGCACATGACCCGAGCCAGACGCCGAACCGACCCAGACGGCGAGCACATGACCCGACCCAGACACTGAACACAGGAACTGACCCAGACACTGAACCGAACCAGGCGGCGAGCACATGACCCAACCCAGACACTGAACACAGGAACTGACCCAGACACTGAACCGAACCAGGCGGCGAGCACATGACCCGACCCAGACACTGAACACAGGAACTGACCCAGACACTGAACCGAACCAGGCGGCGAACACATGACCCGACCCAGACGCCGAACCGACCCAGACGCCGAGCACATGACCCGACCCAGACACTGAACCGACCCAGACGGCGAGCACATGACCCGACCCAGACGCCGAACCGACCCAGACGCCGAGCACATGACCCGACCCAGACACTGACCCGACCCAGACACTGAACACAGGAACTGACCCAGACACTGAACCGAACCAGGCGGCGAGTACATGACCAAACCCAGACGCCGAACCGACCCAGACGCCGAGCACATGACCCGACCCAGACACTGACCCGACCCAGACACTGAACACAGGAACTGACCCAGACACTGAACCGAACCAGGCGGCGAGCACATGACCCGACCCAGACGCCGAACCGACCCAGACGCCGAGCACATGACCCGACCCAGACACTGACCCGACCCAGACACTGAACACAGGAACTGACCCAGACACTGAACCGAACCAGGCGGCGAGTACATGACCAAACCCAGACGCCGAACCGACACTGAACACACGAACCGACCCGGACACTGAACACACGAACCGACCCGGACACTGAACACACAAACCGACCCAGACACTGAACACACAGAAGAGCCAATGGACACTGAACCGACCCGGACACTGAACCGACCCGGACACTGTACACATGACCCGACCCAGACACTGAACACACGAACCGACCCGGACACTGAACCGAACCAGGCGGCGAGTACATGACCAAACCCAGACGCCGAACCGACACTGAACACACGAACCGACCCGGACACTGAACACACAAACCGACCCGGACACTGAACACACGAACCGACCCAGACACTGAACACACAGAAGAGCCAATGGACACTGAACCGACCCGGACACTGAACCGACCCGGACACTGAACACACAGAAGAGCCAATGGACACTGAACCGACCCGGACACTGAACCGACCCGGACACTGAACACATAGAAGAGCCGATGGACACTGAACTGACCCGGACACTGAACACATGAACCGACCCGGACACTGAACACACAGAAGAGCCGATGGACACTGAACCGACCCGGACACTGAACACATGAACCGACCCGGACACTGTACAGACCCAGACGCCAAACCGACCCAGACGGCGAGCACATGACCCGACCCAGACACTGAACACAGGAACTGACCCAGACACTGAACCGACCCGGACACTGAACCGACCCGGACACTGAACCGACCCGGACACTGAACACATAGAAGAGCCGATGGACACTGAACCGACCCGGACACTGAACACATGAACCGACCCGGACACTGAACACATGAACCGACCCGGACACTGAACACACAGAAGAGCCGATGGACACTGAACCGACCCGGACACTGAACACATGAACCGACCCGGACACTGAACACATGAACCGACCCGGACACTGTACAGACCCAGACGCCGAGGACATGACCCGAGCCAGACGCCAAACCGACCCAGACGGCGAGCACATGACCCGACCCAGACACTGAACACAGGAACTGACCCAGACACTGAACCGACCCGGACACTGAACCGACCCGGACACTGAACCGACCCGGACACTGAACCGACCCGGACACTGAACACACAGAAGAGCCGATGGACACTGAACCGACCCGGACACTGAACACATGAACCGACCCAGACACTGTACAGACCCAGACGCCGAGGACATGACCCGAGCCAGACGCCGAACCGACCCAGACGGCGAGCACATGACCCGACCCAGACACTGAACACAGGAACTGACCCAGACACTGAACCGAACCAGGCGGCGAGTACATGACCAAACCCAGACGCCGAACCGACACTGAACACACGAACCGACCCGGACACTGAACACACGAACCGACCCGGACACTGAACACACGAACCGACCCGGACACTGAACACACGAACCGACCCGGACACTGAACACACGAACCGACCCGGACACTGAACACACGAACCGACCCGGACACTGAACCGACCCGGACACTGAACCGACCCGGACACTGAACCGACCCGGACACTGAACCGACCCGGACACTGAACCGACCCGGACACTGAACCGACCCAGACACTGAACCGACCCGGACACTGAACCGACCCGGACACTGAACCGACCCGGACACTGAACCGACCCGGACACTGAACCGACCCGGACACTGAACACACAGAAGAGCCGATGGACACTGAACCGACCCGGACACTGAACACACAGAAGAGCCGATGGACACTGAACCGACCCGGAGACTGAACCGACCCGGACACTGAACACACAGAAGAGCCGATGGACACTGAACCGACCCGGACACTGAACACACAGAAGAGCCGATGGACACTCACCTGCCAGCCCTTGTCTGCTGTCCTGTAATACGGATAGTTCTTGGTGATGTGTGTGTATATCCCGTTCAGTGTGAGCTGCTTGTCTCCTGCCATCGTGATGGCCTGAACGATGAGCTGAGCGTACGAGTACGGGGGCTTGGAGTCGTCCTGTTAAACACAAGAACAACACGTTACCGGCAGATCTGAGAGCACTGATGAACGAGACATCACTGGAGGGAGAAATAACATGCGCTATTACTTTCGGACTGTCTCCTCCGGAAGCTTCCTTGTCGTTCTCGGATTGGGAGTTTTCATTGATGAGCTCCGCTGTGAGGCCGCGGCTAATCTTATAGCTGGAGAGACCCGCTCCTCGCGGACTCGACGGACACGAGTTAGCAGCGCTGAGGAAACATGACATATGCAGAATTCAGTAAATTCGTGCTTTAAAAATATGCTAATGATGATAAGTAGTGCTGTGCAATTGATCGTGACTGATTTTCGATTTGCCGCAGTGCTTTCGTTCCTCCTTAAGCCAAACTTTACATCCAAATCAGCCAAATAAATGAGTTGTGAAATGAAGTCCACTGTTGCTGAAGTGCAGGATGTTCCTGATCTTTAAAAAGACGCTGTTCTCCCAGCGCTTCTCCGAGACTGAGCCAAACGCGCACGAGCAAACTATACTGTGGGCCTCGGATCCGCGCCTAAACGCTCAAACAACCCACACGAAACTGTCGAAACGCCGGTTTAGAGAGTATCCTCGTAAACGCAGTCGTGGCGTCTTCAGTGTAAACCGTTGAGAGAGAAACAGTTTATCGGATCCATCGGATCAGTGCAGCTCTTAAAGGGATAGTTCACCCAAAAATAAAAATTCTGTCATAATTTACTCACCCTCAAGTTGTTTCAAACCTGTATGAGTTTCTTTCTTCTGTTGAACACAAAAGAAGATATTTTGAAGAATGTTGGTGACCAGACAGTTGCTGGACCCCATTGACTTCCATAGTATCTTTTTTTTCCTACTATAGAAGTCAATGGGGTCCAGCAACTGTCTGTTCACCAACATTCTTCAAAATATCTTCTTGATAACGTGCGCACTGTGGTCGTTGAAAGCAGCGCGGATTGATAGAAACGGAAAGAAAATAGTGCAGATTAAAACTGAGGTATGAATTTTGTCTGGAGTGTTTTTTGTGATGTAAATTAATCAAGCTTTGAAACGCGAATCATTTTTTTACTTAAAAACGCACAGTTTTGTGGCCCCGGAAACTAACCAGGACTACTTTCTTGAAAAACTTCCAGCGGCCAGAACTCTGACCAGCGAGGTGACCCCAGAGTGGGTCCGTGTGTATGCACTATAGTGCTGGTAAGGATTGCATACAACCTCATGTCTTAAATGGGCGAACTAACCCTTTAAGGTTACGGGTTACGGTTCTGACCTGATGGTGCCGGTGGGAGACGGGAGTGGACTCATCAGGGTTAAGGTTACGGGTTACGGTTCTGACCTGATGGTGCCGGTGGGAGACGGGAGTGGACTCATCAGGGTTAAGGTTACGGGTTACGGTTCTGACCTGATGGTGCCGGTGGGAGACGGGAGTGGACTCATCAGGGTTAAGGTTACGGGTTACGGTTCTGACCTGATGGTGCCGGTGGGAGATGGGAGTGGACTCATCAGGGTTAAAGGTAACGGTTCTGACCTGATGGTGCCGGTGGGAGACGGGAGTGGACTCATCAGGGTTAAGGTTACGGTTCTGACCTGATGGTGCCGGTGGGAGACGGGAGTGGACTCATCAGGGTTAAAGGTAACGGTTCTGACCTGATGGTGCCGGTGGGAGACGGGAGTGGACTCATCAGGGTTAAGGTTACGGGTTACGGTTCTGACCTGATGGTGCCGGTGGGAGACGGGAGTGGACTCATCAGGGTTAAGGTTACGGTTCTGACCTGATGGTGCCGGTGGGAGACGGGAGTGGACTCATCAGGGTTAAAGGTAACGGTTCTGACCTGATGGTGCCGGTGGGAGACGGGAGTGGACTCATCAGGGTTAAGGTTACGGTTCTGACCTGATAGTGCCGGTGGGAGACGGGAGTGGACTCATCAGGGTTAAGGTTACGGGTTACGGTTCTGACCTGATGGTGCCGGTGGGAGACGGGAGTGGACTCATCAGGGTTACGGGTTACGGTTCTGACCTGATGGTGCCGGTGGGAGACGGGAGTGGACTCATCAGGGTTAAAGGTAACGGTTCTGACCTGATGGTGCCGGTGGGAGATGGGAGTGGACTCATCAGGGTTAAGGTTACGGGTTACGGTTCTGACCTGATGGTGCCGGTGGGAGACGGGAGTGGACTCATCAGGGTTAAGGTTACGGTTCTGACCTGATGGTGCCGGTGGGAGATGGGAGTGGACTCATCAGGGTTAAGGTTACGGGTTACGGTTCTGACCTGATGGTGCCGGTGGGAGATGGGAGTGGACTCATCAGGGTTAAGGTTACGGTTCTGACCTGATGGTGCCGGTGGGAGACGGGAGTGGACTCATCAGGGTTAAGGTTACGGGTTACGGTTCTGACCTGATGGTGCCGGTGGGAGACGGGAGTGGACTCATCAGGGTTACGGGTTACGGTTCTGACCTGATGGTGCCGGTGGGAGACGGGAGTGGACTCATCAGGGTTAAGGTTACGGGTTACGGTTCTGACCTGATGGTGCCGGTGGGAGACGGGAGTGGACTCATCAGGGTTAAGGTTACGGTTCTGACCTGATGGTGCCGGTAGGAGACGGGAGTGGACTCATCAGGGTTAAAGGTTACGGTTCTGACCTGATGGTGCCGGTAGGAGACGGGAGTGGACTCATCAGGGTTAAAGGTTACGGTTCTGACCTGATGGTGCCGGTGGGAGATGGGAGTGGACTCATCAGGGTTAAAGGTTACGGTTCTGACCTGATGGTGCCGGTGGGAGATGGGAGTGGACTCATCAGGGTTAAAGGTTACGGTTCTGACCTGATGGTGCCGGTGGGAGATGGGAGTGGACTCATCAGGGTTAAAGGTTACGGTTCTGACCTGATGGTGCCGGTGGGAGACGGGAGTGGACTCATCAGGGTTAAAGGTTACGGTTCTGACCTGATGGTGCCGGTGGGAGACGGGAGTGAACTCATCAGGGTTAAGGTTACGGTTCTGACCTGATGGTGCCGGTGGGAGACGGGAGTGAACTCATCAGGGTTACGGGTTACGGTTCTGACCTGATGGTGCCGGTGGGAGACGGGAGTGGACTCATCAGGGTTAAGGTTACGGTTCTGACCTGATGGTGCCGGTGGGAGACGGGAGTGGACTCATCAGGGTTAAAGGTAACGGTTCTGACCTGATGGTGCCGGTGGGAGACGGGAGTGGACTCATCAGGGTTAAGGTTACGGTTCTGACCTGATGGTGCCGGTGGGAGACGGGAGTGGACTCATCAGGGTTAAAGGTAACGGTTCTGACCTGATGGTGCCGGTGGGAGACGGGAGTGGACTCATCAGGGTTAAGGTTACGGTTCTGACCTGATGGTGCCGGTGGGAGACGGGAGTGGACTCATCAGGGTTAAGGTTACGGGTTACGGTTCTGACCTGATGGTGCCGGTGGGAGACGGGAGTGGACTCATCAGGGTTAAAGGTAACGGTTCTGACCTGATGGTGCCGGTGGGAGATGGGAGTGGACTCATCAGGGTTAAGGTTACGGGTTACGGTTCTGACCTGATGGTGCCGGTGGGAGACGGGAGTGGACTCATCAGGGTTAAGGTTACGGTTCTGACCTGATGGTGCCGGTGGGAGATGGGAGTGGACTCATCAGGGTTAAGGTTACGGGTTACGGTTCTGACCTGATGGTGCCGGTGGGAGATGGGAGTGGACTCATCAGGGTTAAGGTTACGGTTCTGACCTGATGGTGCCGGTGGGAGACGGGAGTGGACTCATCAGGGTTAAGGTTACGGGTTACGGTTCTGACCTGATGGTGCCGGTGGGAGACGGGAGTGGACTCATCAGGGTTAAAGGTTACGGTTCTGATCTGATGGTGCCGGTGGGAGACGGGAGTGGACTCATCAGGGTTAAGGTTACGGTTCTGACCTGATGGTGCCGGTAGGAGACGGGAGTGGACTCATCAGGGTTAAAGGTTACGGTTCTGACCTGATGGTGCCGGTGGGAGATGGGAGTGGACTCATCAGGGTTAAAGGTTACGGTTCTGACCTGATGGTGCCGGTGGGAGACGGGAGTGGACTCATCAGGGTTAAGGTTACGGTTCTGACCTGATGGTGCCGGTGGGAGATGGGAGTGGACTCATCAGGGTTAAGGTTACGGGTTACGGTTCTGACCTGATGGTGCCGGTGGGAGATGGGAGTGGACTCATCAGGGTTAAAGGTTACGGTTCTGACCTGATGGTGCCGGTGGGAGACGGGAGTGGACTCATCAGGTGTGCGATGTTGTCGGGAATGTTGATGGTCAGCGGGGAGATCTGGGGCTGGACCGCTTTGATGGGAGACTCCGGGGCGTTCCTGCGCTCCCTCCTGTCGCTGGACAGGGCCGTAAACGTAATTTTGATATTTGTGCTGGGAAATCGGAAAGTGCACCTGCAAAACAGCAAACGAGAGTTGGTGATTTCATCCTATTACACAAGTGGCATTTTTCAAGTAAATATCCATGAAAATCAAACGCACAGATGTTGATAAACAATCAGCAACAGTAGAGCCGGGTTATATACAGGTGAAACTCGAAAAATATGAATATCGCGCTTCATTTCAACTTAAAAGGTGAAACTAATATATTATATAGACTCATTACATGCAATGCACAGTGAGATATTTCAAGCCTTTGTTATAATTTTGATGATTATGGCTTACAGCTTATGAAAACCCAAAATTCAAAATCTCAGAAAATTAGAATATTACATGAAATCAATAAAAAAACGGATTTTAAATACAGAAATTATGGCCCTCTGAAAAGTATAATCATGCATATGTACTCAGGACTTGGTTTGGGCCGCGTTTGCATGAGTGAGTGTCTCAGTGCGGCGTGGACGCTGTCGGCCGGCGGCCCTGCGGAGGGGTTGTGGAGACCAGCGCTCTTCTGTCTCCTGGCAATGCCCAGAGTCTCTGTGGGGTTCAGGTCAGGCCAGTTTGCTGGCCACAGTAATCCCATGGTCATTGAACCAGGTGTTGGCTCTTTTGGCCGTGTGGGCAGGTGCAAGTCCTGCTGGAAAAGGAAATCCGCATCTCCATAAAGCTCGTCTGCTGAAGGAAGCATGAAGTGCTCTGAAACGTCCTGGTGGACGGCAGCGTTGACTCTGGACGTAATAAAGCACAGTGGACAACACCAGCAGACGACATGGCTCCCCAAACCAACCCAGACTGTGGAAACTTCTGGCCTTGGTCTCCAAATGAGATGAAAAATTTGCTCTCATCAGAAAAGAGGATCTGGTCCCCTGTGCTTTATTAAGTCCAGACTCAGCGCTGCCGTCTACCAGGACACTTCAGAGCACTTCATGCTTCCTTTAAAATCCTTTTCTTGATTGATTTCATGTAATATTCTAATTTTCTAAGATGACGAATTTGGGGTTTTCATAAGCTGTAAGCCACAATCATAAAAATTCTAACAAATAAAGGCTTGAAATATCTCACTTTGCATGTAATGAGTCTATATATTAGTTTCACCTTTTAAGTTGAATTACTGAAATAAATGAACTTTAGCACCATATTCTAATTTATCGAGCATCACCTTTATGGACACCAGATTGGCCTGATTACATGACTCATGTTTCATCAGATATATTTATATATATATGAATCCTGGCACACCCTTCAATGAACTTTGTGTGATGTTAAACGCTTCCGCTAACCATAAACTCAGTGGCATTAATAGCTCTATCTTTATGATCTGAGGTGCAGCTGATTTAATACAGACCCTCTGCACCAATAAAACATAAAAACACATCGTCTAAATAAAGATGGAATAAGAAGAAATGTAAACAAATGGTGGTCCTACCTCCACATGCATGCCATTAAAGGCAAGGTCGAAACATGTCGTTAATAAAGTTTGATTACATTAGATATACACGATATATTCCCATAATCATTCATTAGTGTGCATTTAAATATGAATCGCATTAACCAGGCTATTAATTGTGACTACTCCTTTAGTCATTTTATGAATGGGTCCAGTGTGCGTCAGATGTGGGTCAACTAAAAGGTCATCGGGACTGAATGAAGCCCGACACACTGACACTATATTCGTCTGTCATGCTTTAAAATACGCTGCCGTGTTTAGTGTGCACAGACGGAGACCGCGAGCTTGTCATAATCAACACGTGCCGAAACACAACAAACGCGTTTACACTCGGGGAAGCTGCAGCGGGGGCGCGCCTCGCCTCTGGAACACGCCGTCCACGAACACGCCGTTCTTGCCGAGGCACCGCAGGTAGAAGTCCCCGTTCCCCGAGCCGTCCTCCCCGGCGGAGAACACCTCCAGGTGCCGGCGGGAGATGAAGCTCGAGTGGCCCATGCTGACGTCCACGGAGCCCTGGGACGAGTTCCGGCCCACGGTGACCGAGCGCTTCTTCATCAGATACTCGAACTCTCGGCCCTCGAGCCGGGCGACAACCGAGCCCGCCATCTTTACTCTCTGGACCGGGACTGGGCACTGTAGACAGAAGGAGCGGGCGGCCGTGTGTCGGTCGGGAGGCCCGGTTGCAGAATTTAGTGGGGGGGTCGAATTAAAGGATGAGAAATAAATAAGCAGGAACGCGGCAGCCCGGGGACAGCGGCTCCAACCCACCGCCGCGACAAGAGAACGAGAAAACCAGCAACCCTACCAAACAAACCGAGGAGGCGGGGCTAGCGTGACTGACAGCCGCCGCGACCAATCGCTCTGCAGATCTCGAGGAGCAAACTGCAACCAGCCAATCAGCAGCGAGCGCGTGTGGGGTCGGCGGTTGGTTGCACTGTGAGCAGCTGACACGCATGTAGTGTGTGTGTGTGTGTGTGTGTGTGTGTGTGTGTGTGTGTGTGTGTGTGTGTGTGTGTGTGTGTGTGTGTGTGTGTGTGTGTGTGGGAGAAGTCACTGAGTTCGGCTGCTGCGGACATCAGACGCTTTACACTGCAATGATGGTTTTACTAAAGAGATATAATGATCCACTCATCTCCACATGACTTTGGTGGCCATGGCAATAAATGTGTTGTAAATATGTTTGCGGAAACTATTTAAAACACCTTGTTTAGTTCTAGAGTCTGCTCTGGGTAATGAAGCCGGTGTCCTGCTGCTTCATAGAACACAGATAATGTTGCATTACTGACTGAATAGTGTTGCATTATTGTCCTGTCATCATCTCTGTCAAGCTGCTTTGAAACAATCTGTGTAAATAAAGCTGACTTGACTGGAGATAAACAAACCATCATGGAGGTAAAATATGCATTATTAATTTTGCCACGTTCCTCAAAATGATAATAGAGAGAGAAGATGCTCATAAAAGAGTCCTGAAATCACTCACTCTCACACACTCACTCTCACACACTCTCACACACACACTCTCACACACACACTCTCACACACACACACTCTCACACACACACACTCTCACACACACACACACACACACACACTCTCACACACACACACACTCTCACACACACACACTCTCACACACACACACTCTCACACACACACACACACACACACACACACACACACACACACACACACCTGTCCACCAAGAGAAGAGTGATTCCCGGACACGGGCTGCTTCCGCTCTGCGACCCGAACCCTGCTCGCTACGGTCAGCTGTGGCATGAAGGATTTGGCATTCCTAATAGTTTACAATCGTCTTTAATTTGTCATATGATACTGAATTCTGTGCGCATCATCTTACATCATCTTCATGAAATTATGCGTATCACTTGCACGTTATCAATGACAAAAGCATCAAATGAGTAACAAAATAGCTTATAGATACATGTCAGAGAACGGGTATAAGAATGAAGACAATCAAACGTAACCCTGGTCTTCGGGAGACGGGACTGGGCACTTCTGGTTCAGCGCATTCGTCTCGAACAGAATTAAGAGTTTACAATCTACAAACATTTAACCTTTTAAAGTAGCAGTGTAGTTACTCTGGGTTAATTTGGGGAAAAGCTGATCATTTTATTTGAACCCATTAGGAGTGTAAATGTGGAGTAAATCTGTCACGTTTCTCGTGTGATAATTACTGAAGCCTTTACACTGACAGGATATTAATCAGATTTCCTTAAAGAAAGAAAAGTATTGCATTACATGAAATGAGGAGCACACACGTACACCAAAAAATGTCTGTTTTGTTATACTAGTCTATATAATATGTAGTTACGTGATTTTTAATCTGGTGTTCTTACAGCAAGAAAAACAATATCGAACACTAACAAATAGTTTGCAAATACATAGTGTGAATGATGCAGAGTTACGGAGGCACTCCTACATTAGATCAGTCAGGGGCCGGTCGTCCTCCGGCCGAGGACGCTTAAAATCCCACGGAAGACGTTTAAAAAAGGCTGAAAGTTCCTTTCGAAGAGCAAGGTTTCCCTCGCCACTCGCCCTGCAGCTCCAGTCCTCGAGCCAGAGAGAGACAGTGTTTCGAGTGTTTGGTTCTCCCGCTCGCCTGTGTGGCGCTCGTCCTCAAGCCCGCCGGAGTCCGTCCGCATCCGAGACTCTGGTAAAGTGAAGTAGTGCTGCGCTCAGATCTTCTCGTCCGTCATCTCCAGGAACTGCGCGTACACGTCCCTCGAACACTCGCCCTTCTGGTTAAACAGGAACTTGTAGTAGCTGCCGTCCGAGCAGATCGCTGGAGGAGTCGGGGGTCAGGGGTCAGGGGTCAGAGTTCAGTTATGGGGTCAGAGTTCAGTTATAGAGTAATAAGAGCTGAGGAGTGAGGTGTGCTTTACCGATCACAGCGTTGGGCTCGGTCCCGAAGGCACACACGCAGGGAGAACCGGACGGCACCTGGAACTTCGAGAAACTCCACTTGGAGCTGAAATACTTGGGCAGAAAACTGGCCGACGCCAGGCTGTGAGGAGGAG
>NC_136896.1:32175988-32200988 GCF_949152265.1 Phoxinus phoxinus
TGGATCCCATAAACTCACACTGGATCCCATAAACTCACACTGGATCCCATAAACTCACACTGGATCTCATAAAATCACACTGGATCTCATAAACTCACACTGGATCTCATAAACTCACACTGGATCCCATAAACTCACACTGGATCTCATAAACTCACACTGGATCCCATAAACTCACACTGGATCTCATAAACTCACACTGGATCCCATAAACTCACACTGGATCTCATAAACTCACACTGGATCTCATAAACTCACACTGGATCCCATAAACTCACACTGGATCCCATAAACTCACACTGGATCCCATAAACTCACACTGGATCCCATAAACTCACACTGGATCCCATAAACTCACACTGGATCCCATAAACTCACACTGGATCCCATAAACTCACACTGGATCCCATAAACTCACACTGGATCTCATAAACTCACACTGGATCTCATAATCTCACACTGGATCCCATAAACTCACACTGGATCCCATAAACTCACACTGGATCCCATAAACTCACACTGGATCCCATAAACTCACACTGGATCCCATAAACTCACACTGGATCCCATAAACTCACACTGGATCTCATAAACTCACACTGGATCCCATAAACTCACACTGGATCCCATAAACTCACACTGGATCCCATAAACTCACACTGGATCCCATAAACTCACACTGGATCCCATAAACTCACACTGGATCCCATAAACTCACACTGGATCCCATAAACTCACACTGGATCTCATAAACTCACACTGGATCCCATAAACTCACACTGGATCTCATAAACTCACACTGGATCCCATAAACTCACACTGGATCCCATAAACTCACACTGGATCCCATAAACTCACACTGGATCCCATAAACTCACACTGGATCCCATAAACTCACACTGGATCCCATAAACTCACACTGGATCTCATAAACTCACACTGGATCCCATAAACTCACACTGGATCCCATAAACTCACACTGGATCCCATAAACTCACACTGGATCCCATAAACTCACACTGGATCCCATAAACTCACACTGGATCTCATAAACTCACACTGGATCCCATAAACTCACACTGGATCCCATAAACTCACACTGGATCCCATAAACTCACACTGGATCTCATAAACTCACACTGGATCTCATAAACTCACACTGGATCTCATAAACTCACACTGGATCCCATAAACTCACACTGGATCACATAAACTCACACTGGATCCCATAAACTCACACTGGATCCCATAAACTCACACTGGATCCCATAAACTCACACTGGATCCCATAAACTCACACTGGATCTCATAAACTCACACTGGATCTCATAAACTCACACTGGATCTCATAAACTCACACTGGATCTCATAAACTCACACTGGATCTCATAAACTCACACTGGATCTCATAAACTCACACTGGATCTCATAAACTCTCACTGGATCTCATAAACTCACACTGGATCCCATAAACTCACACTGGATCCCATAAACTCTCACTGGATCCCATAAACTCACACTGGATCTCATAAACTCTCACTGGATCTCATAAACTCACACTGGATCTCATAAACTCACACTGGATCTCATAAACTCACACTGGATCTCATACACTCACACTGGATCTCATAAACTCACACTGGATCTCATAAACTCACACTGGATCCCATAAACTCACACTGGATCCCATAAACTCTCACTGGATCCCATAAACTCACACTGGATCCCATAAACTCTCACTGGATCCCATAAACTCACACTGGATCTCATAAACTCTCACTGGATCTCATAAACTCACACTGGATCTCATAAACTCACACTGGATCTCATAAACTCACACTGGATCTCATAAACTCACACTGGATCTCATAAACTCACACTGGATCCCATAAACTCACACTGGATCTCATAAACTCACACTGGATCCCATAAACTCACACTGGATCCCATAAACTCTCACTGGATCCCATAAACTCACACTGGATCCCATAAACTCACACTGGATCTCATAAACTCACACTGGATCTCATAAACTCACACTGGATCCCATAAACTCACACTGGATCCCATAAACTCTCACTGGATCCCATAAACTCACACTGGATCTCATAAACTCTCACTGGATCTCATAAACTCACACTGGATCTCATAAACTCACACTGGATCTCATAAACTCACACTGGATCCCATAAACTCACACTGGATCCCATAAACTCTCACTGGATCCCATAAACTCACACTGCATCTCATAAACTCTCACTGGATCTCATAAACTCACACTGGATCTCATAAACTCACACTGGATCTCATAAACTCACACTGGATCCCATAAACTCACACTGGATCTCATAAACTCTCACTGGATCTCATAAACTCACACTGGATCCCATAAACTCACACTGGATCCCATAAACTCACACTGGATCCCATAAACTCACACTGGATCCCATAAACTCACACTGTGACTGGATCCCATAAACTCACACTGGATCCCATAAACTCACACTGGATCCCATAAACTCACACTGGATCCCATAAACTCACACTGGATCCCATAAACTCACACTGGATCCCATAAACTCACACTGGATCTCATAAACTCACACTGTGACTGGATCCCATAAACTCACACTGGATCCCATAAACTCACACTGGATCCCATAAACTCACACTGGATCCCATAAACTCACACTGGATCCCAAAAAACTCACACTGTGACTGGATCCCATAAACTCACACTGTGACTGGATCCCATAAACTCACACTGTGACTGGATCCCATAAACTCACACTGTGACTGGATCCCATAAACTCACACTGGATCCCATAAACGCACATTGGATCCCATAAACTCACACTGGATCCCATAAACTCACACTGTGACTGGATCCCATAAACTCACACTGTGACTGGATCCCATAAACTCACACTGGATCCCATAAACTCACACTGGATCCCATAAACTCACACTGGATCCCAAAAAACTCACACTGTGACTGGATCCCATAAACTCACACTGTGACTGGATCCCATAAACTCACACTGTGACTGGATCCCATAAACTCACACTGTGACTGGATCCCATTAACTCACACTGTGACTGGATCCCATAAACTCACACTGTGACTGGATCCCATAAACTCACACTGTGACTGGATCCCATAAACTCACACTGTGACTGGATCCCATAAACTCACACTGTGACTGGATCCCATAAACTCACACTGTGACTGGATCCCATAAACTCACACTGTGACTGGATCCCATAAACTCACACTGTGACTGGATCCCATAAACTCACACTGTGACTGGATCCCATAAACTCACACTGTGACTGGATCCCATAAACTCACACTGTGACTGGATCCCATAAACTCACACTGTGACTGGATCCCATAAACTCACACTGTGACTGGATCCCATAAACTCACACTGTGACTGGATCCCATAAACTCACACTGGATCCCATAAACTCACACTGGATCCCATAAACTCACACTGGATCCCATAAACTCACACTGGATCCCATAAACTCACACTGGATCCCATAAACTCACACTGGATCCCATAAACTCACACTGGATCCCATAAACTCACACTGGATCCCATAAACTCACACTGGATCCCATAAACTCACACTGGATCCCATAAACTCACACTGTGACTGGATCCCATAAACTCACACTGTGACTGGATCCCATAAACTCACACTGGATCCCATAAACTCACACTGTGACTGGATCCCATAAACTCACACTGGATCCCATAAAGTCACACTGGATCCCATAAACTCACACTGTGACTGGATCCCATAAACTCACACTGGATCCCATAAACTCACACTGGATCCCATAAACTCACACTGGATCTCATAAAGTCACACTGGATCCCATAAACTCACACTGGATCCCATAAACTCACACTGGATCTCATAAAGTCACACTGGTGAATGAATAACTGCTGCCAGTGAGTGAGTGTGTGTGTGTGTGTGTGTGTGTGTGTGTGTGTGTGTGTGTGTGTGTGTGTGTGTGTGTGTGTGTGTGTGTGTGTGTGTGTGTGTGTGTGTGTGTGTGTGTGTGTGTGTGTGTGTGTGTGTGTGTGTGTGATCTACACTAGGTAGCCTATGTCTGTAGCCTGGGAAATTACTCCTGAGTCATCATGCCTTCTTCTGACGATGATGAACACTAATGCATATTTTCCCTCAGCTGTATGTATGCATTAATATTATGAAGCAAGATTTAAAAATCACATAAGCAAAAATCTGAAGTAGTTACTAACTTCCACATTTTGCCGTCTGATCTGAAGTGTTTTCACAACATCTGTCCATCTGTATCCGTGAATGAACATCTGCAGACTCACCTTGTTTCTCTTTTTCTTTGAGCGGGTCTGTGTTATAAACCCTGAATCCATTCTCCATTCCACACGCAAAACATCCTGGAGGAAAACAGGCATTTCAGTTTCGGGTAATCAGCCTGTGTGTGTGTGGCTTCAGAACCACGTTTATTTATGAGAATCCGTTCATTTTCATCTGCCTGGGAAGCGATTACTGAGTGAAGAACAACTAAGAGATTGATGGATATTTAGTCCTGGTTTCACAGACAGGGCTTAGATTAAGCCAGGATTAAACCTGAGCTCAATTAGGCAGCTTTTATAATTGTGCCTTAGAAAAGAACATTACTGGTGTGAATCCTGAGACAAAACAGTGGCAGGGACAAATGTAAGGTATGCTTTTAGTTAAAGCAGCTCAAACATGTATTAGGACTAGATTAAACATTGATATCTAAAGCTTCAGACGAGCTTCATTACACGGTACACCCAATTATGGTTATCAGCAATGTCACTGTGACAGAGTAACCTGTATGTTAAGCCCGTTAATGTCTTCATCCTCACTGGCTATAATACAGTTATTTGAGCCTATATTGTGGTATTAACACATCGCATAACGCAAGTAATAGGATTTAGATATACTTTAAAAGCACTTTACATTGCAGTGTGTGTGTGTGTGTGTGTTTTTTTAGGTTGATTGAAATTCAATTGCTCAGATTCACACTAAAGCTAGCGCTATTACAGTTAGCCGCTACATCAACTGTCAGTGTTTGTTTACTTGATAAGTAAACTTTTGGTCACTTTTTTAGTTGATACTCATATAACGATATAGTTATATATATATATATATATATATATATACAATTGTTGGTCAATTAAAAAACCCAACATAAAACGCTGACAGCAGCCCTAAAAGGAAAACACTCATGTGATTGTGTGGCTAATCAGCTGTTCGTTAGCTTAGCAAGTCATGTTCGTCAAGTTTAACACATTTTACAACTAGACGCTTGGACTGGCAACAACAAACAAAAAATGAAAACACTGATGTGTTTTAATGTGTACAGTAACAGTTCTCTGGCCTCTGATTCATAACGGGAACGGCAAGTATGAGTGATGTTAGCTTGCATTAGCTAACTTAATAGTAAACATCTTACCGTGATCCTGGTTAAATCCAGCATAAAGCAATCCATTACCGTGAGGATTTGATGGTAATAAATTCATAGTGCTTGATGTTATTTGTCTAATCAAAACGAAAAGACTGTAACCCTAACTCGAGGACGGCATTCCTAGAGCTGTAGGCTAATGCTAATGCTACACAGCACAGTTTAACATCATGACTGTCTGTCTGTCAGGAAATAAAGTGCCCACTGCTTATCTGTCTGTCTGTCTGTCGGACTTTTGCCAATCGCTATTGTTACTTTATAGTAGATATTTTCTATGCTACAAGAAACACTCGATTTTGCTAAAGTTTTATATATACAGGAGTGTAACTGATATTGTAGGCGACAAGAAAAAAAACCGAAGTGAAGAAGAAAAAGCGGAAGCGCCTCCGTGAGTCAGTGTTTAAGTATGAAACTGTTCCGTGATGCTTCCGTCACTGCCCCAGTGGCCTAATGGATAAGGCACTGGCCTCCTAAGCCAGGGATTGTGGGTTCGAGTCCCATCTGGGGTGACTGCTTTTGTTCTTATATTTACACCACTGCGCATTCAACCAGTCTGTCTAACTCTGGCTAACCGGAGAATTTAGTTTAATATGTTACAAAGATGGGTACATTTTAGATAATGTTTTCCCAATGCGTACAACACGGATATTTATTAATACATAAGTTAATATTATTAAACATGAACAATGTTTATTTGCACTCGTTGGCACTCCGTGGTTTTAAGCGGTTCCATGGTGTAATGGTTAGCACTCTGGACTCTGAATCCAGCGATCCGAGTTCAAATCTCGGTGGAACCTTACCTATTGTTTACTTACATTGACAAGGGAAAATAATTACAAATGAAGTTCCGTTAACTATAAAATTAAATGTTAAAATGTCGTAAATTCTATAAAACAATGAATGTGAACATAAACACCATGAGTCGACATTCGTGTTTATACCCACATTGTAAACAAGACCTATTAAATGAGTTTGAAAAAATTACCACTGAAAGGGCATTATCACAACCAACATTTTTGTCCCAAATGCTCTCCTTGAAATCCTATTTTGAGGGAAAACTACAAATATAAGCAATTTAACGATTAAAGCCACTTCTGATTTCTACCACTGACTGAGTTGATGTCGGCAGCTGCAGTGTCTGGATGTCATATTATTACAGATAGTTGCTAAGACTGAATAATGCCATATAAGGCTAAATTAAGTCCATTAAAGCTCAGGCTTTGAAAACAAAAAAGTATAGGACAACAGATTTTTGCCAATATATATATAAAAAAATCAGATCAATAGATATGAGCTGATATACAGGATTTATTTTTTCCAGCTTTTTACCATTTCTATTTGTTTGTATGTAGGATGTGTGAAGCCGCCGCCCATTCGAAGCATAAGCGGATGCACGTGTTTCTTTATTTTCAACATGGCGGCGGCATCCATGGTTACAAGTGTCTGCTTCTTGCGGCTGTATAATCTGTCATGCTCGAGGAATGTATGCCGTCGATTAGTAACTGTATTCAATAGTAACAAAACGCGATCGGAGCGCTGTGCAGACAGCAGTTATTTCCTCGTGAAAAAAGCCTCGCATTTTACACAGGTGTGAAACACGGCTTTCTTTATTTTCTCTAAATGACGTGCAACATCACATTGCTTATGTAAACACAATGTTTCTGTTTGTTGTCAGGACGATCTGTTCTCGCGCATCCCGGTTGGTAAGAGTTCATCGTTATTTTAACTATTATTAACTGACTGAGATCAGACGATGTTATTATAACTGACTGAGATCAGACGATGTTATTATAACTGACTGAGATCAGACGATGTTATTATAACTGACTGAGATCAGACGATGTTATTATAACTGACTGAGATCAGACGATGTTATTATAACTGACTGAGATCAGACAATGTTATTAGAACTGACTGAGATCAGACGATGTTATTATAACTGACTGAGATCAGACGATGTTATTATAACTGACTGAGATCAGACGATGTTATTATAACTGACAGATCAGACGATGTTATTAGAACTGACTGAGATCAGACGATGTTATTATAACTGACAGATCAGACGATGTTATTAGAACTGACTGAGATCAGACGATGTTATTATAACTGACAGATCAGACGATGTTATTATAACTGACTGAGATCAGACAATGTTATTATAACTGACTGAGATCAGACGATGTTATTATAATTGACTGTGAGATCAGATGATTTTATTAGAACTGACTGTGAGATCAGACGATGTTATTATAACTGACTGAGATCAGACGATGTTATTATAACTGACTGAGATCAGACGATGTTATTATAACTGACTGAGATCAGACGATGTTATTAGAACTGACTGAGATCAGACGATGTTATTATAATTGACTGTGAGATCAGATGATTTTATTAGAACTGACTGTGAGATCAGACGATGTTATTATAACTGACTGAGATCAGACGATGTTATTATAACTGACTGAGATCAGACGATGTTATTATAACTGACTGAGATCAGGCGATGTTATTATAACTGACTGAGATCAGACAATGTTATTATAACTGACTGAGATCAGACGATGTTATTATAATTGACTGTGAGATCAGACGATGTTATTATAACTCACTGAGATCAGATAATGTTACAGGCTGAAGTCTTAATCTGCTGAAACTTTTCTTTTCCCAGATAAACTGAAGATAACATACAGTCGGAGCAGCGGACCAGGCGGTCAACATGTCAACAAGGGTAAACTGTGTTCATGACTAGGGTTCGTGTGGAGGTGTTCTGTCGATCACTTGTAGTGCTGGGCGGTATGACCAAAAATCCATATCATGGTATTTTTCTAAATTATACCGGTTTCATGGTATATGACGGTATTTATATTTTCATTTATATTTTCAAGCATGACTGGGTGTTAACCACATATAATGATTGAGAGAGGAAATACCACAGCAGATTAACTTATAATGCCCTAATTTACTGTCATGAGTGAATATTGTAGAAAAAATCTACACTAGTATTATTACAGGTTTACAAGGCTGTTTATAAAGAGGCGCTGTAGGAGTGGCAGACATCTCGTTCATAAACGCTGCTTTATCAGGAAAGATCAAGAAAGATTCAATTTAAATAACATAGAAACTTTTCTAACTTTTTTAACTCATTTCCGATACATTCATATAAAAACACCCACGCCGCGTTTTGACTTTGAAACGTGCAGTGCTCGTGTTTATTCAACGATGTCAATGCCAACCACAGATTTTCCAAAAGGGTGTGTTGATATTTTGAAGCAATGTATGGGAAACACAGTAATATAATTTGAATGCTATGAATTATAGTTTAACCCATCCATCTTCACCATCAGGCTCAGTAACACACACAGCTGTGTGAAAAGAAGAGTTAGACCCTCTCAAACAGTGTGACGACGCATTTCCAACGCTGTACACCGGTACTGCGGTATATAAAAAAATGATATCATAACAAAAATAAACACCGGTATTCGGTATAAACCGGTATACTGCCCAGCACTTTTTATTTAAGAATCACATTTTGTCACTTAACATTATGTAATATTTGTTTGCAGTCAGTACAAAAGCAGAGGTGCGTTTCCATGTGCAGACAGCAGAATGGATTACAGAAGAAGTTAGGAGAGAGATTCTTCTGAAGGTGAGAGTAGCACATATAATAACATACATACATACTTTGTGCCGCATGCACTGCTCATGGCAGAAGTATTTCTGTGTCAACAGAATAAAACTCGTGTCAATAAAGCAGGAGAGTTAATTGTGACCTCAGAGATGAGCAGAAGCCAGCAGAGGAACCTTGAAGACTGTCTCCAGAAGATCTCAGAGATGATCTCTGAAGCCAGTCGACAGAAGCCAGAACCGTCAGTGGAGGATCTCGCTCTCAGAGCTCACAGGTTACAGAGATCACAGGTTACACAGATCACATGTTACACAGATCACATGTTACAGAGATCACATGTTACAGAGATCACAGGTTACACAGATCACATGTTACAGAGATCACATGTTACAGAGATCACATGTTACAGCGATCACAGGTTACAGAGATCACAGGTTACACAGATCACAGGTTACACAGATCACATGTTACAGAGATCACATGTTACAGAGATCACATGTTACAGCGATCACAGGTTACAGAGATCACATGTTACAGAGATCACATGTTACAGAGATCACATGTTACAGAGATCACATGTTACAGAGATCACATGTTACAGAGATCACATGTTACAGAGATCACATGTTACACAGATCACAGGTTACAGAGATCACATGTTACAGAGATCACATGTTACAGCGATCACATGTTACAGAGATCACAGGTTACAGAGATCACATGTTACAGAGATCACAGGTTACAGAGATCACAGGTTACAGAGATCACATGTTACAGAGATCACAGGTTACAGAGATCACATGTTACAGAGATCACATGTTACACAGATCACATGTTACAGAGCTCACAGGTTACAGAGATCACATGTTACAGAGATCACATGTTACAGAGATCACAGGTTACAGAGATCACAGGTTACAGAGATCACAGGTTACAGAGATCACATGTTACAGAGATCACAGGTTACAGAGATCACATGTTACAGAGATCACAGGTTACAGAGATCACAGGTTACAGAGATCACATGTTACAGAGATCACATGTTACAGAGATCACAGGTTACAGAGATCACATGTTACAGAGATCACAGGTTACAGAGATCACAGGTTACAGAGATCACATGTTACAGAGATCACATGTTACACAGATCACATGTTACAGAGATCACAGGTTACAGAGATCACAGGTTACACAGATCACAGGTTACACAGATCACATGTTACAGAGCTCACAGGTTACAGAGATCACAGGTTACAGAGATCACAGGTTACAGAGATCACAGGTTACAGAGATCACATGTTACAGAGATCACAGGTTACAGAGATCACAGGTTACAGAGATCACATGTTACAGAGATCACATGTTACACAGATCACATGTTACAGAGATCACAGGTTACAGAGATCACAGGTTACACAGATCACATGTTACAGAGCTCACAGGTTACAGAGATCACATGTTACACAGATCACATGTTACACAGATCACATGTTACAGAGATCACAGGTTACAGAGATCACATGTTACACAGATCACATGTTACAGAGATCACAGGTTACAGAGATCACATGTTACACAGATCACATGTTACAGAGATCACAGGTTACACAGATCACATGTTACAGAGATCACAGGTTACACAGATCACATGTTACAGAGCTCACAGGTTACAGAGATCACATGTTACACAGATCACATGTTACACAGATCACAGGTTACAGAGATCACAGGTTACAGAGATCACATGTTACACAGATCACATGTTACACAGATCACATGTTACAGAGATCACAGGTTACAGAGATCACATGTTACAGAGATCACAGGTTACAGAGATCACATGTTACAGAGCTCACAGGTTACAGAGATCACATGTTACAGAGATCACATGTTACAGAGATCACAGGTTACAGAGATCACAGGTTACAGAGATCACAGGTTACAGAGATCACATGTTACAGAGATCACATGTTACACAGATCACATGTTACACAGATCACAGGTTACAGAGATCACATGTTACACAGATCACATGTTACACAGATCACAGGTTACACAGATCACATGTTACACAGATCACATGTTACACAGATCACATGTTACAGAGATCACAGGTTACAGAGATCACAGGTTACAGAGATCACAGGTTACAGCGATCACATGTTACAGAGATCACATGTTACACAGATCACATGTTACACAGATCACAGGTTACAGAGATCACATGTTACACAGATCACATGTTACACAGATCACAGGTTACACAGATCACATGTTACACAGATCACATGTTACACAGATCACAGGTTACAGAGCTCACAGGTTACAGAGATCACATGTTACACAGATCACATGTTACACAGATCACATGTTACACAGATCACATGTTACACAGATCACATGTTACACAGATCACAGGTTACACAGATCACATGTTACACAGATCACATGTTACACAGATCACATGTTACACAGATCACATGTTACACAGATCACACGTTACACAGATCACACGTTACACAGATCACAGGTTACACAGATCACATGTTACAGAGCTCACAGGTTACAGAGATCACATGTTACACAGATCACATGTTACACAGATCACATGTTACAGAGATCACATGTTACAGAGATCACATGTTACACAGATCACAGGTTACAGAGATCACATGTTACAGAGATCACATGTTACAGAGATCACATGTTACAGAGATCACATGTTACAGAGATCACATGTTACAGAGAACACATGTTACAGAGATCACATGTTACACAGATCACAGGTTACAGAGATCACAGGTTACAGCGATCACATGTTACAGAGATCACATGTTACAGAGATCACATGTTACAGAGATCACAGGTTACAGAGATCACATGTTACACAGATCACATGTTACACAGATCACATGTTACAGAGCTCACAGGTTACAGAGATCACATGTTACAGAGCTCACATGTTACAGAGATCACAGGTTACACAGATCACATGTTACACAGATCACATGTTACACAGATCACATGTTACACAGATCACATGTTACAGAGATCACATGTCACAGAGATCACAGGTTACAGCGATCACATGTTACAGAGATCACAGGTTACAGAGATCACATGTTACAGAGATCACATGTTACAGAGATCACATGTCACACAGATCACATGTCACAGAGATCACATGTTACAGAGATCACAGGTTACAGAGATCACATGTTACAGAGATCACATGTTACAGAGATCACATGTTACAGAGATCACATGTTACACAGATCACATGTTACAGAGATCACATGTCACAGAGATCACATGTCACAGAGATCACATGTTACACAGATCACATGTCACAGAGATCACATGTCACAGAGATCACATGTTACAGAGATCACATGTTACACAGATCACATGTTACACAGATCACATGTTACAGAGATCACATGTTACAGAGATCACATGTTACACAGATCACATGTTACACAGATCACATGTTACACAGATCACATGTTACAGAGATCACATGTTACACAGATCACATGTTACACAGATCACATGTTACACAGATCACATGTTACACAGATCACATGTCACAGAGATCACATGTCACACAGAACATGTTACAGAGATCACATGTCACACAGAACACATGTTACAGAGATCACATGTTACAGAGATCACATGTTACACAGATCACATGTTACACAGAACACATGTTACACAGATCACATGTTACACAGATCACATGTTACACAGATCACATGTTACACAGATCACATGTTACACAGATCACATGTTACAGAGATCAGCACATGAAGCACAACTGTGTTCTTCAGAGAAGCACTTATGCAACACTGTCACAATAATGTTTTTTTTTTTTTTCAGATTAGATAAAAGAAATTTGGAAAGACTCAAACAGAAGAAGATACATGCTGCAACAAAGCAAGGGCGACGAGTCGACTGACTGAACCCAAAATATTATTACATTTGTTCTGTATTCAAATATTTATTAAAAAATCACAAAATATCACAATGTAAAGTGGTGAATTTTTTTGCTGTATGTAATGGCATAAACTTAATTATATGTCAGATTACCTTATAAATTATTTTCTGAAAATCAAAGATTTGATCAACTAAATCAAATTTTAGATTTGAAGCGAGATTTGATCAACTGTAAAGAGCTGGTTTATACTATGTGTGTGCTTTGACTGTTAATAGGAGGTTAGACTGTTTTAAATATAAAGGCATTTGCATGACACTAGAAAAACCCCATTACTCATCCATGTTCGATTTCCATATTTAAATGTGAATGAAATATAAAGAACTAAGAAATATTATTTGTCATATACTAAATGTCAACATGATATATTGTCACAGAGAGATTAGCAGCTTTGGTAAGTAAAAAGTTCCTAGCAGAGGATGGTTTCGATCCATCGACCTCTGGGTTATGGGCCCAGCACGCTTCCGCTGCGCCACTCTGCTGATGCAGTGCTCACGGGATATCTGTGCTACTAGTCATGGACACAGTCACTGACATTCAGCGTTAGTTAACATCGGAATCAGAATTTATACTTTGTTTTGACAAACAAATTCACGGTTTGCAATTGTGAATTAAATTAGTATATTTTACTTCTACATAAACCGAAGTTAAAAAAACAACGACCACGAAGGGACTCGAACCCTCAATCTTCTGATCCGAAGTCAGACGCCTTATCCATTAGGCCACGCGGTCGACGTAGTTGAGCTTTCAACACTTCAAGCTCTTAATCTAACCTATTCCAGATAATCATTTCATATATTTTTTCAAGTTGAACATGTTAAATAGCACTAGAATTACAAACGAGCACTGTCCATTCAACGAACTTGTCGATTTATGTGATGATATTAATTAGTTATGCAGCTACCAATCCAACTTTTAAGTAACAAATTAAGTTTTGTTTTTACTCTAATAATATGACAAACGCCTCGCAGCGAAAGCAGAAGAAAGTTGGCCGCCCTCGAGTCGCTTCTAGACGATCAGACGATTATTGAGTGTCAAAAATAAAAACCCTCTGTGAAACAAAGTTGTAAAACAATAACACATGAAAACATACTTTTTATAGGCACTGTATTGATAATGTTAAAGAGTTCATATGTTTCTTTGTTTATTTCAAGCTGTTAACAGTAACAAGGATCCCAACCAATGACTTAAATATACTATAAACAACAGGATACAGTTGATACACTATTCAGTTCCAAAAGCAATATTATGAGAAGAGAAACGGGATAGCATCAGTGTTTATCAGCCAGCCTCTGCAGCAGAGCGATGATGGTGTCCTGCTTAGAGGAGATGAGCTCGAGCGCGGTGGCCATCCTGGTCATAGCATCGGCCTCTGCCCGCGCGAATCTCTCCCGGCGCCGCTCGCGCGCGTCTGTCCTGCGCTGATGCTGCTCGTCTGAACGCGCGCGCTCCTCCTGACCGCGGAGGAAGCAGCGCAGGAGCTCGGTGCGTTCCTCGGCCGGCCCGGAGCCGAGCTGAGCCGGAGCCAAGCCGATCCCGTGCTGCTGAGCGGAGCCGAGCCGGAGCTGAGCCGGAGCCGAGCCGATCCCGTGCTGCTGAGCGGAGCCGAGCCGGAGCTGCCGGAGCCTTGAGCGTCTCAGAGCCGGGCGGATCACCGGCTTCGGCAGAGCGGAGTCAGTGCTGACCTCGCACCGCACTGGCACCAGCGTCGGGATCTGGGAAAAGGTCGGGATCTGGGAAGAGGTCGGGATCTGGGATGAGTTCGGGATCTGGGAGGAGATCTGGATCTGGGAAGAGTTCGGGATCTGGGAGGAGATCTGGATCTGGGAAGAGTTCGGGATCTGGGATGAGGTCGGGATCTGGGAAGAGCTCTGGATCTGGGATGAGGTCGGGATCTGGGAAGAGCTCTGGATCTGGGATGAGGTCTGGATCTGGGAAGAGGTCTGGATCTGGGATGAGGTCGGGATGGTCCCGGTGGGAAGCAGACGAGGAGCCACCGCAGGAACACTGCTGGATTGAGGATCCTCGGACTTTACAGCTGCTTTGGCTGTAGTTGCGAATCCAACAAGAGTGGCTGAAGCAGGGCCTCGCTGAACAAACTTCGTCTTTCCTAATATGTTATCCATCATCTGTGATCAATAAACAGAACAGGGAAGATCATTCAGTCACACTGCGAGTCCTCCATCATACTGTCCATGATCATGATCTAACGGTGCTGTTCTAAGGGCAAACTACTGCACTCAACAGTTACATTCTAATCTTCAGGTATTTATGGTTATTTCAGGTCATTAGTGTTTCTAAAAAGGAACCGTATTTGAGACTCTTACAATAATATGATTTCTTGAATTGAGAATCAAGTGAATTCCTGGAGCAGCCACGTCATGAAAAACATGCTGGAAGCTTAAAGGATTAGTTCCTTTAAAAAAAAAAACGTGTTGTGGCAAAACTTCAAACAAACATCATCACTGAATAAGGGACACTCAGAATCTTCATTAAAAGTTATAAAAGTATTTATTCTCTTGCAAGAGAGATCTTCGTCACCAACACACATACAGCGAGTCAGTGAGGAGAGATAAGGGAAAGGCAGTCTCTGTCCATTTTATATCTTATTCCCCCCAAGGCCTTTTACCCTCCCCTCGAGAGAGGTATAGATACCAGTCTGTCTTCCTTATTCTTTAACTGGCTCACGAGGGCTCACGAGGCCTTAACCTTTAGGCTATAACGTACAAATGCACTCAAGATGACCCTTTGACCATGTGCCTTCCCTTATCCTCACTGACTCCCCAACACAGCAAATTATTACACAAAGCCCCTTCTCACTGCAAGTGAGAAAGCAGATGGGCCTTCATTAAAAATCACTGAAATACAGAGTAATAATGAAAACTGCCACTACAAACGTTTTCTGATAGTTTCCTCACCCCGATGTCCTCAAGATGTCCATGTCTTTCTTTCTTCAGTGGAAAAGAAATGAAGGTTTTTGATGAACACATTTCTCCATATAATGGACGTCAATGGGCCCCAAGCGGGTCAAGGTCCAGATGACAGTGTCAGCGCCGCTTCAACGGGCTTTAAACGACACCAGACGATGAATACGGGTCTTATCTAGCGAAACCATCCTCATTTCAAACATAAATAAACAAGTTTGAGTTTTATAAGCACAAGCGCTCGCCTTGCTCTGTTCTGTGATGCGTTCGTGACGTCATGTAATACACAGTTACGCTGTAAAGGTCACGCTTCTGTGAAAAGTAAAAAATGTCTGTCCTAACAAAAATGTTCTTTTAGGATTTTTAATATTCCAACACCAGGATACGCACACGAGATGGACATTTAACTGATAAACTGACACAAAGACGTTTGAATATGTGTGTATGGTCCTCCGTCCGCACATCTGTAAACACTGACTCGTCAAGCGTGACCTTTACAGCGTAACTGCGTATTACGTGACGTCACGAACGCATCACAGAACAGAGCAAGGCGAGCGCTTGTGCTTATAAAACTTACACTTGTTTATTTATGTTTGAAATGACGATGGTTTCGCTAGATAAGAGCCGTATTCATCGTCTGGTGTCGTGTAAAGCCCGTTGAAGCGGCGCTGACACTGTCATCTGGACCTTGACCCGTTTGGGGCCCATTGACGTCCATTATATGGAGAAATGTGTTCATCAAAACCTTCATTTCTTTTCCACTGAAGAAAGAAAGACATGGACATCTTGATGACATCGGGGTGAGGAAACTATCAGCAAAAGTTTTTTTAAAAGTGAACTAATCCTTTAATGAAATGAAAATGCATTATTATTAATCTCTTACTTCGAAGTACTCCCACGAGGTCTTGGTTTGGCCTCCACACAGCAAGCTGCGATCTTTAACTCTCTTGTACGTCACGATGAGGTTATTCCATTTCCTGCGGATCTTCTCGACAGGTAAGGAGTGACCGTGAGCTTCCAGCTCTTTCTGGACGCTCTGGAAGAGCAGCGACCGCTCTCTGGCGCTGTAGACGTCCCAGCACCTCTGCATCGCCTCGATCAGGAGCACGATGGCGCCGTGCGTGAACTCAGACGAGCTGGACACCGCCTCGATCCCGCCAACACCTGCGAAGAGTTCGGGTGAGTTAGAGAAGCAGTACAATGTCAAATCAAAACATTTCACATTTTATGTAAAAATCACAATCAGCACATTATCTAGATCATTTACAAACACTGCAGCTGCACAACACTTGATGAAATATGATGTCCCATAACTGACCGTGTGGGACTTTGCTGTCTCTGTTGTTAAATATTGCTGGCGATGATAAAGCGTTGTTTACACTGATGGGATCTGTGAACACAAACACAATGAAGAACATGAAATATCAATGCGCGTAAACTAACATGAGGAAACATGATCAATCGAACAGTTCTATCAGAACCTAACAGCTCTGAGATCGAGAATCACAATATTATAGCGTTTGTTTGTTTAAAGGTGACATATTATGCCCCTTTTTACAAGATGAAATATAAATCTATGGTGTCCCCTGAATGTCTGTGTGAAATTTCAGCTCAAAATACCAGATCATTTATTATAGCGTGTCAAATTTGCCCCTTTAATGGGGAGCAAAAACGCGTGCAAATGAGCTTTAGCTCCGCCTCCGTTCAGAAGAGGGCGGAGCTTCAGAAACTCCAGTAATAACAGAACAGGCCGATCTCACTCATCCAATCCCAGAATAACCAGCAGCGAGCGCAGCCTTACGGAGAGACTCAGAGTTTCTGGATGTTAGTGGAGAATTTTGTGTAGTTGTTGTGGAGTTACACTGATCATCTCATCATCATGTTGAACTCTTACACACGTGTCCACAGTTCCTGAGGTGTTTATAAGACAGCGCTGACATGTTCTGGTCACTAGTGTTCAGTGCTCGTCCACACAACAGTTTCATGCTTTGCTGGATCTTCTGCCGTCCCGTTAGAACTGGTCTCTGCTGTCGCTCGAGGAACCAAATGGTGTGTGTAAACGTGCAGATTAAGGGCCGGTAATGTTATAAACGTGCAGATTAAGGGCCGGTAATGTTATAAACGTGCAGATTAAGGGCCGGTAATATTATAAACGTGCCGGTAATGTTATAAACGTGCAGATTAAGGGCCGGTAATATTATAAACGTGCCGGTAATGTTATAAACGTGCAGATTAAGGGCCGGTAATATTATAAACGTGCCGGTAATGTTATAATCGTGCAGATTAAGGGCCGGTAATGTTATAATCGTGCAGATTAAGGGCCGGTAATATTGTAAACGTGCAGATTAAGGGCCGGTAATGTTATAATCGTGCAGATTATGGGCCGGTAATGTTATAATCGTGCAGATTAAGGGCCGGTAATGTTATAATCGTGCAGATTAAGGGCCGGTAATATTATAATCGTGCAGATTAAGGGCCGGTAATATTGTAAACGTGCAGATTAAGGGCCGGTAATGTTATAATCGTGCAGATTAAGGGCCGGTAATATTGTAAACGTGCAGATTAAGGGCCGGTAATATTGTAAACGTGCAGATTAAGGGCCGGTAATGTTATAAACGTGCAGATTAAGGGCCGGTAATGTTATAAACGTGCAGATTAAGGGCCGGTAATGTTATAATCGTGCAGATTAAGGGCCGGTAATGTTATAATCGTGCAGATTAAGGGCCGGTAATGTTATAATCGTGCAGATTAAGGGCCGGTAATGTTATAAACCTGCAGATTAAGGGCCGGTAATGTTATAAACGTGCAGATTAAGGGCCGGTAATATTATAAACCTGCAGATTAAGGGCCGGTAATGTTATAATCGTGCAGATTAAGGGCCGGTAATATTGTAAACGTGCAGATTAAGGGCCGGTAATATTGTAAACGTGCAGATTAAGGGCCGGTAATGTTATAAACGTGCAGATTAAGGGCCGGTAATGTTATAAACGTGCAGATTAAGGGCCGGTAATGTTATAATCGTGCAGATTAAGGGCCGGTAATGTTATAATCGTGCAGATTAAGGGCCGGTAATATTATAAACCTGCAGATTAAGGGCCGGTAATGTTATAAACGTGCAGATTAAGGGCCGGTAATATTGTAAACGTGCAGATTAAGGGCCGGTAATATTGTAAACGTGCAGATTAAGGGCCGGTAATGTTATAAACGTGCAGATTAAGGGCCGGTAATGTTATAAACGTGCAGATTAAGGGCCGGTAATGTTATAATCGTGCAGATTAAGGGCCGGTAATATTGTAAACGTGCAGATTAAGGGCCGGTAATGTTATAAACGTGCAGATTAAGGGCCGGTAATGTTATAAACGTGCAGATTAAGGGCCGGTAATGTTATAATTGTGCAGATTAAGGGCCGGTAATATTGTAAACGTGCAGATTAAGGGCCGGTAATGTTATAATCGTGCAGATTAAGGGCCGGTAATATTGTAAACGTGCAGATTAAGGGCCGGTAATGTTATAAACATGCAGATTAAGGGCCGGTAATATTATAAACGTGCAGATTTAGGGCCGGTAATGTTATAATCGTGCAGATTAAGGGCCGGTAATGTTATGATTGTGCAGATTAAGGGCCGGTAATGTTATAATCATGCAGATTAAGGGCCGGTAATGTTATAATCGTGCAGATTAAGGGCCGGTAATGTTATAATCGTGCAGATTAAGGGCCGGTAATGTTATAAACGTGCAGATTAAGGGCCGGTAATGTTATGATTGTGCAGATTAAGGGCCGATAATGTTGTAAACGTGCAGATTAAGGGCCGGTAATGTTATGATTGTGCAGATTAAGGGCCGGTAATGTTATAAACGCACAGATTAAGGGCCGGTAATATTATAAACGTGCAGATTAAGGGCCGGTAATGTTATAAACGTGCAGATTAAGGGCCGGTAATGTTATAAACGTGCAGATTAAGGGCCGGTAATATTATAAACGTGCAGATTAAGGGCCGGTAATGTTATAAACGTGCAGATTAAGGCCGGTAATGTTATAAACGTGCAGATTAAGGGCCGGTAATGTTATAATCGTGCAGATTAAGGGCCGGTAATATTATAAACGTGCAGATTAAGGGCCGGTAATATTATAAACGTGCAGATTAAGGGCCGGTAATATTATAAACGTGCAGATTAAGGGCCGGTAATATTATAAACGTGCAGATTAAGGGCCGGTAATGTTGTAAACGTGCAGATTAAGGGCCGGTAATGTTATAAACGTGCAGATTAAGGGCCGGTAATATTATAAACGTGCAGATTAAGGGCCGGTAATGTTATAATCGTGCAGATTAAGGCCGGTAATGTTATAATCGTGCAGATTAAGGGCCGGTAATATTATAAACGTGCAGATTAAGGGCCGGTAATATTATAAACGTGCAGATTAAGGGCCGGTAATATTATAAACGTGCAGATTAAGGGCCGGTAATATTATAAACGTGCAGATTAAGGGCCGGTAATGTTATAGACGTGCAGATTAAGGGCCGGTAATGTTATAGACGTGCTAGCCCGTATTCAGGGACAGGTATGAGTGAGGCTGTGAGGGATACACGTGTCGTGTTAACAACATCTGCTGTAAACGCTGTATAAAGCTGTATTAGCTTCCTAGATCACTGCCAATTTTGTATGTCCCTCACAGCATCGCTTTCATTGCTGTTAAAAGTCAAAGATGGCGCTGATGTGCATAATGTCTGTTAGCTACTCATTCATGAGCATTGCAAACAATAACCCTAGAATAAAGTTATTGTCCAGCTAAAGTTAGTTTTGATAGATTCACTTCATTCTAAATTGAAATGTAGACATGCATTTTCTGTAAAGATGCTTTGAAACAATATGTATTGTAGAAAGTGCTATACAAAATGTTTTGAATTAAATTAAGTTGACTACATAGTTTGCAATGAGCTATTCTGGCAAAGTTCTTGTTTCCAAGGTAGTCTCTGATTGGTAGGACTTTGGCTAGTGCAGTTCTTCACAGGACACATGAATATACTATATTATTAACGTTATTAATTAACCTAATCCTATATTCATATATATATTATTATATAGCTAAAATCACACTGGCTTGAGGGAGTATTAACCTCAGAGATGTTGGTGACTCTGTATCGAAATGTTTATGCTTATAACACCTTTTTATGAATAAATTAATTAGTTATAGTCTAATTAAGTCTCTATATTGAGCAGACAGCAGCCAACTTTACTGAAGAGTACAGGCAGATTCACAACTCTCGAACTCACAGAGCAGAAGCGGCGCGGCGGGCTCGCGCTGAGAGGATGCGCGCGCAGATCTCGAGCCCGCAGGCGTGAGGTCATCATTCCCGAGCGGAGACTCCATCATCATTCCCTGGTAAACCTCCTGAAGTTTCACAACTTTCCTGAGCTCAGAGCAGTCAAATCCCGCTCACATGTTGAGCCACTTGCAGTACACTATGGCGAAAGTTGTAGAGAAATGATTGGCCAGTGCAATCCGAGCGACTGTTTAATAAAGATTTCAGATCAAGTGTAATGGCTGCGCTCCTCCGCATGTAACTGCGCAACTCTGCTGCGCATGTGTCTCGCGCTATTGGCTGCTGGCCGCCTGCGTCACACACACGCGCAGTCTCTGCAGACGCACAGCGCAGACACGAACACAGATGCGCGCTCCTAGACCTGTGAGATCATCCATTGCTGTGACATCTTTACTTTGTACTCAGTCGGAAGACTTGTACAAAACGTGGGTCTTTATAGAAAATGATATTTTTTTTTTGCGATTATGTCGCCAAAATGATGCACACTCGACCAAACACGCATCTCTCGGCTAATGTTTACTGTCAGTCAGCCGTACAGATGCATCTTAATGGTCACATTAGTTTGCAGCCAGGGCTTGCAGTGAGTGTTGGCTGTTTCTTTTACTCATCAAATGTTAGGATTCAGAACTTTAATATTAATCAAACCAGCAAACACATTTACGTTGTGGCGACGTGCACGTCGCGGTGTGCGTGCTCGCTCACGCCACAGGGCTGAAGACACGGGCGCGACATTCAGAGACTGAGGGAATTTTTTTAAATATGCTAGATATAGATATCCCCCATTTAGCATGTTATGTTTTGTGGTTAATTTTTAATTAGTCATATGTTAGATAATTATATACATTTTAAATATTGTTAATCCGTTCCCAGCAAGCAGCCCTCATTTCACCGCCTCGGTTATATAGACCCGATAGTCCGGCTATGTGTTACCCACTTAGCCAAAATAACATTGAATCTGGTTACATGTACTTTTTTCCAAAATAACTTGAGAGATGTATGTTCCATCATGGAAGCGAAGTCCACTGTGATTACAAGGTGTTTGGTTTCATGTCTTTGCCATGTTCTATGGCGGTGCGTAGCCAATCTAGCTCGTATAGTCCGCCGGCGGGTTGTAGCCCACTTATAGTCGAAACTGATTCATTGTAGTTTTAATTAATTGTTGGGCAGGCAACGCATGAGATGGTGGATATCCCATAATGTTCGCATTGGTAATAATATCTACAAGGTGCCAGTCTCATTCCATGACGTGCTCGATCCGTAGTCACGACTTAGCTCTGGATTGACGGGCTGTGCAGTCTGCTTTTAGCCACCCGGCGACCTCGAGGCGCTCAGTGTCTACGGTTAGCGGCTTGGCTATCGCCTGATTTAGACCAGCGGTTAGCCAAAATAGTCTTAAAAGTGTTTACATGTTTTTCGCCCTCGCAGCTTCATGTTTGCTGTCACACATTCATGAAAAATCTACGTTATTATTTGACTGTCTTTCATTTTAAATTAAATTAAAAAGCAATTACATTTCTCATCCGCTAGATGGCAACAGCCCCACTGAGGCATGACTACTGGCAGCGCGAGACTGGATAGTTAGTAGAGATCACCGTTCACGCGATCGCGCCATATACCACCATTTCCACCATTTTGAAACATTTGAATGGAGCCAGAGCATAGCATCCAGTGGGCGGTCGAGGAAAACACATCCATACTCCTGTCCTGTAAGTATCTGTGTTTTCATTTTGACGCGCTCATTTTTAGCTAAATTATTTGTTATCATGTTTGTTGGAATCGTGACATTTTAGCGGGTAACAGTGTATCAGTGTATCAGTGTAACAGTGTATCAGTGTAACAGTGTATCAGTGTAACAGTGTAACAGTGTATCAGTGTAACAGTGTATCAGTGTAACAGTGTATCAGTGTAACAGTGTATCAGTGTAACAGTGTATCAGTGTAACAGTGTAACAGTGTATCAGTGTAACAGTGTATCAGTGTAACAGTGTAACAGTGTAACAGTGTAACAGTGTATCAGTGTAACAGTGTAACAGTGTATCAGTGTAACAGTGTATCAGTGTAACAGTGTAACAGTGTAACAGTGTATCAGTGTATCAGTGTAACAGTGTATCAGTGTAACAGTGTATCAGTGTAACAGTGTATCAGTGTAACAGTGTAACAGTGTATCAGTGTATCAGTGTAACAGTGTAACAGTGTATCAGTGTAACAGTGTATCAGTGTATGTCACATGTCTGTCCTGTCTGGTGATGCACATGGGTGTTTTGTTATTTTGGGGCCATGTGCTCTTGTCATTGTCTGGTCCCTCCCCCTTGTTATCTGATTATTGGTTTAGTTGTCCCACCTGTCCTGCTCGTTACCCTCCTTGTTTGCCTCCCTATTTAGTCTTCCTGTGTTTGCTGTCCTGTGCTGGTTCGTTGTACATGTTACGTGTGTCTATGCCTGTCCTGCCCCGTTCCGTGTTGGATTACGTTCCTATTTCTGTTATTGGTTGTATGTTTTTCTTAATTAAACCTTTCATTTTCACTCCGCACTTGAGTCCTCTCCATTTTCCACTACCCACCGTGACAGTGTAACAGTGTATCAGTGTAACAGTGTAACAGTGTATCAGTGTATCAGTGTAACAGTGTATCAGTGTAACAGTGTATCAGTGTAACAGTGTAACAGTGTATCAGTGTAACAGTGTATCAGTGTATCAGTGTAACAGTGTATCAGTGTAACAGTGTATCAGTCTAACAGTGTATCAGTGTATCAGTGTAACAGTGTATCAGTGTAACAGTGTATCAGTGTAACAGTGTATCAGTGTAACAGTGTAACAGTGTAACAGTGTATCAGTGTAACATTGTATCAGTGTATCAGTGTAACAGTGTAACAGTGTAACAGTGTATCAGTGTAACATTGTATCAGTGTATCAGTGTATCAGTGTAACAGTGTATCAGTGTAACAGTGTAACAGTGTATCAGTGTATCAGTGTAACAGTGTATCAGTGTATCAGTGTAACAGTGTATCAGTGTATCAGTGTATCAGTGTATCAGTGTAACAGTGTATCAGTGTAACAGTGTATCAGTGTATCAGTGTAACAGTGTATCAGTGTAACAGTGTAACTGTATCAGTGTAACAGTGTAACAGTGTATCAGTGTAACAGTGTAACAGTGTATCAGTGTAACAGTGTATCAGTGTATCAGTGTATCAGTGTATCAGTGTAACAGTGTAACAGTGTAACAGTGTATCAGTGTAACAGTGTATCAGTGTATCAGTGTATCAGTGTAACAGTGTATCAGTGTATCAGTGTATCAGTGTAACAGTGTATCAGTGTAACAGTGTAACAGTGTATCAGTGTAACAGTGTAACAGTGTATCAGTGTAACAGTGTAACAGTGTAACAGTGTATCAGTGTAACAGTGTATCAGTGTATCAGTGTATCAGTGTAACAGTGTATCAGTGTAACAGTGTAACAGTGTATCAGTGTAACAGTGTATCAGTGTATCAGTGTATCAGTGTAACAGTGTATCAGTGTAACAGTGTAACAGTGTATCAGTGTAACAGTGTAACAGTGTAACAGTGTATCAGTGTAACAGTGTATCAGTGTATCAGTGTAACAGTGTATCAGTGTAACAGTGTATCAGTGTAACAGTGTAACA